>NC_082663.1:39075000-39384000 GCF_025265405.1 Mesoplodon densirostris | reverse complement strand
AAGGGCAAGGATAAAGAATAACTGGGATTTGATCTGTCGAGGAGCATCTCCAGAGTAGTCAGCAATGAAGTAAAGTGAGACTAAGATAATTCCTTTACACATGCTGAGGAGTGCAGCTGGATCATGTCACTGCAGCAGCATTTAATTGTAAAAGTAGTCCATTTGGGGAAATGTAAGATGTCAGACTGTGTCTAATATGGCCAGTCCCAGAAAGAAAGAGAGAAAGGTAATATCTCTTCCCACGAACTAGAGCTTTCTTAAATATAAGGTTTTTTCTAAATGTAGCTACTAATGTTTCTAGAATGGTTTACAGTTAAAAAAAAAAAAGAAAAACAGATGGCAGTCAGTTTTTCAATTTCTTCTAATGTGTTGTCTACAAAACTCAGGCACATTGGAAGTCCATAGACTGTCTCATATAATTAATGTCTTCACAACTGAAGAGTCAACTATTGTCTGAATTACTTAAACATCTATCTTTAGTTACAAGTTCCCCAGACACAACCTTCTCTGCTTTGATAAAATAGAGGAGAAAGAAAGTACTAGCCTTGAAGTACTTCATGTGTGGGTAAAGGAGGATCAACTTGACAAAGAAATTGAGTAGCTGCAGGCAGAATATGAGAAGAAGACTGGGAATGGATAGTACTAATGAAGCCAAGGGAAGGAAGAAGTGGTCAACAAGTACAAAAGTTACAAGGAGATTAAGTATGATGAAGTTGAAAAAAAAAACCTGTCAGGTTAATCATTCAATGAGGGAGAGAATGGGGAGTGAAGAGTGAATGGGTGTGAAGGAAACGAAAGCGAATATGGACAACTTATTAGAAGAGTTTGGCTGTGAAAGGGTAGATAGAGAGGGATTTAGGGGCGAGGTTTTCTGTTTTGTTTGCGTTTGTTTTGCCTGGTTTTGAATATGGAAAAGACATGAAGATATTTAAAAGCTGATATGGCTGAGGCAAGAAGGATATTTGGTAGTGTCAGTTTCCTAAGAAGGCAAAAGACAAGTTGATTCCGAGTGCCAGTGAAAGGACTGGTCTTCAACAGGAAGAGGGTCAGTTCCTTTATTCTACTTTAAAGGAGGAGATGAATGGAGAAGGAGACAAGATTGGTGGATTTACTGGGGGGAAACTGAGATAGGTCCAATCCAATGGCTTTTGTTTTCTTTTTTTGAAGATGGGAGACATCATAATTAGACATCTAGTGTCAGACTTAGTTTCCTACCTTTAAAATGGAATGTTTTGAGGATTAGTTGAAACAATGAGCACTATGACAACTGAAAGTATTGTTTACAGTAATTATTTTCATTATAGATATACCCTTGTAAATTTGGATACTATCGTATTCTCTTTAATAATCAGAAAGACTTTTTTACTGTGTGGCATTGTTTCCAAATCTTTTTTTCAGATAAGTAACAGTATTTATTATCTAGAGATATTGTGAGACTAATAAATAAATATAAAATATTGTATTTTATTTAAAATCACAAGATAAGTTCAATATTTTATTTCACTATACAATATAAGTATAATATTCATTCATACACAGTCTCTTTTGGTAATTTATTTTTAGGGTGGAAAGGTAATGTATCATGTAAAATGTCTAAGAGTAACTCCAATACAATAATTACAAAGTCTATCAGATTTATGTGAAAACACCACAAGATGACCAATATCCATATTTTGATGTTCTTCCATTTCAGCTCTTTTTTATCTCCTTAGGACCCATATGCTTATTTATATTTCTCTGTTTGCTTCCACTTGGAGAGCAAGTTTGGTCAACTTCAACATGTGAGGTAAAAAAGAACAGAAAAGAAATGGTCTACTGTTTTGCCAAATAATTTTTCAAATTGTATTCACACATGTCTGGAAGCATTTTTATAATCATTTTAGATTAAGCCTTCAAATACTGTGCTAATTCCTTTCCCCAAGTATTTTTAAAGGTTTAGGTTTAGCAATGTGACTTGCTATCATCTACACCTGTCCATTCCTGTCATGTTCTTTATTGTTATATTTAAAAATGGACTACCAAGAATTTTTAACACAATTCAGGAATATCATGATTAAAACAAGATTATAGACCCCCTCAGTCTTTGGAATCATCAAAATATAGCACAGTGTACTGAGAAATATTTATGAAGCCTACTGTAAGCAAACTCTGTGACCTGCCATGTCCCCCAGGTTCTTAGCATTGTAGTACACGTCAGTAGACTTCCAAGAACAGCTTGTACATTTCTTTGTGGGTTTTCTCTGGCAGTTGGAGGCTGCTATGCTGGTGCATGGTAGCTGGCTGGAAGTTCTGGTAAATTTACATCCCTTGGGAACATCTTTCAACCACAACTGATAGGAGATAGTATTTAAATACCCCAGCTCCCTTGCCCCTCAGTTGGGATAAGGCTGAGGTGCATGTTCTACAATGGGTCCCAAAGTCCAAAGTAGTAACTTGCTTAATAAGACACGCTTGTTACTGTGCTGTTATCACATTTTTATGCTAGTAAATGTCTCCATTCCCTGTTTCACTTTCTTACTCTGCTACCAGTGTTTCCTGAGGTCATCTCCTATCTAAACTATTTACACTTGAATTCCTTTTTCAGGGTTTACTTGTCAGGGGAGTAAAACTAAGATACTACCATATATATTTCTCATATTTATTTTCATATTCTCATATATATTTTCTCGTGTAACTTAGAATTTCTCATATATATTTTCTCGTGTAACTTAAAATTTCTAAATATGGTGGAGAGAAAAGAACACAGAAAGGAAACATGTTGCCACAATTTTCAGAAAAATTAACCTTATGTCCATTGTGAACACTGTAGGACTCTTGAAAATACCTGAATTCACCTATATAAATTACAAAATGATGAAAGTTCTATTTATCTGTGATTATAATATATTTTCATCAACATATATTTTAAAAGCTACAACTATCATGCCGTGTATTCATGCATTCAGTCAGAAATATTTCTTGAGCACCTCCTACTCGATCCAAAGTACAGTGCTAGGTTGTGAGGATAAAATGGTGAATAAAATTGATAAGGTTCATTTTTACTCATAGACCTTATAGTGTAATGTATAACAGTGGCTGTTAATTTTATCTTTGCTCAATGTTAAGCTGTGACAAATGGTATAAAAGAAAATATTGGGACCTAGATGAGCATTTGACAGAGGGAATTGCTCTAATCTGGGGGTCCAGGGGGTAAATTTTGAGTTCACACATGAAGCAAGAGTTAGCTGGAAGGATGGTGGAAACATTCCACATTTCAGCAAAAAGCAGGCAACTCCAAGGTGCTTAGGACCTGTGGATTATGGAACTTCGGAAGAAGTAGAACATGATTATTGTGGCTGGCACGTAGGGAGTAATGGGGAACCCTGTGCCTGGACCCTTCTTTCAGGCACTATTAATGTTTTTTCTTTTCTTTTTTTTTTTTTTTTGCGGTACGCGGGCCTCTCACTGTTGTGGCCTCTCCCACTGCGGAGCACAGGCTCCGGACGCACAGGCTCAGCAGCCATGGCTCACGGGCCCAGCCGCTCCGCGGCATGTGGGATCTTCCCGGACCGGGGCACGAACCCCTGTCCCCTGAATCGGCAGGCGGACTCTCAACCACTGCGCCAGCAGGGAAGCCCAACTATTAATGCTTTGTTAAGGAATTTGGCCTTGGTGAACTATTAGAGGATTTAAGCTGGGAAGTGAAATAACATTTATATTTTTAAACAACTGTTGTAGACACTGTATTGGAAGATGAGCACAGATCACTTCAACGTCCAAGTAATTTGTGTTAAAGCCTAAAGCTCAAGTCCAAATCGTTAGAAATGTCAAACTATTTTAAAATATGCTGCATCAACCTATTTAATAATATGTTGAGATTGCAAAGTGTTTCAAATGCTTACTTGAGAGTAGTTATAAAAGCATAAAATGAGTAGTCTTTCGCAATGTCAGGACTATTCTTTGTTTCAAATACAAAGGCATCTCTTCGTTTGCATTCAAATATGTGTGTGTGTGTGTGTGTGTATGGCACTAGCCAGCAGCTTCTCTATTATCAAAAAATAAAGCAAAGTAAAAGCTCAGTGGCAAAGCCTATTTAGTGCATAATGGCTTCCACATTTGCCACAGTCTCTGTGCTGCCTATTCTTAATGCTGAAAATAATTGGAATAGGCGAAGCATGATGTCTTCCCCTTTACTTGTAAATTATAAAGCTATCTTTTTGTCAAAGCTATGATTGCATTCATTCGAAGACACAGCCTGAACTGAAAGAAATTCTGTAATATAATTTAAGGAATTTCAACGGAATCACCAATTACCTTTCTATATTCCCCTTCTTCTTCTTCTTCCTTCTTTTTGTTCTCCTCCTGTTTATTCATTCTGTAGGCACTTTCCTTCTGTCATTTTACCATTGAGCCAAAAACCGTGGATACAGTTAGATTTTCAGAACTGTTCTGTGGAGCTCTGGGCTTAAAGATATGCTCATTTTCTCCCCTTAATCCTTGACCCACTATCTCACTTTGAGTCTTCTTGCCCACTGAACAATTATATCCTGTTATGGAGGGAGTTTCATGAGTCACTGCAGTTATAGATGTCAAAAGAAAACCATTTGGAAATTGGGAAATCCACTGAAGAAAATAACACCATGATATTTTCAAGCAATTATAAATACATTGTTATAAAGGAAAATTATTACTTATAAAAACAAGCAATGCGGGCTTCCCTGGTGGCGCAGTAGTTGAGAGTCCGCCTGCCGATTCAGGGGACATGGGTTCGTGCCCTGGTCCGGGAAGGTCCCACATGCCACGGAGCGGCTGGGCCCGTGAGCCATGGCTGCTGAGCCTGCGCGTCCGGAGCCTGTGCTCCACAACGGGAGAGGCCACAACAGTGAGAGGCCCGCGTACCGCAAAACAAACAAACAAACAAACAAACAAGCAATGCATTCATAAATTTTACTCATCTGGGAGGAAATCCACACTTTTGATGAATCAAAAGTGAAACTGCTTTATTATCAAACCTTTTCATTTGAAGCTCTTAAAGCATTCAATACATAGGAAAATAATTTCAATAAACACATTTTATAACAAAAAAATGTCAGAAACTGTTAAAATTTCAAGATCAAAGAGAGTCAATGATACAATTGGAAGAGACTAATATGTTCTAATATATGACCAAAGTAATTATTTTTATTGTACATTGCAAATGATAATAACCATTTTTGCTGAAAATGAAAGCTGGGCCATAAACTAAAGCTATATTAAACATTTTAAAGATTATAAGAGAACATAATAAATAAATACATGTCTATAAATTTGAAAGTATACATGAAGAAACAATTATCTCAAGAGAATATATTAAGATAATCAAGCCAAGACAAAAACAAAAAGTCAGAAAAACCAATAGACTAATAGCCAGTTCATCAGGTATTTTTAATGGTAATGCCAACTAATAACTTTGTTTTGCTGAAGAAAAGATTAGATAGACTTCAAGGTCAAATGTCAGAAGGGACACATGCTAAAGAAAAGATTTTTCTGATTTATAACTGAAATTATCTAGTAAATTGAACCACAAAATCCCTTTATAATTTTAATTAATTAATTAATTAATTATTTTAATATCTTTATTGGAGTATAATTGCTTTACAATGGTGTGTTAGTTTCTGCTGTATAACAGAGTGAATCAGCTATACATATACATATATTCCCATATAAAACCTCTTTTTTTTTTTTTTTTGGTGGTACATGGGCCTCCCACTGCTGTGGCCCCTCCCGCTGCGGAGCACAGGCTCCGGACGTGCAGGCCCAGTGGCCACGGCTCACAGGCCCACCTGCTCCACGGCACGCGGGATCCTCCCGGACCGGGGCACGAACCAGCGCCCCCTGCATTGGCAGGCGGACCCTCAACTACTGCGCCACCAGGGAAGCCCTAAAACCGCTTTTTAAATATGTGTAAATCTGATTCAAAATACTGTAAAAGCAAGCTATGCTATTACAATAATTCTATAATTAATCAAATTATTTCATTTTACCCTTTTAAAAATCGTAACTTCAGTCATATTTGGGATAACAATTCTAATCTTGATGAGAAAATGACTTGTATCTTTTTTAAAAATAAATTTTATTTATTTATTTATTTCATTTTTGACTGCCTTGGGTCTCCGTCGCTGCACACGGGCTTTTTTCTTTAGTTGCGGTGAGTGGGGGCTACTCTTTGTTGTAGTGCACTGGTTTCTCATTTCAGTGGCTTCTCTTGTTGTGGAGCACCGGCTCTAGGCGTGCAGGCTTCAGTAGTTGCACCACGTAGACTCAGTAGTTGTGGCTCGCTGGCTTAGTTGCTCCGCAGTATGTGGGACCTTCCCGGACCAGGGCTCAAACCTGTGTCCCCTGCATTGGCAGGCGGATTCTTAACCGCTGAGCCACCAGGGAAGTCCTGAATTGTATCTTTTTTATAATGAGCAGTCATTGACAATCAACTATAATTAGCAGTCACTGACAATCAGTCAATTTTTTTTGGCTTATATGTGAAAGATCTACTTTATCTTTAATTCATATTATATTATGTAAAATGCTGGAAAATGTTACGTAAGAATTGCAGTTGAACAAAATTTGCTTTCATAGGCTTTGTTCAAGTTGCATGGTCACAATGGTACTGCAAAATGTGCTCTGTTTAATTACTTCTCTTTTGTTTTACTTAGTTATCTCAATTTTCTGAGCTACACAGATGTAAGTCTTGGCACTGCACAGCATACAGACATGGGAGCGTTTTATTGTTTTATGAGAAATGCAGTTGGATAGATTCCTAAAATTTTCTAAATGATTCAGGTATGATAGTATAAAGGTAGCTAGATTATGGTAACTTCTCTTCCTGAAAATGACTATAATATTTAACTGCTGTGCAATGAAACCATAAATTATAATACAGACAGCAAAGAAAGGAAGAAAATCTGTCAAAACACATTCTAAATTGTTAAAGACATAAGTGGATGTGTCTGGCTAAATGAGATTTAGAACTCCTTAAGCCTTTTTTACTTTTAGAAAGGAAAGAGATCTGGAATTTTTAAGTCTGAATAGAATGATAAAAGAAAACAAAGTATTAACTTAACCAATCTATCATTAGTTATTTTGATCATCTATCTATATTCTTTATCCAATCAAATTATATAAAAATTTTAATAGGGAGAAAGAAATTTTACCGAGAGAGGAAAATAAATTTTACTAATTGAGGAAACTAAACCGAAGAGACTAAATAAATAAATGCTTTTTTGGGATACTGTAATTAGCAATGATAACAGCAATGCATAAAGCAAATTATGAGAGTAAAGTGATTTTTCTTCCTGCTAGGCTATAAAAGATGCTTTTTTAAAGGGCACATTAGTATCATTCCCTTCTTAATGTAAGCTTGGGCATCAGCCCAGGTACCATTTCTAAAAGCAGTAAGCATTTAACAAGGCAGTTTATAGAAATACATCAGTAGTATCACTCCAGGGGAGCTTTGCATTTCTAGTGAAAGAACTAAGTAGTCATTAGCAACTTAACTTATATTGAAATCTTTTGGGCAGCTTTCATAGGAAAGCAATGAGGTATTCACTAAACTGCTCAGGAAAATTAATTCCAAATGAAAGAAATGCATTTGAAGTTCAAGGATTTGAATGGAAATGCCAATTAATCACATTTTCTATTTAAGAAAAGATTAGATAGATTTCAAGGTCAAGATGGCAGAAGGAACCCACGTTAATACACCAATTCTTGTGTGCATTCTCTCTGTATACATTACACATACATATATGCATCTCTTCCTGCTATGTAACATATATGTGTGTATGTATAAAATGTGTATGTGTGTGTGTATATATATATATATATATATATATATATATATATATATACACACACACAAAACAGAAAAATAGATATGTAGAAAATGGTATAGGTATAGAATTTTTAATATCAGAACAAGAAAGTAAAGTGTCTAGATGTATAGCTGCCAGAAACAGAAAAGAGACATGTACAATAAGCCATATTTGAAGCCATTAGACCTGTGCAGTGACTGTCACCTAAAACATCCACAGCGGCTAAGGCCTCAGCACCTGCAGAGAGAGAGAAGCCAAGTCTGCAAGCCCCATGTACAGTGGGGAATCAGAAGTTGGAACCATCTGTGAAGCCAGAAGATGGACTGCATTCAAAGTGACAAAGGGAAATTTCATAATGATAAAATGAAAAATCAACCAAAATATGACAATTGAAACCTGTGTGCACTGAACCAGAACTTTGCAATATATAAAGCAAGACTGATATAATTACAGAGGAAAAATCTCAAATCTACAAGTATGGTAGGATATTTTAAGCAACTAATTAAGAAATTGATAGATTAAGCAGACAAAAAGCAAGACTTCAAATACCTAAACTTGATTAATACTTTTTAATCCATAGATATTTTAGAGATCTATTCACCCAATAAAGAATGTATATTTTTAAGCACATATTTTCAACCTTTATAAAAATGAATCATTAGTTTGATCAAAAGTTTTAAGAGATTCAAAAGAATAACATTAAACAGTCCATAACTCTCTAGTCAAAATAAATAAAATTACAAACCAGCAACCAAAGACATCTAATAAAACACAATAATTTTGGAAATGAAATAAATAACACATTGCTAAATAAATAACAATGGAGAATTTTGAATATTTAAAATTAATAAACAGAAAAGGCACTTTATGTTTCAACTGGTGGTCCTAAACTAATATTTGAATAGAAATGTATAATTTTATATTCATAATTAAAAGATAAGACCAACTGAGAATAAATAAACTTAGCAATTGTCTCAAACAGTTAGAAATGTAGTAAACCAAGCGAACATAGAGCAAGAAATACCAAAAGTAGACACTAATAATATAGAAAATGAAAAGAGTAACAGAAGCAATAATAACCAAATATGAGAAATGATGATCAATAGAACTAAGAGACAGTTTATTGAAAAATAAACATTCTTACAAGCCTGGTAAATAAAGCTAGAGAACATAATGCATAAATATCAACACATTTGAGGTTGGTTGTTTGGCCTGAGGTGACCCAGCACTGGAGCCTACCCAGGCTCTTTGGTGGGGCTAATGGCAGACTCTGGGAGGGCTCATGCCAAGGAGTACTTCCCAGAACTTCTGTTGCCAGTGTCCTTGTCCCCGCGGTGAGACACAGCTACCCCCCGCCTCTGCAGGAGACCCTCCAACACTAGAAGGTGTTCGGGGGACTCGTGTGGATCCTGGTCGCCTCCTCCAATGCTCCTCTACCTCTGCTGCATGGATGGGTCATGTTCGTGTCTGTGAAGGCTTTCATCTGTCCCCTCCTCTTCCTGGGCGTGTTCCCCTCTGGCGTGGTGACTCAGATTAATGCCAGCTGGAACTTCCTGGATTTTGCTTACCATTTTACAGTGTTTGTCTTCTACTTTGGAGCCTCTCTTAAAATGAGAGCCCCAGAGACCACTAACCACTCCTGGAACTGGTATCTAGCTCCTGATGTCTTACTTTGGGTTTATTTATGCTTCAAATACAGCTGTTTGCCCTGTGCATGAATATACAAATATTTATGTGTGAATATGTGAGGCTTTACCCAATAGACTTCTCCAAAGGGTGAACTTTTTACTTCTAATTCTTTTACATGACTCTGAGTTAAATTTGAATAGAATATGAAATATAACTTAAAGTTGTAGATCCTCACATGTTTAGAGAACAGTCCTGACATCTACTGAATATGAATAGCACAGAGAAGTATTTTAACCCACCTCAGAGACCCTGGACGTGGCAAGATGCCAAAATGGCTTGAATGGGAGAACAAGTTAGAGTTAGGCCCCCAGCTCACACCACCCATCCAAACAAGATACTTATCTCTTGCCTCAAGAGGGCTACCTCTGGGAAAAGAGGGCTTTTGATTATTTTATACTTTCAACCCTTTGCTTTTTGGCTGAATCATCCACTACAAGTGCCAGGTATAAGCTGGGCTGTTAGATTTCATGGAACATAGAACAATACTGAATGAGTCGCATAATCAATGCTCAATGACCAAATACTGTTTATGTGATAATCCCCTAGAAAGAAGAATCTTATTAAGGTTTGGTTTGTGATGTAATTACAGAGATAAAAGGTATATTTACTATGTGGCAAGAGGAAATCAGTCTTGTGACTTTATACTGATGTCATAGCTTTTCTATAATATCCAACTTCCCTGGTTTTTCTAGCTCCATGCTACACTCTTAACCCTGAATTATGAATTGTGTATTACAAAGTCATATATGTGCCATAACGATATATTGTCCATTCTGGCTGGAATTGTTAAAAGTTAGTCTGCTAGATTTAGTTGTGAGATTATATTTTTGTTTCCAAGGTATAACAGGTCCATGCTTGGTGGCATTAAATTAAATGATTTCATGAAACTGCTTGGTGACACTTTTGTAAATGGATTGCTTCTAGATCATTAAGAACCAAGCCTAAAACTCATCTAACTGTGAATATTTAGAATTGTAAATTAATCACGATCTAGATTTGTGAGTTGACTAACAAAGCACTTGAACAAAAATTATGGCATTTGAGAATTTCTTCATATATCTTAGCTGTAAAAATGAGAAAGTGTTGGTTGGTTTTAAAATCTGGTAACTCCATGATGAAAAGAAATTTATTTTATAAGTGTTATGACTCTAATAAAGTATCCATTTGATAAAAAATAAAAGCAACACATTTGAAAGCATAAATGAAACTGCAATTTTCTCAAAAGATTGAATTATGTAAGTCAAAACAAGGCCAAAGAATAAAGATTTTTAAAAACCCAAAATATATAGAAGACCTAAAATTTCTCTCAGAAGCAGATCCCCAAGACAAGCATTTGGGTGCGAGTAATTTATACAGGACTTGACCTCCCAAAGCACTGACTGGGAAGTGGAGAAGCAGTAGTGGGAAGAAAGTTTTTGTGTGGGTTACTGCTGAGGGTAACTGGGGCTCAATCCCACTGGAGACTCTGGAAGGCTGTGTAGAACACTGCTCAGAATTATCGTGCCTGAGGAGCGAAGAAACTAGGCTATTTATCCACAAACTCTCATTTTTCCTTTGTTGAGGGTTTCTCTTGGGGGTGTTAGTTCCCTGGAACTTGTGGCCTGTTCTTCACGGAGCCAAAGAGTCTGCAACCAGAGAATTCCAAGTGCTCCTAGTAAGCAGTAGTTGGTATGCACAGTGCAGATGGATTATGGGCAGGGCACCAACAGCCTGTGCTTAAGTATCTATTCACTGTTTTTTTTTTTTTTTTAATACTTCAGCAGGATGGCTGGAGGAGAACAGTGATGGGGATCCCTCACCACCAGGCACCCAACTTGGGAAGCCTCTCCATCCCCAAGGGCCTAAGAGCCCCCTCTCCCATCTAACCTATTAACACTCAAGTCTTTTCATTTGATTATAGAGTTCAGATGCAAGACAACTCATTTTGGTTTGGGGTAATCAGAACAGACTTTTTGGAGGATGTGAAATATGAGCAGAGCAAGTTTTCAGTGGGTAGTAAGGAATGAAGAGGACACTCCAGGTAGAGAAGACTTGTATACACGAAATGAGCAAAAAAGAAGAAATGAGAAAACTCAGTTCATGTTTTCATGTGTATGAGTGATCTAGGTTGACTGGGGCAGAAAGTTTGATTATGTAAGTGGTTTGTATGACAAATTTCAGTGGCAGGTGATTTAGAAAGATCTAGAATATGATTTTAATTAACACTGCTAGCTGTTTTAGGTAAGGAATTAACAAAGAGAATGGTGTTTTAGAAAGTTAAATCTGTTCGTAAGGTCAACGATGGGTTTTAGGGCAAAGAGCTGCAGTGATTTTTGAAGTAATGTAAAATCTACAAATAAAGTGATAAGTGCCTATATTTGGACTGGCTACAGTGGGGATAGAAAAAAAGGGACAAATATGACAACAGGGAGGATCACACAGAATTTTAGAATCTATTTTAGAATACCACCCACTTCCCCACCATTCTGAAGATCAGGTAACAGAAGCAGAGAGGGGAAGTGTCTTATCTGATGTCACAAGGCTAGTTAGTAGCTGAGACAAGTATAGATTTTGATCACTGGACTCTAGGTAAGGGTTATTTTTAAATTCAGAGGCTCCTTCTTCCCATGGTAAGCAAATGATCAAACTCTGCTTGTTGCATTTAGAATTTCCTTTCCCCTTTCTGGTTTGAGGCTTAAGAAGGGAAGTAAGAAATAACCAACAATCTTTTTTTTTATCTCATTAGAAAAATTTTTAGAACTTGGTAGCTGGTTAGACATGAGGTTCAAAATCAAAGACTGGAAGACAAGTGTGTACTTTGAAGGCTTAATGATTGAGGAAATAAAATGGATTTTAATTGAGAAAGTGAAACTATTTTTGCAGAGAGAAAGACATTTCCTCTAGGCTTACTGAGTTTAAGGTGACAATAGGATATACAAATATGTACGGTCAGCATGAAGATGGAGTATATGGTCAGGCGGATATGAGACTCATCTGTATACAGGTGCTGACTTTACTTATATACCCATTGATTTCAGACGTGATTTTTGAAGTTATTTTATTTAGTCAAATTTCTCTTCTTCTCTATCATGAAAGACCTAGGATTGAATAGGAACTTCTGGTTTGTTTAACTTGGTACAGTTTGATTAATCTCTGATGCCCAGCTGCTATATAATAATACCTGCATCACATTTATAAATTTATAGTTATTTTTATTTTTATATACTTATTTTTAAATTTAACTATAGTTGATTTACAATATTGTGTTAGTTTCAGGTATACAATTTTAGATTTTTTCCATTATAGGTTATTATAAGATATTGAATATATAGTTCTCTGTGCTATACAGTAAATCCTTGTTGTTGATCTATTTTATATATGGTGTGTATCTGTTAATCCCATACTCCTAATTTCTCCCTTCCCCTCCGCTTTCCCCTTTGGTAACCAAAATTTTGTTTTCTGTGCCTGTGAGTCTGTTTCTGTTTTGTATATAAGTTGATTTGTACTGTTTTTTTTTTAGATTCCACACATAAGCGATATTATATAATATTTAGACAAAGTTATTTTTAAAGGAAATATCACAGAGTAAGATTTGACTGTCTGGAAAATGTATGCAAAATACAATATCTAATTCTATAATATTGCCAAACAAATGCACTACAACCTTTTTTTAAAGTCAAGCATAAATTATATTTCTTATTCTTTAGAGAATGTTTAATAAGAATATCTTGAAAAAATTATTTTTTAAGTTTGTCTGAGTCTCTGCTCTATTAAATTGATTATGAAAATTATTTTTTTCTTTGAATTATTTTCTTTCTTTCGACAATTTTTTTAGAATAGTTTCAGGTTTACAACAAAATTTAGAGGGAGGTACAGAGATTTCCTATATACTCCCCGCCCCTACACATGCATAACCTCTCTCATTGTTAACATCAGTCACCAGAATGGTACTTTTTTTTTTAAACCAAGGATGAACCTATATTGACACACCATAATCAACCAAAACCCCATAGTTTACCCTAGGGTTCACTCTTGGTATATTATACATTCCATGGGTTTGGACAAATGTATAATGACATATACACTGTACCCATTATTATTATATCATAGAGTATTTTTACTGCTCTAAAAATCCCCTGTGCCCTGCTTATTCATCTCTCCTCCCCTTACTCCACCCTTAGCAACCACTGATCTTTTTATTGCCTCCATAGTTTTGCCTTTTCCAGAATATCATATAGTTGGAATCATACAGTATGTTGCCTTATCACATTGACTTCTTTCACTTAGTAATATGAATTTAAAGTCTTTCTTTTTTAATACACTTTTTATTTCATTTGCTGCTGCAGTCTCTAGGTTATATAATTGTTACCTATTTGTTCCAAGACCCATTAAATTTTTATTGCTATTAGTGAATATTTATTAGGAAGCTAGTTGAATAGAGAACTAAATACAGTATGTGTTTGGAAAATGTTTGCTTTCTAATACATGTAAGCTTAAGTGATTTAAATTGGGAAACAAACAAAAACCACAATAGAACTTCTACTATATGCCAGGCACTCTACTAGCATTCCACTTAATCCAGAAAACAGCTTAAACATTAGGTCTTATTGTCCCCACTTTAACGATAAAGAAACTAAAATAGAGATTAAGTAACTTGCCAATATTAATATAATTCCTAAGAGATAGAGCCTACAAGTGAACCTATCTTCATTCACTTAATCATTCATAACCAGGAGACTGGGAAAAACTGATCCTTCATTTTAGCATGACAACACTTGGCACTCACCAAGATACCCACCACTCTCTCTGTTGTCTTCTACTGGGCCTACTTTACTCATTGTGTGATTTGCCTAGTTTCTCAGTGAGCCCAGAAATAGCTCAATAGCCTTTGGATAATCCTGTTTATTTTGAGAAACTTATTCTGAAAAGTTTCAACATTGATATGAAGTCTCAAAAAGCCAAGAACTACACTGTGGCTCCTTGGATTTCCTGTAGTTGCACACAGTCATCTAGAAAAGGTCATGAAGCCTCTTTTACCCTAGGAATCTCCTGATGAATAGGTGAGTTGGAAGTGAGTCCAAGCATATCCCCATTTTTGAGTTACTGAAAGCTGCCTAAAATTTCAACAGGAACTTTAGGGAGTAAATAATTTCTCTAAGTGTAAACTGACCTTCAAATTAATGACCCATGGAGAACTGAGGTATTAATTCATTCAGCAGTAAATATTTATTCCACTCCCAACGTGGGCTTTGCACTGTGTAACGTGCTGGAAGGGTCCCTGGAAAACAGGTTGGGCATGGTGTCTACTCTTATGGAGCACGGGTTGGGGTGGGGGGAACAATAAACAACTTAGCAAATAAATTAAAAATATATAACTGTAGATTATGAGAAGTGATGAAACAGGGTGCTGTGATAGGAACTGGCATAAAAGGCTTTATTTTAGATTGGGTGGTCACGGAAGGTTTCTCTGAGGATATGACTTTTGGGCTGAGACTTGAGACATGAGAAGGATCCAATCACATGAGGAGACAAGGAAGCAGAATTTCAAGCAGAGCTAATTGCAAGAGCAATGTGAGGTGCTGGTTAAAACTGGGCTTGTTCTAAGAACAGACAGAAGGCGAGAATAGCTGGAGCTTCCTGAGGAAGAAGGCTAAAAGCAGAAAATGAGGTAAGTAATTGTTCTTATTTCATGAATTTAATTAAAATGTTCTGGCATATTTGTAAACCACAAGACCCCTCAGTGGATTCTGAAGGCTTCTCATTGTTTAAAAGTGAATAAGAAGACAAACATCAATAAAAATGAACAAAAGATGAAAAGACACTTTCCAAGAAGATAGGATATGGTAATAAGCACAGGAAAAGATGCTCAGCATCATTGCTCAGCAGAGAAATGCAAATTAAAACTGCCAGGAGATAACACTCCCCAATAAAATGGCTACAATTATAAAGATTAATAATGCTAAGTGTTGGGAAAGATACAGGACAACTGGAACTCTTGCACATTGCTTGTGGGTCCGACTGCTCTAGAAAATAATTAGGTAGTTTCTTCTAAAGTTAAACATACACTTACCATATGATACAGAAATTCCACTACTAAATATTTACCCAAAATAAATGAAAATACATATCTACAGAAAAATTTGCACACAGATGCTCATAGCAGCTGGATTGGTAGTAGGCAAAAATTAGAAACAATGAAAAGGTCCACTCACATGTGGTATATCAATATAATGGCATATTCCCCTGCAACAAAAAGAAACAAACTACCAGTAAACACAGCTATATGGATGAACCTCAAAACATTATGCTGAGAGAAAGAACCTAGACACACATATAAACACAAATGTGTGTGTGATAATTCTATTTAGATGAAATTCTAGAATGAACAAAATTACTCTATGGTGACAGAAAATGAAAGCTGATGAGACCAGGGGTTTGCCTGGGACTAAGAGTGGGAAAGTGTTGCTGAAAAAGGTCAGGAGAGAACTATTTGGGGTGATGCAAATATCCTAAATCTTGATTGTGATGATGGTAATACGGGTATAGATATTTGTCAGAACTCACTGAACTGTATACTTTAAATGGGTACATTTTATTGTATATACATTATACCTCAATAAAGTTCATGAGAAAGAAAAAAAAGGGATTTCATTTTTGTTAACGTTCATTGTTATTGTTCATCAGATCTATTTTCCACAGTAAACTAATCATATGTTTCCTGTATTTCTTTAAAACATACTTTATTATTTATTTATTTTTTTCTTAGGGTGTTAGAAATATATATATTTTTAACATCTTTATTGGAGTATAATTGCTTTACAGTGGTGTGTTAGTTTCTGCTTTATAACAAAGTGAATCCGTTATACATATACATATGTCCCCATATCTCTTCCCTCTTGCATCTCCTTCCCTCCCACCCTCCCTATCTCACCCCTCTAGGTGGTCAAAAAGCACCGAGCTGATCTCCCTGTGCTATGCAGCTGCTTCCCACTAGCTATCTATTTTACGTTTGGTAGTGTATATATGTCCATGCCACTCTCTCACTTTGTCACAGCTTACCCTTCCCCCTCCCTATACCCTCAAGTCCATTCCCTAGTAGGTCTGCATCTTTATTCCCATCTTGCCCCTAGGTTCTTCATGACTTTTTTTTTTTTTTTTTTTTAGATTCCATATATATGTGTTAGCATACGGTATTTGTTTTTCTCTTTCTGACTTAACTTCACTCTGTATGACAGACTCTAGGTCCATCCACCTCACTACAAATAACTCAATTTCGTTTCTTTTTATGGCTGAGTAATATTCCATTGTATATATGTGCCACATCTTCTTTATCCATTCATCTGTTGATGGACACTTAGGTTGTTTCCATGTCCTGGCTACTGTAAAGAGAGCTGCAATGAACATTTTGGTACATGACTCTTTGAATTATGGTTTTCTCAGGGTATATGCACAGTAGTGGGATTGCTCGGTCCTATGGTAGTTTTATTTTTAGTTTTTTAAGGAACCTCCATACTGTTCTCCATAGTGGCTGTATCAATTTACATTCCCACCAATAGTTCAAGATGGTTCCCTTTTCTCCACACCGTCTCCAGTATTTATTGTTTCTAGATTTTTTTGATGATGGCCATTCTGACCAGTGTGAGATGATATCTCATTGTAGTTTTGATTTGCATTTCTCTAATGATTAATGATGTTGAGCATCCTTTCATGTGTTTGCTGGCAATCTGTATATCTTCTTTGGAGAAATGTCTATTTAGGTCTTCTGCCCATTTTTGGATTGGGTTGTTTGTTTTTTCGATATTGAGCTGCATGAGCTGCTTGTAAATTTTGGAGATTAATCCTTTGTCAGTTGTTTCATTTGCAAATATTTTCTCCCATTCTGAGGGTTGTCTTTTCGTCTTGCTTATGGTTTCCTTGTCTGTGCAAAAGCTTTTAAGTTTCATTAGGTCCCATTTGTTTGTTTTTGTTTTTATTTCCATTTCTCTAGGAGGTGGGTCAAAAAGGATCTTCCTGTGATTTATGTCATAGAGTGTTCTGCCTATGTTTTCCTCTAGGCATTTGGTAGTGTCTGGCCTTACATTCAGGTCTTTAATCCATTTTGAGTTTATTTTAGTGTATGGTGTTTGGGAGTGTTCTAATTTCATTCTTTTACATGTACCTGTCCAGTTTTCCCAGCACCACTTATTGAAGAGGCTGTCCTTTCTCCACTGTACATTCCTGCTTCCTTTATCAAAGATAAGGTGACCATATGTGTGTGGGTTTATCTCTGGGTTTTCTATCCTGTTCCATTGATCTATATTTCTGTTTTTGTGCCAGTACCATACTGTCTTGATTACTGTAGCTCTGTAGTATAGTCTGAAGTCTGGGAGCCTGATTCCTCCAGCTCTATTTTTCTTTCTCAAGATTGCTTTGGCTGTTCGGGGTCTTTTGTGTTTCCATACACATTGTGAAATTTTTCATTGTAGCTCTGTGAAAAATGCCATTGGTAGTTTGATAGGGATTGCATTGAATCTGTAGATTGCTTTGGGTAGTAGAGTCATTTTCACAATGTTGATTCTTCCAATCCAAGAACATGGTATATCTCTCCATTTGTATCATCTTTAATTTCTTTCATCAGTGTCTTCTAATTTTCTAGGTTTATTCCTAGATATTTTATTCTTTTTGTTGCAATGGTAAATGGGAGTGTTTTCTTAATTTCACTTTCAGATTTTTCATCATTAGTGTATAGGAATGCAAGAGATTTCTGTGCATTAATTTTGTATCCTGCTACTTTACCAAATTCATTGATTAGCTCTAGTAGTAAAACATACTTTTTTATTATTTTATTATCCTTTACCAGTCCTGACTGAAGTTTAAAAACTGATTAGTATTTTACATCACATAGTACAGAGCTATAAGAAAAATATGATCTTTTCCTGAACTAGGTTAATTTCCTGGTATTAAGGAGAACTTTGTATTTTTTTTTTTTTAAACTTGGGATATTGTTGTTAAAGGGTGATAACTATGGATCTTCAAGTGGAATTTTACAGAAAGATTTTTAATTATTATCATAGTATTTTAGATTTCTTACAGATTTAAGATTAGATATGCCCCAAAGTTTGATATCTTAAAGCTCCCTGAAAAATAGAGACTGTGTCCTAAGACTTTATGGGGAGGGTCAATGCCAGGGCAACAAGAGTGAGGGAAAAAGAGGTGAGTCACAGAAGGAGGAAAGGTGGTTCACTGCCCAGAAGCCACAGCTTCAGAAGGAAGCACAACATATTTCTCATAGTCAGTATGGAAGTCCTTGAGGAAGGTTTTATGGAACCCTTGTTACTCAACAGTCCAAAGGAGAAGGAAAGGAGAGGAATTTATCTGCTGGCTCTTTCATTTTTCTGACTCTAATTAGCCTACGTTTGTCCATGGGGTGTTAAACCCCACACTTCTGAGTTGTGTTATCAGATGCTGGCAGAGCCTTGTCCCAGGTCGCACTGCACAATACTTTATATGAGTCTGGCCATGATGGGAAGAATCAGAGCTACTGTGAGTCCTACCAAGTTGGGCCTGCGTGCGTGGGCCACTGCACTTCCCCTTGTGGATGGTGTGCGAAGACTGTGCTGGGCCAGCTGGCAGCTGGGAGGGCGGAAATACTGGCGGTGTGGCAGATGAAGCACTGCTGGTGGCAGCGGGGACATTCCAGTGAGCACCCTGTTGAAGTCTAGCAGGCAGATGTGAACGTGGGAACCTGGGTAGGCATGTGAAGTGGGTTCTATACTTGGGGTCAGAAGACTCTAGAAGCCAACTGAGTATTTGTAACTGTAGGATAACTTGTCCTTTAAGTTTGGGGGAAATTTGGTGGTGGTGGTGACGAAAGAAAGGAAAATTTTCCCTCTTGGACTGCTTTGGCAAGGGAGTTTACTACTTCAAAGTAATAACGATATTTGGCAACTAACTGTGCTTTTAACCTAAAAAAATCAATACTTCTTATGAAGGTACAGATTAAATATCTTTTGATGGTATTACTATATTTTATTTCCACCATGAGCCCATCTGCACTACTTTATTAAACTACAGTTATACATTTCAGAATATTCATTCATCTACAAGGTTCTGGTTTAGTCACATCTGCAACTTAACCCTTAATTAAAAATGAAACAAAACAAAATAAAAAGAATCACCATAATATCATCATTTTTATGTAGGCAAGATGTCAATTAATACACATTTTAATTCAAATAAAGCTGAACACCACCTTATGCAATAAATGTTCACCTTAAAATTTGAATTAAGATTTTAAATACATTTAATATTTTAAATGTTAGGCTAAATCCATTTGAAAGTAAACAAATCCTACTTAATTTATAATTTTTGGCATATAAATTTTCCCATATAAAGTCATAAATATTTTATTTCTTTAAAATATAGTTGTGCTAGAATTGGATAAAGCCAATTTCGTTATACAAGAAAAACTGCATGGCCCTTGCTAAGTAGAAATGTTCAGGCATTAGTAAATCATCCTATTTCTCCTCATTTTGGGGAAAGTACATCTGCATGTACTTTCTTTGTTCTTTTAGGTGGCAAGTAATCTAAGTTTTCTTTTTTACCCCCCACCAAGAACGAACTAGAGAAACATCTTTTTTCATTTTTTGTAGTGCTAGGAAACTTTTTTGTATCTCAGGGGGAAATTCTGAGGCACGCATAAGTCATGGGTGGCCTAGGGAAAACTAATTCTACTAAATATAACAAATAAATATAATCAGTATGGATTATGTAATTATACATAGAATGCCAGATAATTTATACAAGTGAGAAAAAAATGAAACAGAAAAATAATATCAGAGAAGTAAGGTCACAAAACTGGTCAGTGACCAAAGAAGGTCTAGAATTTTGAGAGCACAGAATCCTAACCAGTAGACCACTGGGGACAGAATTTTGAAAATCTACGGCTAACTACGTTTTTGTTTACCTCAAAGCCCATCCTATTGCAAGACAACTTTTGTCTAGACCTGACCTTAAAATTCAATGGAAGAAGAAGAAATTGTCTCCTTAGCCTCATTCAGAGTTATCTCAACAGTGTTTATATCCAATATATAATTTCAATTCTGAGGTTGGTAAAGCAGAGGTTTCTAGGTCAGAGAATCAATCTCCTTGAGTCTCTTTAATCAATGTTTTAGTTAGGTTCAGAGAAACTAAATATTCCTGTTTGATTACAGTTTGTGTTCTGTGCCTTGGATCAATTTCCATAATTAAAAATTATACCACAGACACTTTTCTCTGTGTACACATACATGAGCACACATACTTGTGCACACACATGGAGCAGCATACACATTCACATGACATCACAAATCTTGATTATGAAAAATACAGTACATCTTCCTGGGATGAAATGTGGATGATGAAAACAAAGAGAGATTGAATTTGAGTCACCATTATACTTATTCCAGGTAAGATGACACGGGTCTCTCATTCCTAATTATTAATTCTGATTTTTTGTACATGTATTACTCTGCAAGTTATGATTTGAATGGGGTAGAAGATCCTTAATAACATTAATGACATATTATTAATTAAATATTAAAGAAATTAATTTCCACACTTAAAAATAAGAAAGACTAATGAGGATTTTTATGCACAAGATAATACTCTGTTGACTAATGCTTAAATCACAAAAATATTTGTGAAGCTACTAATGTTTAGTTGATGGATTTTAAATTTTTAATTACTAAAATGTATTATGGAATATTTTATACATTCCAAAAGAACAACATGTTAACAACAATCTATATGCTAATCACCAGCTTAGAAATAAAACATTCCGATATAGTTAAAGCTGATTATGAATCTCTTTTTAATAGCAACACTTTTCCTTCAACTTCTGAGGTTACTTCTTTCATGAAATTGCTGTTTATTACCACCATGCATGGCAGATTATATATATATGTATAATATGTATATACAAAGGGTTTAAATTTTTTATTTAAAAAGCATCATACTATATATTTTTTCTGGCAATTTTTTTCACATTAAATTTGTAAGGTTCACCCATATGGATTTGTATAGCTTGGATTTATTCGTCCTCTCTGCTGTGTAACATTTCATTTTATGGGTCTATCACAATTTATCTATTTTCCAATTAATGGACATTTCAGATTTTTTTTCTATTATAAAAGTACTGTAATCAGTTATTTTAATTATTGTCATAGGTGGATGACTGATCCTGTGACTGGAAAATTCAGGTGGCTTGTTGAAAAAAAGAGTTCTACTTGCAGATGTTTTACCATGATCTGTCATATTTTAAACGTCTCAGTAGATTTCTTTCCTTCCAGTTTTATATATTCAAAATACGATTATTGTGTATAGATATTGCCTTGTATTCAATTTACAAAGAGGAAAGAAATAGAATATTTTAAAACCACATTAAAGAATAATTTTCTGGGAGCAGGGGAGAAGGAATTGTTTGGTTGGTTAGTTTAAAACAAACTGTGCCTAGAAAGTGCTTAATACATTTTGTTGAATAAATGAATAATAAATTTAGAAATATTTTATAGCTTGGGAGTCCAATTTAAAATAGCCTCTGTTT
Source organism: Mesoplodon densirostris (assembly GCF_025265405.1). Taxonomy (NCBI): domain Eukaryota; kingdom Metazoa; phylum Chordata; class Mammalia; order Artiodactyla; family Ziphiidae; genus Mesoplodon; species Mesoplodon densirostris. Next base: position 39,361,947 of record NC_082663.1, on the reverse strand, counting down.
TATTGTTTCCCAATTTCCCATTATAATATGTATAAAGACAAAGACAAAGCCCACATTGCCATCAAACACCTAGGATGGCAGTAACCCTACTGCTAGAATCTGAGAGGAATATTTACTATCCATAGGTTGATACAACCAGTTAGAAAAATGCAATGGACAACTTCCCTGGGAGAGTGCATCTCAGATGGTACAATACTGCCTTCTGAAGGTAGGTTGAGAGCAGTGTGCTGGAGCCAGCTCAGTGGTTTGAAATAGTCAAGTGCTAAATTATCAGAAATTTTGCAAGCTGGTTGTTACATTGGAGCTTGAAATCAGCCATGGTGGGAATATTTACATCATAGAAATCATCAAAGGCTACAAATCAGCCTTTATCCCCCAAGCTGGTTATAAAACATTTATCAACTCATCACTCCTACTGTACTCCCTTCCCTCTCATTACCCCAGTCAGAATTCTAAATGGCTGTTATGCTACTATATAGGTACTGCTTTGAAGGCAGCAGGGATATTTAAAAGTGCTTCATTTGTGTGTTTTGTTTTGTTTTTCGTGCAGTTGGACACTGTAAATTTCAGAAAACAAAGTAAGGAGAAGTAGGCAAGGGAATAGAATTTACAGAGGCAACAGGGGGCCAAGGGGATATGGGCATAGTAAAATCCCTACAATTAAGTATTGCATTGCAGGTCAGACATGGTTTGGGGAGGGGAGTAGTGGACAAAGCAGACCCATCCAAAAACTAAGTTTCATTCCCAAATTATGCAGCCACTTATCAGGGAAGTGATGAGATGGATGTTGGACACTAACCACACTGTTTACTTCAGCTTGGCTTAGCCTACTGAAATGGACTCATTCTATCTGGTCAACCTGATTCCTCATGATTTTGTAATATGCACAAAAATTAGGCTATTTTTACTAAATTTTTATCCTTCCAACAGTTTCCCCTAAATGGATCCTCCTTTCCCCCTGTCTAGACTGTCTGATCTCTCCCTCCCATAGACCTTCAGACTCAGGGTCTATGCATTACTTGCATCACCTGTCAACACAGCCATGTTTAAACTTCTGTGTGTTTAAAAAAGTTTTTTAGGCTGATATGTATTGTTTTTGTACTCCCTTTTAGATTAGCTTTCTGTAGCTCAAATTCTTGAGTCTCTCTAATCTTCCTATTGCTCAGTCTCTTTCATGGCAATTTATTTCTGTGATTTCCATATGTGTTGTTAGTTTTTAATTGTCAGTTTATTCCAGTGGGGCTTTTGTCCTCCCTTTCTTGTGAGACTATATATGTGGCACAGCTTTAAGGAACAGCTTTGCATTAGCTGTACCAGGTGGCCTAAGGAACAATATGATGCATTAACAATACATGCTAATTTTCCCTCAAGCCCACCATAGCCATAGGACTAGAATTTCACTTTATTTGGGGAATATATATATATATATATATATATATTTTTTTTTTCCACATAGAGTGAAGGAAGAGACAGGACAAGCTTTCTTATTATCTCCTCGTAACATTGGGCAATTTAAAAAATTAAATCATCCACCAAACTTGTAGACATGTGAGGGTCCCAGCTCTGTTCGAATTTCTGAGTTCCAATTCCCTATCCTGTGTAGGCTGGAGAGCACGCCCCTTGCTCCCCGTCTCACATGGGGTGGACAGCTTGAGTCCTTAAAGTTCTGGGAGAAAAAGCACATCACAGGACAGTCTCAGGTTCCACTCACATGCTTACCATTTGGTTTTCAGTTTCCAGTTTATTTCTGGTATCGACCAATTTGAGTCTTTGTTAAAAACTTAGTTATGCATTTAAAATAAGTTTTGTTATATTTCACCTGCTGTGTCTAGGTATTTACAGTGGTGGTAGGGTTTCTCAGTCAACTGTCCTGCTAGAAATAGGAGTTGCATTTTACAGAATTTTATAGTCAGGAAAAATTCTTTGAAAAGTGAATTTATCCTTTAGTAGGAATAACAATTGCTAGTAAGCACATTTTTGTAGAATTAGATGCTGCTTTCTATACTGCTAAAGTATAATATATATATTTTTAATGGGCACTACATAAAATTTGCCACTACAAATACATGTGGGGGCTTTGAATTGGTAGAATTCTTCCTAAGTTTAATAAATAAATAAAAAGCTCCCTCCAAATGTAAAATATTACTAAGAATATCAAGAAAATAGGGAAAATAAGGCATATCAGAAGAATATAGCTTTGTGGAATATTTGGGGAAGATACAAAACAAATTTTTCTCAACACATGGGAGTTTATTCATACCCTAACTAAAAACTGAGCTGTAAAGGTAGTCGTATAAATCAGACTGCAACAGTGCTGATGTAATAATCACATTTCAATTTATTTCACAAGCATTTGCGATGCATGTAAAACATGCTGGGCAACCCAAACACCGTAATTATTCTCAAGCATCTTACTGCCTAGTGTGAGAATGGCATGTAAAAAAAATTAAAACCCAGAATAATGGTGTGGTACTAACAGCACGTACAAGAGACAGAATTAGTACAGGGAAGGAAGACTTCACTGAGGAGATAGCACCCTAGCAAGAATTTGAAAGATAAATAGAATTTGACATGTTAACTAATAAGGGAAGGACATTCCAGGCAGGCACAATGAAGAAAATGCCTCACACGCTGATGTGCAGCTTAATGGAAATGATGCTTAGTTGGGATCATCCATGTTGAACAAAAGTATATATATTAATATTGACTCACAGAATTGGAGCCAGAGGACCTTGGAATATCTGAGTCCTCCCTTGAGAGTTTGATTCAGTTACTAATTAAGAAGAAACACATTTGAGAACTGATGCAGATTTCCCACACACGAGAAGAACCAATTGGAAAATAGAATATAAATCCTAGAATTTGTTAGAGTATCCCGCAGTCACATGAGAAATGTGAGTTAACTTGGATGGGAGCCTGTTTTGTACCAATGCAGGTGCATACTGTGTGTCAATGATGGTTGTATGATCAGCACTCAATCATAGGTTCCCTTTTTCTCTACACATTTTGTATGTGATGTGGTAGGGTTTTTTTTTTTTTTTTTTTTTTTTTTTTATGCGGTACGTGGGCCTCTCACTGCTGTGGCCTCTCCCGTTGTGGAGCACAGGCTCTGGACGCGCAGGCCCAGCGGCCATGGCTCACGGGCCCAGCCGCTCTGCGGCATGCGGGATCCTCCCAGACCGGGGCACGAACCCATGTCCCCAGGCAGACTCTCAACCACTGCGCCACCAGGGAAGCCCTATGTGGTGGTTTTGAGCAGAAGCAGGAGCCTATGATTAGGCTCAAATCCAAACTCCACAACTTGCAAGTTCCAAGCCTTACTTAGGTTCAAATCCAAACTCCACAACTTGCAAGTTCCATGACTTTGGAGAAAGTACTTAACCTCTAAATGCCTCAGTTTACTCATTTGCAGGATCAGAATAATCTAGTAACTACCTCGGGTCCTTGTAAGGCTTCAGTGTGCTAATGTGTGCACAAGTATTTTAAAAAGCGACTGGAATTTAGGAGATATTAGCTATTTCTATTATTGCTATGTAGATCGTCTGCCTTGGTTTTGTCCCTCATTCCTGTTACAAAATATTTGTTCAGAGTTCTCTTGGGGGGAAAAAAATCCCACATATCCACAAATCAATATTATATGTATTATATATGGGGTTATGTTCAAAGTGACCTTAACCTTATCTACAATATTTTAAAATTTTTACGCAGAGAAAAAATGCATTACTTACATGTGATACAAATTTACAATCATTCCTACTCTCTACTTGTAATTTTAGTTTAATGCTGACTGAGATACAAGCTTTATCTCACCAAGGATATTTATTTTATCTTTTGAGCTTTTTTCGGATACAAATACAGATACAATCAGTATCTCCCTTCTCCCACCACGGGTGCATTTACCATTCATTCATTTGTCATTCATTCAGTCATTCATTCCTTTAATCTTCAGTTACTGAGTTCTGACTATGTACAGACATTGCTTCTAATTATTTAGATATGAATTATAGTTTGATCTGCACAATTAGCAGATGGGTAAAAGAGAACAAAATTATAGTGTATACACATATGAAGCATCTCAGCAGGAAATCAGTATTTTAGGAAAATTTATAAGACTTGTAAGAAACACAAAACAATGATTATCATATACACATAAAGAATAGGTCAAATGCTGATAACAGCACCACCTGGGCAATTTTAAATATAGCTTGCAATGGAGGAGGGGATGCTTTTCACATGTTGATATGTGATTTTTTTTAAGGAAAATAAACGTAAATACAGCCAATCAACTATGAAGCACAAATAGGATATTAGTTCTGTAATATATTGGGAAAAGATTTAAAATTTTTTCTGCAACTTTGTAGGTGGAATAAATGATCCATAGGTGACTAAACTATGCACAAAGAAATGAGGAAGAAAATAAAATTTATATTAAGGTTTGTTTGTGGTTGCATTGTTTATGTTTTCTGCCAATAGGAAACAAAAAAGATACTCTGAAGCTGAACTACATTTTTTTTGCTGATTTTTTTTAATTGAGGCAATATTCGCTGATAACATTATATAAGTGCCATGTGCACAAATTATATGCCGACTTCTGTATACATTACAGCGTGCTCACCAGCAAAAGTTTAGTTTCTATCCATCGCCATACAGTTGACCCCCTTTATCCATTTTGCTCTCTCCCCACCTCCCTTCCCCTCTAATAACCACTAATCTTGAACTTAATTTTGTAAGAAAATACTTAACCCAACAAAATGTTCTTTCCTTTTTTCCTTCCTTTCCTTCTTGCTTTCTCTTTTAAAAAGAAATCTAAACATCATACTTTTAGAAAGAATCTCCATTTCTGTACTCTGGTGGAAAATACATAAGGTTTGGCATTTTGGCCAGTTTCATTTTGAAGTATCTTGATTTTATAAAAGTCTCATGATATATTTCCATGCCGCTTTAAAAAAAATTTTCCCCTCCACTGAGTTTGAGAATCTTTATTAATATGCAGGGCCCTTGACGCCACACTTCCCAACAGTCAAGTTGTTTCTCACACTCACTCAGCTTGTTTGTCCTTCCCCATTGCCATTTCAGATGTGTTCCCTCTTGCAGGACAGCTCTATATTAACCTTTATTAAGCACATTCCCTCCTAAACCCCATCTGATATCTGTCATGACTACTCTAAGTCACCCCAGTACTTGTACCATCAATTTAGATAAACTATTAATTTGTACTTACTTGTTCCTCATATGTAGTGTGTTTGGCTAAAACAACAATAGCTAAATTCGTCTTACACCCACCTTATAAATCTTTTTTAAAACTCTTAAAGAGTAGAAACTATGTTATATTTATTTTGTGTTTTCTTTTCCATTCCCTGAATCTTTATGTAAGATAAAGAACAAGTATTTTATTTCTTCTCTAAATTTTAATAGATAAAGTGTCCAAAACCAAACAAAACAGAGAATTGGTCAGTATAAACTCTACCTTTAAAAGACAATTTTTCTTTGATTATTACTCTAAGGGTGATGACAGAGTCTTTTAAATGACTGGATTTGCTCTGAATCTACAAGAACTACATTTATTTTATTTGCTTAGGGAATTTCTTATCCTAAGAGAAATGTATTTGTGTATCAAACCAGAAATGAAACAGAGGAGGTCAAATGAATTAAATTCAAAGTTTGTTTTCAATGTGTACCTTAAAAATAAGTAGAACTTTAATGATTTATTTTTTTTTCATTTTTAGATTCTCAGAATAGCCTTCTCTCTCAATCACTTCTAGCTAAGGGCCTACTTTCCAATTTTCTGTGTATCCAGCAAAAGAGAAAAAAAAATCATATTATATATATGAACATTGTCCAAAGGTGTTTGTGAGATATATTTAGCAGCATTATAATGAAGGTCATTATCATGAGAACAGAGAGAACTGAAAAAAAAAGTACTGTCAACATAGTAGAAGTACTTTCAACAATTACCTTTTTTTCAAGTTGTTTGATCTGCTGAGTGTTCCATGAGATGATTTTAAATCTATGAGAAAAACTTCTTGTGAGAGTTTTTTCCCCTTAAATGTGGGAGACACTACAAGATAATGTAAGTCAAAAATGACAGTGAACATTTGGATAGCTTTAAAACTAAGCTGAATTTAAACTTAGAAATAGATAAAATATATCTTTCTAAATTTTTAAAGTGGGGATCTACTTTCTCTTTATCTCTATGTCTTTATTGTATATCTTACTATGTACATTTTCATAGATCACACATATAAGTGTTTGTCATTTCTTCCTTTCAAAATGACTCCACCCATGTCAATTTTCCTTCATTCTTTTATTCTGCGATAACACTTAATGCCTGGATAAGCACAAAGCATTATTGCTGCCTCCTGACTTCCCAGGTGCCACTCTTGATCTCATAAACCAAGACCAAGCCTTCTAAAACACTGTTTTTATAGTAACATCCCTTGTTCAAGAATCATAAATTGTCCTCTACTGCCACTCCAATGGGAAAAAAGCACTGACATAGGAATCAGATGGTAGCTCCAACATCCGTACAATAATAAGCCTTCTCTACTATAAACATGAATAATGATAATATTTACCTCACAAAGTTGTTAAAAGTGGTTTTGTTTAAAGGACCAAAAAAGATAAGTTTCTCAAAGCAGTCTTAAAATTGTAAAGCACTATACAGATAGAATAGTATACTATGTAAATTCCAAGGTTTCTCATAAATGGACTACCACCTACCTATCTAACCTTATTTCCCATCACTGATGTATAGGCGTAGTCTGCTCTAAGTAAATTAAACTCTCTGTCCTAACATGTCATATGGATCCCTATCTTTATTCCTGCTTGTTTATTCTATCTGCTCACTTCTCCCCCTTTAACCCTACCTGACTGCCCAGGAAAACTCTTCATTCTATCCTGACCTCCTGCTGCATGTATCTTCATGTCCTACTGCATGGATTAGATTTACAGTCAGATGACCAGACCCTGAAGGCAGTTTGTGAACACACAGTAGGTATGCAGTAAATAGTTGTCAATGGGTTGGTTTTTTTGTCAACTCTCTCTCCTTCCTCTGAATGCTATGGCATTATTTGTTAGCTTGAGAAGACAAAGGAAACTAATTAAAAGTCACTTATGATAGTTAATTTTATGTGGCCATTTGACTGGGCCACAGGTATTTGGTGAGATATTATTCTGAATATTCTTGTGACAGTGTTTGGATGCGATTCATATTTGGATCAGTAGACTGAGTAAAGCAGATTGCCCCCCTAATGTGGACGGGCCTCATCCAATCAGTTGGAAGTCTAAATAGAACAAAGAGGCTGAATAAGAGGAAACTCCTTCTGCCTGACTGGCTTTGAACTGAGATATCAATTTTTCCTGTCTTCAAACTCAAACTGAAAGATTAACTCTTCCTGGGTATGAAGCCCACTGGCCTAAGGACTGGAACTAGGCTTTAGCTCTCCTGAGTCTCTAACTTGCTTACTCACCCAGCAGATCTTGAGCCTTTTCAGTCTCCATGACGGCATGAGTAAATTCCTTATAATAATAAATTTGTATATATATGGGTCCCTTAGGATGCTTCTTGTCAGTGTCTTTTTCAAATACAAACTACTTACTCTTAAATCTCCATGCAAACAAAACAAGACAAAACAAAACAAAACAAACAACAACAAACCAAGACCAACCAAACAAAAAAGAATGAAAGAAAAATCAAATGGTTAAAAGACCTACAATTAAGCTATACTCTAGGGAGGATACATACAAGAACTCAAAAAAAACCCCCAGAAAATTAGCTATAAGCATGAATAATAATATTCTATCTAATTTAAATTTGAGAGAAAGAAATACTTTAAGACACTCATTCACAAAGCCCAAGGAATAAACATTTAGTTACGGTGGGCATATTAAGATATGAGTATGTACTAGCCTACTCTCTCTGAAGATACTTTGGGAGTATGTGCATAATGTATATATTCAACTTGTTTTTAAAAAATGAAATATCACTCATGAGAAATCTTAAAATATGATTATTTCCATCCCACTAACTTGAACAATTTAATATACATTCCCATCTTGATCTCAAGTGTTGTCTTTCTAGTGGCATTCTTGTACTTTGATTGTAATAAAATTTGAAGCAGAGGCTTACTTTTTAAAGGGAACAGTAGATTACTGTTCATTATTACTATTTTACTTCATCTCTCTATGGCACCGAGCCCTTGATTTATATAGCTTCCAATGTGCTTTGCACTGTATTTTGCAGTTTTGCCTTAGGTCATTGGACTGAACACAGGCTCCATAAAGTCAGGTTCCTTCTGCTTTTGCTTGCCTTATATTTCCAGTTCTTAAAATAGTGCCCGGCCTATTGTAAAACATCAAAAAATTTTATGGGTGAATACATGGCAAAATAGTGTGCCAAAATAATTCAGCAAAGTCTGTTCAGGCAGATTTCCATTAGAAGATAAGATCTGAGTAAAATCTTAATTTGTAAAATTTTGCTACACTACCTAAACTTTACAGGTAATATTAAGAATAAAATAAAGATAAAGGTTTCTAAATATACCTAAAGCAAAACATATATGTATATTTTTAAATATATATATATATTTATCAGAAGAAAATTAATGGACTCAGTTACCTTAAGTGAAACTTTTTTTTTTTATAATATAGAATCTCATTAAGAACAGAACAACTCCTGTTAACTGTTAAATATAAAACATGTCATATTTAGCACTGATAATTTAAGAGAATTTCCAATAATTCCACTGTCATTTTTAACAGAGAATTTATGCCCTTTTGTGGTAAAAACAACAACAACAAAAAGTTTCTGAAACTGTGTGATTCCAGAGCAGAGAGGAAGAAAGCAAACAAACTTTGGGAGTCCCTCATTGCCTATGTTTGATATAAATTTGCAGGTTTCATAGCAGCATTTCTAACCTGGGTGGAAAATAATGAAGACTTTTCCTACTTCAAAATTATCAAACAAGTAAGATATGTAAAAATGTAAATGACTGAAAAATTCAATTAAAGTATAGAGAAGAAGTACAGTACTTTAAAAAAATGAAAGTAAAATCTGCATGAGTATGTCTGGTGGTTAGATTTTTAAGGTATGGTATTTCTTTTTTTTTATTTTTTAATTTTGCGGTACGCGGGCCTCTCACCGTTGTGGCCTCTCCCGTTGCGGAGCACAGGCTCCGGACGCACAGGCTCAGCAGCCATGGCTCACGGGCCCAGCCGCTCCATGGCATGTGGGATCCTCCCAGACCGGGGCACGAACCCGTGTCCCCTGCATCGGCAGGCGGACTCTCAACCACTGCGCCACCAGGGAAGCCCTAAGGTATGGTATTTCTTAATGGCTGTCTTGCTAAATCTTTTTAAATGTAGCTCCTGAAGAAAAATGGAAAAATTCCAACTATCCACTTCTTACCTATTTACATATTTTAACTTCTTGATTATCCAATTTCTTGGATGTTTCTATCTGCTTTCTTATTTCATAGAGTGAAATTCTCTTGTCTTTGTTGTTTGCTTTTATTCTTTTCTAGACTCCCTCCCTCCCTTTCATTGTGTCTTGTACAAAAGAAATGTATATAGTTGTAATAATTATGTTGTGTATTTTGATTTATACATTACCTTCTATCCTCTGGTACATTCATTGACTAAAGCCTTGTATATAGTAAGATCTTAGTGTGGTGCTTTTTTATTCAACTAAAATAAAGATCTCAGTTTCCTCACTTGTAAGGTAAGGTGGAGTGGATCTTTATTCACAGAATACATCTGCCCCAAACTTCCAACAAATCAGCTTTCCATATTTAACAAGCATGGAAGCACCGGTCACTGAACTACCCAGGCCCCAAATGGGAATTTCAACTTTCGTTTCTTCCCTTCTGTTTCCTATACCCTAGAGCCAAGTAATCCCCAATCCCTATATATTCTGTTTCCTAAATAATTCTTGAATAAATCCATTTCTTTCCATTTCCTATCTTGCTTATTCCAATCCATTTTCCAACAAAAAAGCCATGTTAACCATAACTTGATACTCCTGCATATCTCCCCTTCCTGTGTGATAAGGTATAAGCTCTAACATACCCTAAGAGGACATTTTAGACTCTGGCTCCAGTCTTCCTCCTTCATCTTGGATTTCCCCATCTCTCTCTTCCCTGCCCCAAAGCTCTACTCTCCAGCTATGTTGAATTTCTTTCAGCTCCTTGAACCTGCTCATTCACTTGTGCTGGCAGATTCTTTTTCTTGCTTCCTGGCATTTGCTCTTCTCTCTGTCTGGAGCATTCTTTTCTCAGTTCTTCCTAACTCCTGCTTATCCTTCAGGATTCATCTTAGATGTTATTTCCATGGGCAAATCTTAACTGACTCTCCAAGACAAGTTCTCTGAAGAACTCTATTCTCGACCCCTTCATGGTCCTTACACATTATTTTTAGGTGGGTAGTCCACCATACTGCCATTTTTTTAGAAGGAAATTTTTGTTCACTATTTTGTCTCCAATACCTAGCGTAGTACATTACTATGATAAGCACTAATAAAACATGTTTCAATCAGTGAGTTCATATATTTCCCTTTAGTTTTATTATTTTTACTAGATTGGGCACCTGCTTTTTGTGGGTATGGGGCACTTCTTATTTTTTTCTGTTTCTTCCACTTCCTCTGTCAAAGATAAACGAAGCCAGACAGTAAAGTGATAAGGACAGACTTTAATCAGTAATATACTATTGCACAGAGAAAAGAGTCTGATGTGAACTGAACACAACTTCGATTTATACAGAAGAGACTGGTTTTAAAAGGAACACTTTACACAGCATTTTAAAAGGAGGAGTGAATAGGGAAGGAAGTGAATGAGGGCTCAGTAGAGTCAAGGAAGTGAAAAATTACAAAAAGCAGGTAGAAGGGTTGGTCCATGTGAAAGCCATCTGGGTTTGCTAATTGGCATTTATTACTTATTGAAGTTAATTAAGCTCCTATCCTCCATCAATGCTGAGAGACAGGGGCTCCCTCTTCAGGTGTTAGCTGGAACACAGTAAATTTTGGGGGCAGCTGTGAGTCTTCTCTGGTCTTGAGCTGTTAGAGAATATGCTATTGTTTAAGCCTTTAAAGGCCAAGGTTTAGCTTTAGTAGAGAAGAGGGCTTGGAGGAGCTTGGCTAGAGTTTGGACAAGGAGACAACCTTTGTCTCTTCTTTGACTAAATTTTAAAATCTCCTCTTTTTAATTTTATTTTGCTTTTGCTAACTCTTCCATCCAACAGAATTAAAATAAATTAAGTGTATTAAATACATCTTAATATTTAATATAAATTTAACACACCTATATTACACTGATTATGCATGTAGAATTTGGAATTGAGAGAAAGTTGAAAAGAACTGGTACTAAAAATTGATTTCTAATACTGGTGCTGTTGCCCCAAAATAGCAGCTTATGTATCTGGTTTATGTCTATTCCTGGAAAGCCCTTGCTGGCCTTTCCTAAAGTTACTCTCGTATTTCTTTTCTGAGGTGAGTAGTCAGTCTTACCATTTTTTTCTGCTCTTATCTTTCTTACTCTATGGTAAGGATTACAATCTTACATCTGGCATTTCTGACATCTACATGTCTCCGTTATTTCACTAACTCAGAAAGGGCAGGTAATAAAACTTTCTTTATCGTAAGCGTTTTTTCACTCCAAGCTCAAAGAAGGAAGTTTTAGGGAGCATGAAATAAATGTTATCCGTCAAACTGAACAGACTCGTTAAGCCAGGAAGTTCTTTCCTTCTCTTATATTTATTGTCCTATCCTGATCAAGGACAAAATAATCTATGAATAAATTAAGTAGCTCAAGATTGTTTTTTGAATATTTGATCCACTCACTAAATCGTGTAGTTTATTACTAGTATAGTTCTTCTTCAATTCTCCTTTCTGACTCTATTTTTTGGTTTATAAATAAAAATACAAGGGCTTTCAAATAACTCAATTAATTTCTTACAGTTTAATATAGCCCACTTTATGATATGTCTAATTGCTAAAGCTGTATGGTCCAAGATGATATTTTAAAATTCTGTATAAAGAGCTATGTTGTAAAATCACCTAAGATCTGTTCTTAAGAATGCCAGTAAGGGGCTTCCCGGGTGGCGCAGTGGTTGAGAGTCCGCCTGCCGATGCAGGGGACACGGGTTCATGCCCCGGTCCGGGAATATCCCACATGCCGCGGAGTGGCTGGGCCCGTGAGCCATGGCCGCTGAGCCTGCGCATCTGGAGCCTGTGCTCCACAACGAGAGAGGCCACAGCAGTGAGAGGCCCGCGAACCGCAAAAAAAAAAAAAAAAAGAATGCCAGTTAGGGGGGAGGTTATACCTATGAGGGGCGTATGGGGAATGTCTGTAACTTTCTCTAAATCTTGTTGTGAAACTAAAACCAGCTTAAACAATTGTCTGCAAAAAAGAAAAAGAAAAGTGCCAGTTAGGTCTTTGCTATTATTTATATTCTGATAGTGCAGAAAGGGAAATAGGAAGGCAACTGGTCAGTTGTTGTTTATACCAATTGACAACAATCTCCTTCACCATAAAACAGTTAAGAATAATCTGTTTTAAAGAGTAGAATAGTGGTTGCCAGGGTCTGGGAAATGGGGGAGATGTTGATCAAAGGGTAGAAGCTTCCAGTTACAGGATGAGTAAGTTCTAGGCATCTCATGTACAGCATAGTGACTGTAGTCAACAATACTTTATTATAAACTTGAAGGTTGCCAAGAGAGTAGATCTTAAATGTTCTCACCACACACACACAAATGGGAATTATGTAATGTGATGGAGATGTTAACTAACCTTATTATGGCAATCATTTCTTAATAAATATGTGTATCAAATCACCACATGTACACTTTAAACTTATATGAAGTTATATCTCAATTATATCTCAATAAAGCTGGAAGAAAGAATAATCTGCTTCATCTCTAAATTCAGAGTGAGTATAAGTAAAGGTTTTAATAAGGAAAGGAAGAGAAGGGAAGGAAGTTGACAGATTTTTTCAAGGCAACCAATAATTTCGAGTTAGTATTTTATCATTATTTGATTAAGCTTCCAATAGCTTACAGATGCTACCATTTTATCTCTGGGACACTGTTACCTTTGTAGATAAATGCTTATTTTTCAGGAAACAGGGAAATAATACCTTTAATGTAAAAATGCCTTGCTACTCTTACAGGGCTTAAAATGGGGTGAGAGCTTATAGGGGAATGTCAGGTAAAGGAAGAGTTTTGTTTTGTTTTGTTTCGTTTGGCTGCACCATGCGGGCTTGTGGGATCTTAGTTCCTTGACTGGGGATTGAATGCAGGCCCTCGCAGGCAGTGAGAACACAGAGTCTTAACCACTAAACTGCCAGGGAATTCCCAAAGGAAGAGTTCTTGTTTCTAGAGAAAGGTATTACTTTTAGACAAAAGTTTCCTAGAGAAATGAATCCAAAAATCATTGAAGAGAAAATTTCTTTTGCAATACAATCCCCAAACTATTTCTTACCAAATCCATAAAAGATGGTTGCAAATTGCATGCAGTCATACATATATAAGATTGCACTTGAAATATTTTGGGTTTAATAAGATCAGGGAAACAAAGTAGGTTTATATTCAAGGAAAAGAATTTCATATAAAATCAAAGAACTCATATTTAAAATTACCACTAGAGGGCAGAAAACAGGGGGAAAAGGATAAATAACTGGGTTTCTAGAATCAAAATTTTTAAGCTCCTGGAATCTCTGAAAATAACTGTAATAATAACAGCAGTTAACATTTATGAGGTGCCTACCATGTACTAGGCCCAATTTTAAGATATATATGTGAAATATGAATATATATATGAAATTAACTCATTTAAGTTCAAAACAACCCTATGAGATAGGTATCTGGTAGATGGGGGAAACTGAGGTTAAATTGAGTAGTGCAAGGTCATGTAGTAACTCAAAGGTATCACTGGATTCAAATCCAGGCAGTTTTACTTCCAAGACTGTACACATACTCACTACCTTTCCTCATGGGTGACAATCTCTTTTTGTGTGTGTGTACTTTATTACAGTCATCCTCTGAATTGTGAGAGCAAGTAGTTTTTTTCTAACATGATAAGTTTCCTAACTTCCTTCTATTGCATTATCTGGCAAGCCACAAATTTTGTGGCTGGCCTCAAATATACACCTTAGAAGTCTAAAAATGTGTTTTATTAATGCTGCAAACTGCCTAGACTATTAAGTTTTCTGGATAATCTGAACTAATAAGCAGGGCCTGTGATGGTAACATTAATAGTGTCAGGGGGAGGCTAACCCCAGAATGGAAGAGTAGCTGTATTAACCAAACACAGCAGAGTGATACAGGACAGTGCTGGAGCTCTCCTGGTAGACACAGAATGATACCAGGTATAGAAAGACCAGAGACCCCAGCTTGTCCTTAAGCCATACTGGTGCTGTGTGGAGAAGGGTGCAAATTAAAATAGAATGGTTGAGCCTTGACTGTTAAACCACAAGCTCTCTGTACTCATCCCATTTCTAAACTCACCAGTCAATTGCAAGTTAGGGCCTAAATTTCAAACCTGCCCTGAGCACATATGACTTGTCAAGGTAGCTGATTCTCCAATACCAATGCCCAGGAAGAATTAGGAAACTGTCATATCAGTGTTATAAAAGAAAGCCAATAAACTAAAACCTAAAGTCAGCAGGATTAAGGGACCAGGCAGAATAAGGGTCTAAAATATGCATGGTCAATATTTTCAAGGAGATGCTATCCTATTTTCAATCAAAATTCAATCAGGCAGGTTTGGAGGAACTTAGCAATTATATTCAAAAATATACATGGAAGAATAAAGGTCCATGAATAATTTAGTCATTCTCATCTAAAGAAAAGCAAATAATGGGAACACATCCTGCTAGATACAAGTACTTTGTACTATACATAGTACAAAGCCATAATAATGATATGATAATAATAAAACCAGTGCGGAATTCATCACAGATAGAAAGACCACAGAACACAATGGCAAGCACAGGAATATATACACATAAAGCACATATATGAATTTTCTATATGATAATGTTGAACTATAAGTGAGTGCAAAAATGATAGATTGTTTGGTAGATGGCATTAGGAAACTGATATAATTCAAGAAAATTAAGTTGGAGCCATACCTTATACCATAAATAAGCTACCCCAGGTGTGTTTAAACATTATAATGAAAAGTAAAATTTAAAAAGTAAGAAAAAATTCAGAAGAATATATATGTTGCCTTGGGGCAGTGGAAAATCATATTAATTAAAATTCTAGGGACTTCCCTGGTGGTCCAGTGGCTAAGGCTCCACGCTCCCAATGCAGGGGGCCTGGGTTCTCTCCCTGGTCAGGGAATTAGATCCCACATGCCTCAACTAAGCGTTCACATGCTGCAATTAAAGTTCCCACATGCTGCAACTAAAAGATCCCTCATGCTGCAACAAAGATCCTGCATGCCGCAATGAAGATCCTGTGTGCTGCAACTAAGACCTGGTGAAGCCAAATATATAAATAAATATGAAAAAAAAACAAAAACAACTCAAGGAGGACAAACCACAAAGGAAAGAAAGAGAGTTTGAGAGAGAGAGAGAATATGGATTTGATTACATTAAATTAAAGAGCTATTTCAATGAGGAAAACACAGAGACAAAGTAAATAAATGGTTAATAAACTAGGAGAAGAGTTGCAACGTGTGAAATAATCTAGGGATTGGCATCTAGAATATGCAAGAAATTCTTGAAAATCAACATGAAAAAGACAGGTATTCCAGTTTTTTAAAAAAATGGGCAAAGGAGAATAATAGACAATTTCCATCCAGAGAAAACTACACAGCTAAGAATTCTGTGGAGAGTTGCTCAACTTTCCCTGTAAACAAAGATGGGTAAAGTAAATCAACAATGAGATATGACTTCACCCATTAGTTTGGCAAAATGTTGAGAGCTGGATATCACCAAGTATTGGTAAAGCAATGGAAAAGGGAGTGTAAGCTTGTGTAGCCATTGCAGAGCACAAACAGAGTGGAATTAAAACTGTATAATTTATGCCCTCGTAATCCTACTCCTGGGAGTTTCCCAGAGAACCTTCTACCCAGATCCATAAGGAGACATGTATGAAAACATGTGTTCATTACAACATTGTTTTGAAAGCAAGAAGTATGTTACAACCTTGCTGTTCTTACCAGGAGAATAAATTTAAAAAATGATCAAGGCATACTAGGAATAACAGTGTGGCAGAGAGAAGCTTTGAGCTAGATGTATTTGAAGAGCGTGGATAGATTGATTTTTTTTTTTTTTTTTTTTTTTTTTTTTGTGGTACGTGGGCCTCTCACTGTTGTGGCCTCTCCCGTTGCGGAGCACAGGCTCCGGACGCGCAGGCTCAGCGGCCATGGCTCACGGGCCCAGCCGCTCCACGGCATGTGGGATCTTCTCTGACTGGGGCACGAACCCGCGTTCCCTGCATCGGCAGGCGGACTCTCAACCACTGCGCCACCAGGGAAGCCCATGGATAGATTTTTAAATAATGTTAACAGAAAAAAGTAAAAAACAGCCAGACCGGAACTTCCCTGGTGGTCCAGTGGTTGAGAATCTCTCTTGCAATGCAGGGCAGGCCAGTTTGATCCCTGGTCAGGGAAATAAGATCCCACATGCTGTGAGGCAACTACGCGCCATAACTAGAGAGAGGCCCAAGCACCACAACGAAGCGAAGAGCCCACACGCCACAACGAAAGATCCTGTGTGCCGCAACTAAGAGCCGATGCAACCAAAAATAAAATAAATAAATAAATATAAAAAAACAACAGACAGACGAATAGGATGCAATCATTTAGTTAATAAATTCAAAACACCTACACTCCCCAGATACAAACAATTTTCAGAGTATACGGGAGAAAAAACTATTTTCCCTCTACACATCCTGGGTTCATTGGCTGGGCCCTATAAATTAGACTAACAAAATACAGATGAGCAAGAGAAAAGTAGAAATTTATTAATGTATGCATTGTGCATACATATGGGAGCACCCCGTGATGAGTATCTTGGAAGAGGTGGTTAGAACATGGGTTTATATAGCATCTTAACAAAAGAACAATACATTTTTAGAGAAGTGACAAGAAAAAAACAAAGGACTTTGAGCTTCTAGGGGCACGAATTGTGGGAAGGCAAATATTTTGGGACAAATAATGGTAGATAATGCCTCTTATGGCAAGGTTTGCTAAGTAGATTCTTCTGGTGCTGTCTTCAGGCTGATAAGGGTTTAGAGTTGTCTCCTATGAGTAACTGCTTTTCTTCCTGGTACAGAGGGAGGGGGAGATGCGTTTATAAGTTTATGTCCCACTTTTAGGCAAATAAAGGGGAAGTAGAGAGCTTTTCTTATATTTGCTTCTTCTCAGTTACCTTTAGCTCAAAATAATCCTTATGCAAAGTGGCGCATTTTGGAGTGGCATATTCTTCTGCCCTTCAAGGGTAATTTAAGACCAGATATCCAGCAAAGTGCTTAGGTGGTGAAGTGGGAAAGGTGATGAAGGCAGGACCCAGAGCTAATAGGAAAAAGTGAATACAGACCAAGAGAAGGCCTTTTCTGTGCCGATAATACTTTTCAGAGTAAAATTAACTCAATTTCCTGCAACTGAGTTTTTAAAAAGTAAGAAAAATACAGCAGTTTGAAAGAGGGATATGGAAATCTCTAGAAAAAGAATTTCATTTTTATATGTAAGTAAATTCACATTGCTATGTTTATAAATTATAGAATATTACCAATATATTTTGAAACACTGTTACTGTTGAGGAAGTACTTTGAACAGGAAATTTTCTCATGTATGTCTTTTAATAAAAATATTTATATTTGAGGTACTGGGCAGAAGGGACCTTAGATTATGAGCCAAGAGCAAGATGGTCTGTATGCCTGTGAGAAGCCAGAGAGCACAGAAGACACCGTGGAGATGTTCTTTTCTGTAGTACAATTTCAAAGTCAGTAGAAGATATCTGACTTACAAAAATTAATAAGAGGAAATCAAGGGTAGGAAAAAAGGGAAGGAACCAATTCATAAAAAAAGACAAACATTTCAAATTCCTTGAGTTTTAAGAGAATAAATTGGTATTCTCACTGCATCAATAGTTCACTGTGATGCAAACACTGGCATTATATATATATATATATATATATATATATATATATATATATATATATATATATATATTTACATATATATAGAAATATTTATTTCTAAATAGGTGGCAATAAACACACATATATATATATATATATACATACACACATACACACACATTTTATATATACATACAAGGTACCTATATGCAAACCCATAAACATTCCTAAGTGACCACTATTTTTTATTCTCAGTATTTTTATCTGTGAAGTAGAATTAGTCACATTCAAATGAATGGTGACTTCTAAGCCACTGAAAGTAAATAAAAAATGAAGTCATGTTTTGGTCTATTATCTCATAGGGAACTAACAGACATTACTACCAGGGAAAATGGAAACCTTTACTTCTCTTCCACCTAGTTTTATAATTCAATAGACAATTCCAAGCTGCCCAAGAAAGTAAAAAATATTTTTCATCATTGTACTATTTTTATGATTTTATTAAACTATAATTTCTCTAAGAGCTGAGATTTTTATGAATCTTTTATGGAGGTTACTTATGTTTTTAAAGTTTCCTGTTATCTGATTTTTACAACCTTGTAATAACATAGGCTTATGAAGAGATGGTGTGCTTACTGTACTGTGATACAGTGGAATTATGGAATACATTTATAGTCCATTTCACTTTTTTTAAATCACTTTACACACGTGTCAATATGTACTGAGCATGGGAAATTAGAAGCATATGTGCACACACACGCACACAATATTCCCTGCCTTTGTAGAGCTTTCAGTCCAGGTGGGGTTTTGACTTTAAATTGAACCAAGAATCTCAAAAAATTGACCTTCCTGTGACATTTTAACTGCTCAACCTCAGCAGCAAACCAATTAAACTTATTATCTCTTCTACATGAGAGCTCTTTAAAAATTTCAAGAATCACCAGAACCTTCCTTATACAAGTATTGAGCGCATCCTCAGATCACATTTCATTTCCACCAAGACCCTCTTAAAATGCAATACCCAGAATTGAATGTAGATACTGTCTACCCAAACAGTTAAATTATTAAGTATGAGAAAACAGATGGTATGCAGTATTTTAAAGCAGCTGGTATGTCAACAACACGTCCTTATTCTTGAGGGTTTGTAATGTGTCAATTTGGCTATGCAGAACTACATTTTCCATAATTCTCTTTCTTGTGTGCTAGGGTGAACCACAAGGGAGATACTTGGGAGATTGGAAGCGAAAGGGGAAGCAACAGTTCTTTTGTAGCTCACAAATGTTTTTGATCTGCTGACTCACCTCCTGGGGGGGAGTAGCAGCTGGGTGGGCCTGCAATTGCTCTAGCTTGCCCTGAATCGGAGGTCAGCTTCATTTACACCTGGGTCAGGTGTGTGTGTTAGCTCTGTGACAAAGGACCTGGGTAATTCGGCAGGACACCCTTGTCACCAAGGTCCCAGGCAACAAAAGCTGATGTGACTTTCAGTCTGCCCTCTTGTGGTTCCATTCGTGCTTATGGGTTACCACTTTCCCTTGATCTCCTCCACTTTACGTCCATCTTCCCTTCCTGCCTACCTGCATAGTGGACTTCATGCTCCAGCATTAGAATCAGGGACAACCACCTAAGACTGCTTAACCAGCTCCCACATTTGCCCAACTCCCTGTAACAAACTGTATATATTTATCTCCTAGTAGTTCTGCTTCTCTAGCTGAACATATACAATTACTAAGTTTTTATTATTTTCTAATTTAATTTTGAAATAATTCACACACACAGATATATCTCATTTATGAAGCAAAACATTACTGATCCATCTGATATTGGTGCCCTTATGCTTCCGTTACTATTATACTTGCATGGCCTCACGGATGCCTCTTCTCTCTTAGTAACCACTGATCTGAATTTTATGCTTATCATTCCTTGCTTTTCTTAAAGTTTTAATGTATACATTATTTAATTTTGAATATTTTTTGAACTTTAAATAAATGGCAAAATTTTAGGCAGCCATATGACAGTGAGGACTTAAAAATTATTTACTTAAATCTGTACATCTTTTGTTAAAAAATATTTTCTGTATAGGTGTCTTCCATCCCATACTATATTTTTCCCTTATTAAATGTGATAACATTGATTTTGGACCCTCAACCTAGACTGTTGACATTAGCTTGGATCTTGGTTCAACTCTCTAGTATATCAGATTTCCCACCTGAAGCTTTGCTTTCCCTCAAGTCTTGCTAAGAATATTTTCTATGTTTTCATTCAAATGATAAAAATATTAAGAGGAGAGGCTGAAGGACACTGTACAGACATGTGCTACTATTAGCTTCACCTTCGTTTGGCGTTCTAATTCAATTTATATGTTGCTTTGCTGAGTTACCAAAGTGTTCTCAGGCATCATCCTTATCACACATTGCTGTAATTGCTTATTTACTTATCACTCTCAACAGCCAGAGAGTAATATCCTTGGTGAAGGGACAAAGACTAATTCAATTTATATTTTCTGTGCAATCACAATTCTTGCATTAAAGAGGCATTCAGTAATTATTTACTGAATGTACAAGCTTCATTTAGAAGGATAAATAGGAATTCACTCAACGAATAAGGTGGGAAAGGGTGTTTTAGGCAGTGGAAGCAATGAATAGGCAGGGCACATTGGGCAAAATTGAGGACAAGCTCAGTACTATTAAATTTCCTTTAAGGAATTAATATTATAGAAACATAGGTAGGCAAATAAACCAACCATCAGATTAGGCCTACAGCTGAAGCATCTCAAGAAATTTCAAAAAATACTACAGGAAAATGACAGTAGGGACCACTGACTTTTGAAAGAAATGCTCATATTTTAAAAGGCATAAAATGGGGGCTGTCTTTCTGGTCTTACATCTGTTTTTGAATAGTTTGGTGTGATTTTAAATGGGCTGGATAAACCATCACATTTTTCACTTAAAAAAGAAACTCAGAGCTAGGATATTTGAATATTTGCTTTTGTTTTCTTAAGCAAGGATTTCTTGATACTGACTTCTTCTTCGTTATTTCTTTGTTTCTCTCTTCCATCTTACATCAGTGATTTTTGTCCTTGTAATATGGTTGAAGGGAGAAAGAGGGAGGGGAGGAAGGAGAAAGTTGGAGGAAGGAAGGGAGAGAGGGAAGGAGGGTAGGAAAAGGGTTATAGGTTTTTCTTCCCAAAGATTCTAATTCAATAGATCTGAATTGGGTTGTACTGTGAAACTGTAGTTTTAGACATTTCCAGAATTGATGGTGACGTGCAACTCAGGTTGAGAACCATCATCTAAGGGGTATGACAATGAACTGATAGAAAAGTGAGCACAACCACAAAAAAATCATCTATAATATGAGTCTAGTGTAAGATACTGATCCACCATTAGAATATTAGTGACACCTATAGTCAGGATTGCATCAACAAATAGCTGCCCTGGTTCCAGGTCACATTCTGCTGCTCTCTCCCTGGATCACCTGTAAATCAAACACCAGTAAATTTTCTGACTTGATCCACTTGCAAAAAACTGTCCGTTTCCTTAAAAAGATGTTGATATCTTATTTTCAGAATTTCTCAATATTTCATCTGCAATTAGGATAATTTTGAGGCATCAAGAGTTTCTCAATTATATTTCTATTTCTCTTCTGTATTAATTAGATTATAGGCTTATAAATTCAATAATATATATGAGAGAAATAGAGCAACAAGGATTGCGTGTAAGAAAATACAAATTATAGAGACTGGGTGGGTATGGAGTGTTTATGGCAGGCAGGATCTCTCCAAAGGAATAAAGACGGCTCAAAATTGGAAGCTCATCTCCATCAAGCTCATTCTCACATTAAGAATTACCTGGAATAGTGGGGCTTCCCTGGTGGCGCAGTGGTTGAGAGTCCGCCTGCCGATGCAGGGGACACGGGTTCGTGCCCCGGACCGGGAAGATCCCACATGCCGCAGAGTGGCTGGGCCCGTGAGCCATGGCAGCTGAGCCTGCACGTCCGGAGCCTGTGCTCCACAGCGGGAGAGGCCACAGCAGTGAGAGGCCCACGTACCGCAAAAAAAAAAAAAAAAAAAAAAAAAAAAAAAGAATTACCTGGAATATTATTCCAAATTATTCCATAACAAAATATGGGAGACAGGAAAAGCCTAAGAAAAACAACTACACAGAGTCAGAAGCCATAATAAATTTCAAAGTCAAGCTGTCATGAATATAATATAGAAGTATTACGGGAGAACATTATCTATTCAGAGTACAGATTTTTAAACCAAATTAACTACAATTGATTACAATGTTAAAACTGGACTTTGCTGCAGTAGTTATATTTTGAGACACCTTGATTTTTCAGAGGTTTAAAGTTATTTTCTAGTAAAATATCTTTAAAAATCAACCAGTATCAGAGCTTCAGTGATGTGTAGTTTTCAAACTACAATGTATTTCTGGTTTGTCTTTTTTTTACTACATAGTTTAATTTGAGAAAGATAGGGATTGAAATAAGCTTAGGTTTGATCCTAGACTGAGAAAGTTGGAGTTTAGATGGAACAGCCACTGCTATTTGACAGGATTATGTTGCTATTTTAATACCACTAATAAGTTCATATACAAAAAAGTTCTGATTATTTATAAGTTGTATATATAGTTTCATATTTCAAAGGGTAATAAACATTAAGTTTTACTTTTTCATGGAATATTTGGACTTTAGTCAAATATTCTGACTTTAATCACATATTTTGGGGATATAGATTTATTAAACTGAAATTTTTTTGTTATATATATGAATTTGATATAATATGTATGAATATAAATATATATATAAATCTATATAGGGGCATGTGTGTGTGTGATTTGAACTGAATTTATGTATTTTAAGGCCATCTTGTTTGTTTCCATTCCTTGAGAGCACTACTTTTGTTATTTGAGAGTTTCTGAATATTCTTTTCTGCAGATAAAATAGAATTAAGGAAAAAAATCTACACAAAATATTTAACAAGTGTTTTAGATGATTAATTATAATAATTCAGGGCAATAAAGGATATTAAATAACTATTTCTAGTCATGCTAAAAGTCTAATGGTATGTCTAATGGTATGAAATTTTTATAATATATGTATAATGTTGATGAAATTCCTCATTAGATGAGAATATAGAGAAAAATACCATTTTATAGTCCAAGTCCATTTATATGCAATGCAGAATGTAGCAGTAGAGCTATCTGATAAATATATGTAATATTTAAAGGTAAATATTATAATTTTCATAAAATATTTTTGCATTTACTCTCCTTGAAATTGGTAGTAGATATATAAGGTACAGATCCTACTTAATAGACAGTAATCAGTACCTCCATATACTACATACACACACACACACACACACAACAATACATATTTAGGACCAGTCTCTATTTGGAACTTTGGGAAATATAAATTTTAGAGAGAAATTTGGCTATTGCTGTCAAATAAACATTAACTCCGAATGTAGAGATGCTAACCCAGTCAAGTACTAACTCTTAACGGAAATGTATGTAAAGTTGGTGGAATGGCTGAAGTTGTGGAAGAAAGCAAATTCACCCAAGGAGTTTCTTTAGTAACAGATTGGCAAGAGTCCATCTTCTCTTCTGCCTTTCTCTTGATGTTACCTACCTGTCTCCCCATCTATAAACTTGAGTTGATTAGAGAAGTGAAACTGAAAGACAGATGTCTAGAATTTCAGTTCCTTGAGGAGCAGTGATATCTGATCTCAAACCACTCCACTTCAAAGATAAATGGCTTTGTTAAAATAGGAAACATAGGTAATATAAGGCCACTGATGGGTACAATCAGTTGTTTGAAAATACTCTAGAAATTGCAAAATACTGTAGCTTTTAAGATGAGATAGGAGAAAATTAAAAAAATAAAAGAACTTTGCTATGTATTTATAGTTATTTCTGATAATATTTTAAAGTAAAAATGATTATTTAACTTCAAATATAAAACTCTTTATGGTTTCTAAACTTTAATTGTATTATATTGATATAATAATTTTTATTGAGGTATAGTTGATGTATAAGAGACTCATCTATTCAGGAAAATAATTAAATATTCAAATGTAAGGTACATTTATTATTTGTACGTTATAATCCTTTAAAGACTAATCTACCAAGTAATCTTCATTAATCAATGTGATGTGTGGAAGAATGGATCACCTTTGAAATCAATACATGTAAACTATGAGCCCTCATCATACACTGAAAATGACATAGAAGGAAACACAGGGCAAACCTTAGTTCCTTCATGTGTCAGCCCTTCCTTACTCATCAGTAAGTTGAAGGCAGAGAGTAGGTATAATGTGCATGTGTCAAAAAGCAAAATAAAAACAGGTGAGTTACTTTTGAGCAGCATTTTCATTCACTTGGTAAGAACCAAATATATACTTATATATAGGCTATGAAATATGAATTGTGTAATTTCAGTGATTCTGCAAATGAGTTAAATGCTCTTATATTTACATCTAATCTGGTATTGCATAATCTAACAATGAACGGTAAAATTCTAATAATTAAAAAAAATTTTTTTTCTTTACTTAGAACACCATTACATAGGAAATAAAAAAGACATGATAAGTCAAGGGAGAGACCACAGAAGAAAGTTAAAAACTTTATAGTTTAGTACTGGTAATGGAACTTCTTCCTGCTTTTTGAACAAGAGGCCCACAATTGCATTTTGCATTGGGTTCTGCAAATTATGGAGCTATCTCTGCCCAGTTTAACGAGGCCCTGGAGAGGATACCACAGTGGCACAGAGGTCAGTGATTCCGTCTCGCAGGCGCTGCAGCAGATACTTTGACCACCCTTCCTGGCTCCACTATTGTGGCAAATCTCTCCAGATTCTCTTTGCAAGCTTGCTGGGGCCAACTCACTCAGACTCACACCACTGCCCTGGCCTGCCCTGTTAACTTGCTTTGCCAACCATGGGGCCAGCATTTCTAAAATGTTTTTTTCACAGCATTGCCAAGACAATAGAGCTCTTTTCCTTTGCCTAAGGAGCCTGGCTGAGCCACAAACAGATGGAGAATGTAATTCAGCCGCTCAAAGGTCTGAAAGATACAAAGAACCTGCAGTACTTGCTTGGCACCTGGCTCCTCCATTGGACCCCGTGATCTGAGTGAACCTGCTGGTTACTTTTCCGGCTGTCTCTGTGCCAATGATTTTGCTGATGGCTCTATCTGTCCTTTTTATTTCTAATCCATGCAGAAGCCATGAACTGAGATCTATGGTGTTTGGAGTCTAGAAAAAAAGGCTGAGAAACTGCAGTAGACTTTACTTTCTTACACAGACTTTTAAGACTAAGCCTAATCCGTCTATATATTGCCTCAAATGTATCCCATCTCACTTTTTTTCAAGTGGAGGCTTTATCCTTTGTACTGATTTATTAGTATTCTTTCAATATTAAGGGTATTAATGCTTTGTAGATGATACACTGTACATATTTTCTCCCAATCTGTATTTCATTTTTCATCATGTAAATGTTTTCTTTTAAATTTTATATAGTTAAAAATTTGTGACTTATTTTGATTTTATTGAATACTTTGGAATTCCTATAGTATTCTGCTGTTAAATATATATTTTTGTGGTTGC
This sequence comes from Mesoplodon densirostris, assembly GCF_025265405.1. Taxonomy (NCBI): domain Eukaryota; kingdom Metazoa; phylum Chordata; class Mammalia; order Artiodactyla; family Ziphiidae; genus Mesoplodon; species Mesoplodon densirostris. Next base: position 39,336,258 of record NC_082663.1, on the reverse strand, counting down.
TAGATACCCATAATTATACAAAGAAAGTTTCCTTCTATTCCTTGCTTACTGAAAGTTTTTGGATTGTTATTATTTTAATAGAAAAATGGATGTTGACTTCTTATCAAATACCTTTTGAGCATGTATAGAGATAACTCTATAATTTTCTCCATTAATATAAAATAATAAATTGCATGAATAGTTCCCTAAGGTTGAATTATTCTTTCAAAATATATCCCATTTGACCTTGTGGTGTTATTGCTAAATTGCTATTGTGGTATTATTGGTGGTATTGATAAATATTCAGTGTTTACATTATTAGGCCTACATAATATATTTCACAGCTGATAATTTTAGCGTATTAGGAATATTTTTGTTTTTCCCCCTCCTTTTGTTTTTCTCGTGTGTGTGTGTATCTGTTGCTATTTCCCTCCATCACTTATCAGTAGTAGCCTCTAAATACAATTTCCAACAAGGTCAATCACATCAGGTGAACTTAGACATTTCAATTAGTTTCCTGGAAACAACCCTCCTGGAGACCCTCTTTTTCCTGTCTGAGCTGGTTGCACTCTGGGTCTGAAGCACAACAGTCATTCTAGGACTCCCCTTTTCCTTCATACTTTGAATTCTTTGTCTTTTTCTGGCTTGGGTCTATTGTTTATGTCTCCCATCTTCCTCTTACTTGATTTGTTGCAGAGGCAGGGGGATGAGAGCCCTCAAAAAGTTACACTACTCTAATCTGAGCTGATGGTGCTCTGTGCCGGTGCTCATTTATCATCCTGGGATCTCCCTTCAATGTCATCCTGATGATTTCTGTTCCTGTATCTCCCCCTTTAATTTGATTTACTCTCTTGATTTTGAGGAGTACCTTCTTCAGTAGCTTGCTGAGAAAAAGTATGCATGGGAGATACATTTTTTGAGACAGTTCATACTTTAACATGTGTGTATTTCATTCTCATATTTAACTGACTTTTCAACAGGGTTACAGAATTCTAGGTTGTAAATGTTTTCCTTCAGAATTTTGGAGGTATTTCTCTTCTGTTAAGACCATCAAAACTATTCTATTTCCTGGCCAGTTCCATATCCCTTCCCCCTTCTATGGAACCTATAGAATTTTCTCCTTTTCCACAGTGTTTTGAAATTTTAAAGTGATGTGCCTTGGTGTGGGTCTATTTTCATTCATTTGACAAGGAACATGGTGGAACCCTTCAGCCTGCATTTCCTTCAGTTTTAATTTTTGAATTATTTCATTGTTGATTTCCTCCCTTCTGTTTTCTCTGTTCTATCTTTCTGTTATTTGGATGTTGAGCCTCCTGGACTAATCATTTAATATTATCTTTCTTCACTTCTTACAGCTACCTTTGTCCTTCTGCTCCACTTCCTGTGGGATTTTTCTTAACTTTATTTTCCAAAACTTCTTTCATTTAATCTATCATGTTTTAAAATCTGATCGCCTTTTTCTTTCTTAAATGTTCATTTACATAATAACTTGTTCTTTTTTTATAGATGTAAAATTGTCTCTTTTTTTTTTTTTTTAGGGCAGCATGATTTATTAGAGCAATGCTGATTTTTTTACACAGATCCTCCGTTTTCTTTTTTTTTTCTTTTTTCTTTTTTTTTTATTTTACAAATTTAATCAGTTATACATATACATATGTTCCCATATCCCCTCCCTTTTGCATCTCCCTCCCACCCTCCCTATCCCACCCCTCCAGGCGGTCACAAAGAACCGAGCTGATCTCCCTGTGCTATGCGGCTGCTTCCCACTAGCTATCTACCTTACGTTTGGTAGTGTATATATGTCCATGCCGCTCTTTCACTTTGTCACAGCTTACCCTTCCCCCTCCCCATATCCTCAAGTCCATGCTCTAGTAGGTCTGTGTCTTTATTCCTGTCTTACCCCTATGTTCTTCATGACATTTTTTTTCTTAAATTCCAAATATATGTGTCAGCATACAGTATTTGTCTTTCTCTTTCTGACTTACTTCACTCTGTATGACAGACTCTAGTTCCATCCACCTCATTACAAATAGCTCAATTTCATTTCTTTTTATGGCTGAGTAATATTCCATTGTATATATGTGCCACATCTTCTTTACCCATTCATCCGATGATGGACACTTAGGTTGTTTCCATCTCCGGGCTATTGTAAATAGGGCTGCTATGAACATTTTGGTACATGTCTCTTTTTGAATTATGGTTTTCTCAGGGTATATGCCCAGTAGTGGGATTGCTGGGTCATATGGTAGTTCTATTTGTAGTTTTTTAAGGAACCTCCATACCGTTCTCCATAGTGGCTGTACCAATTCACATTCCCACCAGCAGTGCAAGAGTGTTCCCTTTTTTCCACACCCTCTCCAGCATTTATTGTTTCTAGATTTTTTGATGATGGCCATTCTGACTGGTGTGAGATGATATCTCATTGAAGTTTTGATTTGCATTTCTCTAATGAGTAAAGATGTTGAGCATCCTTTCATGTGTTTGTTGGCGGTCTGTATATCTTCTGTGGAGAAATGTTTATTTAGGTCTTCTGCCCATTTTTGGATTGGGTTGTTTGTTTTTTTGCTATTGAGCTGCATGAGCTGCTTATAAATTTTGGAGATTAATCCTTTGTCAGTTGCTTCAATTGCAAATATTTTCTCCCATTCTGAGGGTTGTCTTTTCATCTTGTTTATGGTTTCCTTTGCTGTGCAAAAGCTTTGAAGTTTCATTAGGTCCCATGTGTTTATTTTTGTCTTTATTTCCATTTCTCTAGGAGGTGGGTCAAAAAAGATCTTGCTGTGATTTATGTCATAGAGTGTTCTGCCTATGTTTTCCTCTAGGAGTTTGATAGTGTCTGGCCTTACATTTAGGTCTTTAATCCATTTTGAGCTAATTTTTGTGTATGGTGTTAGGGAGTGATCTAATCTCATACTTTTACATGTCCCTGTCCAGTTTTCCCAGCACCACTTATTGAAGAGACTGTCCTTTCTCCACTGTACATTCCTGCCTCCTTTATCAAAGATAAGGTGACCATATGTCCGTGGGTTTATCTCTGGGCTTTCTATCCTGTTCCATTGATCTATATTTCTGTTTTTGTGCCAGTACCATACTGTCTTGATTACTGTAGCTTTGTAGTATAGTCTGAAGTCAGGGAGCCTGATTCCTCCAGCTCCATTTTTCGTTCTCAAGATTGCTTTGGCTATTCGGGGTCTTTTGTGTTTCCATACAAATTGTGAAATTTTTTGTTCTAGTTCTGTGAAAAATGCCATTGGTAGTTTGATAGGGATTGCATTGAATCTGTAGATTGCTTTGGGTAGTAGAGTCATTTTCACAATGTTGATTCTTCCAATCCAAGAACATGGTACATCTCTCCATCTATTTGTATCATCTTTAATTTCTTTCATCAGTGTCTTATAATTTTCTGCATACAGGTCTTTTGTCTCCTTAGGTAGGTTTATTCCTAGATATTTTATTCTTTTTGTTGCAATGGTAAATGGGAGTGTTTCCTTGATTTCACTTTCAGATTTTTCATCATTAGTATATAGGAATGCCAGAGATTTCTGTGCATTAATTTTGTATCCTGCAACTTTACCAAATTCATTGATTAGCTCTAGTAGTTTTCTGGTAGCATCTTTAGAATTCTCTATGTATAGTATCATGTCATCTGCAAACAGTGACAGCTTTACTTCTTCTTTTCCCATTTGGATTCCTTTTATTTCCTTTTCTTCTCTGATTGCTGTGGCTAAAACTTCCAAAACTATGTTGAATAAGAGTGGTGAGAGTGGGCAACCTTGTCTTGTTCCTGATCTTAGTGGAAATGGTTTCAGTTTTGCACCATTGAGGACGATGCTGGCTGTGGGTTTGTCATATATGGCCTTTATTATGTTGAGGAAAGTTCCCTCTATGCCTACTTTCTGCAGGGTTTTTATCATAAATGGGTGTTGAATTTTGTCAAAAGCTTTCTCTGCATCTATTGAGATGATCATATGGTTTTTCTCCTTCAGTTTGTTAATATGGTGTATCACGTTGATTGATTTGCGTATATTGAAGAATCCTTGCATTCCTGGAATAAACCCCACTTGATCATGGTGTATGATCCTTTTAATGTGCTGTTGGATTCTGTTTGCTAGTATTTTGTTGAGGATTTTTGCATCTATGTTCATCAGTGATATTGGCCTGTAGTTTTCTTTCTTTGTGACATCCTTGTCTGGTTTTGGTATCAAGGTGATGGTGGCCTCATAGAATGAGTTTGGGAGTGTTCCTCCCTCTGCTATATTTTGGAAGAGTTTCAGAAGGATAGGTGTTAGCTCTTCTCTAAATGCTTGATAGAATTCCCCTGTGAAGCCATCTGGTCCTGGGCTTTTGTTTGTCGGAAGATTTTTGATCACAGTTTCAATTTCAGTGCTTGTGATTGGTCTGTTCATATTTTCTATTTCTTCCTGATTCAGTCTTGGCAGGTTGTGCATTTCTAAGAATTTGTCCATTTCTTCCAGGTTGTCCATTTTATTGGCATAGAGTTGCTTATAGTAATCTCTCATGATCTTTTGTATTTCTGCAGTGTCAGTTGTTACTTCTCCTTTTTCATTTCTAATTCTATTGATTTGAGTCTTCTCCCTTTTTTTCTTGATGAGTCTGGCTAATGGTTTATCAATTTTGTTTATCTTCTCAAAGAACCAGCTTTTAGTTTGGTTGATCTTTGCTATCGTTTCCTTCATTTCTTTTTCATTTATTTCTGATCTGATTTTTATGATTTCTTTCCTTCTGCTAACTTTGGGATGTTTTTGTTCTTCTTTCTCTAATTGCTTTAGGTGCAAGGTTAGGTTGTTTATTCGAGATGTTTCCTGTTTCTTAAGGTGGGATTGTATTGCCATAAACTTCCCTCTTAGAACTGCTTTTGCTGCATCCCATAGGTTTTGGGTCGTCGTGTCTCCATTGTCATTTGTTTCTAGGTATTTTTTAATTTCCTCTTTGATTTCTTCAGTGATCACTTTGGTATTAAGTAGTGTATTGTTTAGCCTCCATGTGTTTGTATGTTTTACAGCTCTTTTCCTGTAATTGATATCTAGTCTCATAGCATTGTGGTCAGAAAAGATACTTGATACAATTTCAATTTTCTTAAATTTACCAAGGCTTGATTTGTGACCCAAGATATGATCTATCCTGGAGAATGTTCCATGAGCACTTGAGAAAAATGTGTATTCTGTTGTTTTTGGATGGAATGTCCTATAAATATCAATTAAGTCCATCTTCTTTAATGTATCATTTAAAGCTTGTGTTTCCTTATTTATTTTCATTTTGGATGACCTGTCCATTTGGTGAAAGTGGGGTGTTAAAGTCCCCTACTATGATTGTGTTACTGTCGATTTCTCCTTTTATGGCTGTTAATATTTCCCTTATGTATTGGGGTGCTCCTATGTTTGGTGCATAAATATTTACAATTGTTATATCTTCTTCTTGGATTGATCCCTTGATCATTATGTAGTGTCCTTCTTTGTCTCTTCTAGTAGTCTTTATTTTAAAGTCTATTTTGTCTGATATGAGAATTGCTACTCCAGCTTTCTTTTGGTTTCCATTTGCATGGAATATCTTTTTCCATCCCCTTACTTTCAGTCTGTATGTGTCTCTAGGTCTGAAGTGGGTCTCTTGTAGACAGCATATATATGGGTCTTGTTTTTGTATCCATTCAGCCAGTCTGTGTCTTTTGGTGGGAGCATTTAGTCCATTTACATTTAAGGTAATTATCGATATGTATGTTCCTATTCCCATTTTCTTAATTGTTTTGGGTTCGTTATTGTAGGTCTTTTCCTTCTGTTGTGTTTCTTGCCTAGAGAAGTTCCTTTAGCATTTGTTGTAAAGCTGGTTTGGTGGTGCTGAACTCTCTCAGCTTTTGCTTGTCTGTAAACCTTTTAATTTCTCCATCAAATCTGAATGAGATCCTTGCTGGGTAGAGTAATCTTGGTTGCAAGTTTTTCTCCTTCATCACTTTAATTATGTCCTGTCACTCCCTTCTGGCTTGTAGAGTTTCTGCTGAGAGATCAGCTGTTATCCTGATGGGGATTCCCTTGTGTGTTATTTGTTGTTTTTGCCTTGCTGCTTTTAATATGATTTCTTTGTGTTTAATTTTTGACAGTTTGATTAATATGTGTCTTGGCATATTTCTCCTTGGATTTATTCTGTATGGGACTCTCTGTGCCTCCTGGACTTGATTAACTATTTCCTTTCCCATATTAGTGAAGTTTTCAACTATAATCTCTTCAAATATTTTCTCAGTCCCTTTCTTTTTCTCTTCTTCTTCTGGAACCCCTATAATTCGAATGTTGGTGCGTTTAATGTTGTCCCAGAGGTCTCTGAGACTGTCCTCTGTTCTTTTCATTCTTTTTTCTTTATTTTGCTCTGCAGCAGTTATTTCCACTATTTTATCTTCCACCTCACTTATCCGTTCTTCTGCCTCAGTTATTCTGCTATTGATCCCATCTAGAGTATTTTTCATTTCATTTATTGTGTTTTTAATCAATGCTTGATTCATCTTTAGTTCTTCTAGGTCCTTGTTAACTGTTTCTTGCATTTTGTCTATTCTATTTCCAAGATTTTGGATCATCTTTACCATCATTATTCTGAATTCTTTTTCAGGTAGACTGCCTATTACCTCTTCATTTGTTAGGTCTGGTGGGTTTTTATCTTGCTCCTTCTCCTGCTGTGTGTTTTTCTGTCTTCTCATTTTGCTTATGTTACTGTGTTTGGGGTCTCCTTTTTGCAGGCTGCAGGTTCGTAGTTCCCATTGTTTTTGGTGTCTGTCCCCAGTGGCTAAGGTTGGTTTAGTGGGTTGTGTAGGCTTCTTGGTGGAGGGGACTACTGCCTGTGTTCTGGTGGATGAGGCTGGATCTTGTCTTTCTGGTGGGCAAGTCCACGTCTGGTGGTGTGTTTTGGGGTGTCTGCGGACTTTTTATGATTTTAGGCCACCTCTCTGCTAATGGGTGGCGTTGTGTTTCTGTCTTGCTAGTTGTTTGGCATAGGGTGTCCAGCACTGTAGCTTGCTGGTCGTTGAGTGAAGCTGGGTGCTGGTGTTGAGATGGAGATCTCTGGAAGATTTTCGCCGTTTGATATTATGTGTAGCTGGGAGGTCTCTTGTGGACCAGTGTCCTGAAGTTGGCTCTCCCACCTCAGAGGCACAGCACTGACTCCTGGCTCCTCAATTTGGGATGATTTGTTGTCTATTCATGTATTCCACAGATGCAGGGTACATCAAGTTGATTGTGGAGCTTTAATCCGCTGCTTCTGAGGCTGCTGGGAGAGGTTTCCCTTTCTCTTCTTTGTTCTCACAGCTCCTGGGTCTCAGCTTTGGATTTGGCCCCGCCTCTGCGTGTAGGTCGCCGGAGGGCGTCTGTTCTTCGCTCAGACAGGACAGGGTTAAAGGAGCAGCCTCTTCGGGGGCTCTGGCTCACTCAGGCCCGGCGGGAGGGAGGGGCACGGAGTGCGGGGCGAGCCTGCAGCGGCAGAGGTCGGCGTGACGTTGCACCAGCCCGAGGCGCGCCGTGCGTTCTCTCAGGGAAGCCGCCCCTGGATCCCGGGACCCCGGCAGTGGCAGGCTGCACAGGCTCCCGGAAGGGCGGTGTGGACAGTGACCTGCGCTAGCACACAGGCTTCTTGGCGGCGGCAGCAGCAGCCCCAGCGTCCCACGCCCGTCTCTGGGCTCCGCGCTTTCAGCCGCGACTCGCGCCCGTCTCTGGAGCTCCTTTACGCGGCGCTCTTAATCCCCTCTCCTCGTGCACCAGGAAACCAAGAGGGAAGAAAAAGTCTCCTGCCTCTTCGGCAGCTCCAGAGTTTTCCCGGACTCCCTCCCGGCTAGCTGTGGCTCATTAGCCCCCTTCAGGCTGAGTTCTCGCCGCCAGCCCCAGTCCTCTCGCTGCGCTCTGACCGAAGCCCGAGCCTCAGCTCCAGCGCCGCCCGCCCCGGCGGGGGAGCAGACAAGCCTCTCGGGCTGGTGAGTGCCGCTCGGCACCGCTCCTCTGTGCGGGAATCTCTCCGCTTTGCCCTACCCAGGTATGTGGGGAGTTTCTTGCCTTTTGGGAGGTCTGGGGTCTTCTGCCAGCGTTCAGTAGGTGTTCTGTAGGAGTTGTTCCACGTGTAGCTGTATTTCTGGTGTATCTGTCAAAATTGTCTCTTAATATGAGGGTTCTTATGATAGTTTTCTATTGAAACTTTTTCTCTGTGTATATTTTTTACTTATAAATGATGTTTCTTCTGTTTTGGTTTCTCTTTCCATATTATATCTTTCCTTGGGTGTTTGGAAATCTTTAGTTGTTTATTTTGTTTAAGATTGTGGGATTAAAATTTTATTTTAATCATTTTGAGTGTATTGGACTTTTTTGACTTTAAACTTCACTTGAAGTTTATCTTAAATAATATGTTTTGAGGGATCCTTGGGCTGGTCATATACACTTGAAAATATTCTTTCAATCTCCTATCTGGAGAGTAAAGGTAATGGCCCATTAGTAAAGGCTTCTCAGTGTTCAGCATACACTATGTGTGTGGACACTGACCCTCCTATCTTCAGTAAAGTACTATATAGCCAATTATATGGGGGCAGAACCAAACTGTACAGTCACATTGAGCCCTGAGAAGAGCCCCACACTTGATTTGTCTATTGTAATTATCTTGAAATTAGTAATTTTTGAATAATGAACCCAGCAAGTTATGTATCCACTCCTGGGTATCCACACCCTCAAGTCTGCAGATCTAAGACCAAAGACCGTCAGTTTTATCTTCTCCAGTTTTCTTTAAGGGTGGAAGAAGGGCATTTGCCCAGCAACGTATAATTCAAGTGGGCATCTAGGGATCTAACTGTTTCTAAATTGGAGTTCACAGAATTCTCTAGCACTGCCTTTCATCCTCCTTCCCCCTCCCTCAAAAAGTAGCTGTGCCTAAATCTAGCTTTCCATGGGCACCAAGGTCACAGACTGCTAGAAGCTGATTTTGCTCTGCCACCCCGATATGTGGCTAGCTACCCAAATCCAGAACGCCTGCTGATCAGTAATCTTTTATTCCTCCACCACAAAGGCTGCTCTCTATTAACCGTGGGGTAGGGTCCTTCCTGTGAATGCTAAACCTCCCTCTGTGTCCAGTAGAGCACCCTGGCCCTAGAATACGTCTCTGTGTGATAAGGGGACATATTGAAGGACCTGTGCATTTCTTTCTGGTGATCATGCACTTTATGCTTTGCCAATAAAATCTGTTTCTTAACCCATTAGAGTGACTTGGTAGCGGCTTCAACAAAACACAGCTCCAAACGGATGAATTTGACACTGTGGGGGAGCAAAATTTGCCACCCCAAAATGTGTCTCTTTGGAATAAGGATTCATTTAGGCTGCTTATTTTTAAGAAACAGAGGGCTCATAAGTCTTTCTTTTTACCTCCCCCTTAACTGCAGAATGTATATAAAGGGCCTGTTCCCAGAATAGTGTTATCACTAGAGATATCTGCAAAGAATATGGGCTAGGTGTGGTGGGCAGACTCAGCAAGGCCTGCAGATCAGAGTCCACTCTGTTTCCCATTGTGTCTGTTTGGCTCAGAAACCATTTATTTACCAAACATTTGCTTTTTCATCTCCATGTCAGTTGCCTTCCTCCACTTTGAAGTCCCAAACCAGTACCCCCAACAACCTCTTCTGTCTTTAGCTAAGCATGGTATTAAAGATGAGGGTTTTGGCCATTTTGGCTAAGTTACCTAGTTTTCCTGGGTCTCTCCCATGTATAGATGTTCTTAATATTTTGTTTGGTTTTCTCCTGTTAATCTATCTATCTCATGTCAATTTCATTCTTAGACCAGCCAGAAAAACGTAGAGAGGTAGAGAAAAGTGTTTTTTTCCTCCCTGACACCACAAAACTAGAAAAAAATATAACTTTTGTGACATCTACAATAATAATAGTAACAACAACAAACGTTCACATATTTTATCATTTGCAATACTGCCAAAACTGTTATTTTCACCTTTACGACACTGGCAGATACGTATTATTTTCCTATGTTATGGGAAAAGAAACTGAGTCTTGGAGTGGTTAAGTGATATCCCCAAATTTACAAAAAGATTAAGTGGTACTGCTCAGTCTCAAAACTGCTGTCTCCAAATATCTTCTTAATCAGTGCGAACATGCAAGGCTGTCTCATCCACAGGCTGAGTTTTCTCCTTTTGTATATGGCATCTCCATTTTTGCTAATTTTTTCATTGAGGAAAGCTAATCTTCTTGTCTTCCACTCTTAGTCAAGAGCTCCTTAAATAATACCTAAGTTTATTAACTAAACACTTTCCTTAGCAACTATTAATCTTCCAGAAAGACTACAAAGCTGCTTTGTATCAGAACGCAAATCAGGGTTACGAATGATAGATCGATCGATTGATTTCTTATGCCACATCTTCAAAAAGAAATTTATAGAGCACCTAACACGTTGTAAAAACTAAGAATATGTTTTCTTGGCAACAGTTTAATGAAAAACAAGAGGATATCACTACAAACGGCCAAATATCTAGTTGCTGAGATCAATCAGTTTTATTTAACTTGTCGATCTTATTTTTTAAAAATTTTAACAAAACAGTTGAAATGTCATGGGAAATAATATATTGGCTCTATTTTGAGATAAAACTCTCTGCATAAAGTCAAACATTTGGATAAAAATTGAGAATTTGAAAGCAGTTATAGTGGAAAATGTCCTTCCTCGCCATCTCCTCCTTCACCCCTCACTCCTATTGTAAAGGTTGAAATAAAATTTTATGGATCAGGCTTGACATCTTTGATTTTGCTTTTTGTAAATTGCTTTATCTCTAAAATGTGAACATGAACAGGATCTCTTGAGAATCAGTCCAGCTATGACATCTTCACTTCCATCAGTCTAAATAATCAAATAACTGGGTATATTCAGGTTATTTAATTTTCCTTTCTCATTCATATGTTCGGTTAGCCCTCTTCCCCATAGTTTTAATTAGACATTGTCACTTCCTTGAGCTAGCATGAAATACGAGAAACAGTTAGGAATATTAAACAAATAATAAATGAATAATTCATTTAAATGAGTGGATTACTTTATTGGCCCAAACGCAGAAGCAAAATGAAATTCTAAAATAAAAGATGACTGGATATGACAGGAAGATGAGTCACAACTGTTGTTTATAAATGCATCAAAAAAATCAAACATAAAAAGAGAAAGCAAAAAATACTAGAAGAAATCATAGATACTTTTATATTTTTCTTAAAATAATGAAGGCTTTTTCTAGCTATGACAAAAGCAGAAGTCATTTTTCTTTTTTTCTAAAGACTGGTTAATCTGACTGCATAATACATAATTTTTGGTGATAATGCCAGAAGACAAAAGGCATACTGGGAAAAGTTACCACCAAAAGTGAAATAGACAGTGACAAGTGACCCAAGGAGGCTTGGTTTCTCCTGAGGCCTCTTACCTTGACCTGTAGGTGGCCACCTTCTCTCTGTGTCCTCACATGACCTTTTCTCTGTATGCACATCCTTGGTGTCGCTTCTATAATCTTGGATTATGTCCAAGATTAGTCATATTAGATTCTGAGCCTACTCATATGACCTTATTTAACCTTAATCACCCCTTTAAAGGCCTATCTCCAAGTACACTCACATTCTAGGGTACTGGGGGGTTAGCACTTCAACATATGAATTTTGGGGGAACACAGTTCAGACAATAACACTTTGTGCCAAGTGATCATAGGGTATCAGGCTTTGGTCTTCCACTCTTCACCTTTATGTTGGGATGCCCAGAATCTCCTCAGTCACAGTGCTGAGTGAGTCCCACAGCAAAAGGTCTGTATACCTTTAAGTCATTTCTAGACTAGGTGGCTAGCAATAACTTGTCTCTATACCAAAGGGACTGCAAAACACAAAATTATATTAGAATAAATCTCTACCAAGTATATCCTTAACTCAACTTCCTTTTAGCAGGACCCCCAAAACAGTCACAGCATGCCATCTGACATGTGGGAAAGTATGACACAAGAGAAATTGGAGTAGAAATAAATGGTCATATTGAGTAGTTCCAGTTAAAATAGCTTACTTTAGCAAATTTTAGAAAAAATCATATGGAAAGTGAACATATTACTAGTTTCTGTCCCAGAGCCTTAGAATGCATCTGTACAAGTCATGGATCTGACTTCCCCTTCTAACAAGACTTGCCTATTTCTGGAGTTGGATGGAGTGTCTGCATCTGATAAGAGTAGAAGGTATATTAAGTTGAAGGAGTACCTGCTTTGGTTTCAGAGAATAAGTATGAAGAAGGGTTGCCTGTCAACAGTGAATAGGACTGGAGCGAATATTTGACATATTCAGGACTTCTTATATTCTGAAAGTGCTTCTGTATTTGGGGAAATTTTCACATTATGAATCCTACCTCCCCCCACTGAGATCAGAACTCAAACACTAGCCTCTCTTGCAGCTAGCACTCAGGCATGTGCCCTAGCCCTTCACACACCCAGGTGAGTGAGACCAATCAGAGATGAGCCTGGCGGCACTCCTGTTTATGCAGGGTAGCTCTCCCATTTGGCCAGTGTAGGTGGCAGCAGGAACTGCAAGAGCAAGTTCCTGACACACAGGCAGAATCAGTGATGGAGGCAGTAGTGGATGTGGGGCGCTGAGTCTCTGGCATTTCATGTTTGATGGAGGAGGCATCAGTGGTACCTATATCAGACCAGTATACTGCATGGGTCTTGGTGTTCCTGGAAGTTTATCCTTGAGTTTGTTTCTTCAACAGCCCCAAGTAGGACCTAATAAACTTTAAGAGGTTATTCTTCTAGTTAAACTAGCCAGACTGAATTTGTTGTTTGCAATGTTTGAACATCACATTTTAACATATAAAAAATACACATCCCATGGGCTTCCCTGGTGGCTCAGTGGTTGAGAGTCCGCCTGCCGATGCAGGGGACACGGGTTCGTGCCCCGGTCCGGGAGGATACCACATGCCGCGGAGCGGCTGGGCCAGTGAGCCATGGCCGCTGAGCCTGCGCATCCGGAGCCTGTGTTCCACAACGGGAGAGGCCACAGCAGTGAGAGGCCCGTGTACCGCAAAAAAAAAAAAAAAAAAAAAAAAAAGACGCATCCGGACTTACAACTTCTTATAAAGAAGTACAAATTAAATTGTAAATACTTGCCGTTTTTCAACTGTCAGATTGGCAAAGATCAAGAATTTGATTTCTTGGCATTAATACAGGGAAACAGGCCCTTTCATTGTTGGTGAGAATGTAAACTAATAATTTTGAAGAAAAACAATGGTACAGTATCTATCAAAGTTTAAAACACAAATATCTTTTGATGAGGAAATATTATTTCCATGATTGTATTCTACATGTATACCCTTGTAGGAACCACTAAAGAAATGTACAATGATATTAATTTTTAAGCTGCTTGTAAATGGAAGTATTTAAAACAATATAAATGCAGTCAAGTGAGACCTGGTAAATACATAGTTGGACATTCACAGAATGGAATGATATTTAGCTGTTGAAAGGGGAAAGCTCTATATAGAGGAAATAGATATATTGTCAAAGTAGAAAAGTTAGGCACGGAATGCCGCCATCCATGTGAAAAGGCATAGGCGTACAGAAACATTTTGCATAGATTTGGAATATCCCTGAAGAAGGCAGCACAGATAACTATCATCTCTGGGGAGGGAGTCTGGGTGAGGGACATGCCAAGAGATGGTTACTTTTCAGAGAGTATCTGTAGATTTTGAGTTTCATTCTTTAATTCATCTCTGTGACAACTGTGTGCTGCTTACTCTGGCACATGGGCCTGGGACATGAAGGTAAATCAGACACTGTTTCAGCATTTAGGGAGCTAAATGACATAACTACACAGATGATTATAGCATAATGCATTAAGAGCTGGGATAGGTGTGTACACAAGATGCTGTGGAAGCCAGAGAAGAAGCTCTTGAAGTGGAACAAAGAGAACTTTCTGGAGAAAAGGGCACGCAGAAATTGAAGTGAGAATTGGCAGTGGAGCTATAGGCAAAGCTATTCCAAGCATTAAAAAAAAAGAAAAAAGAAAAGAAAAGAAAAAGAAAATAATCAGAGGTAAAGTCAGTGAGGCACACAAAACAGTCAACTTTGGGGGAATTCTAAGTATTTCAGGATGAGTATAGTTTGGGTGGGGGAAGATGTCGAAAGGTAAATTAAATAATTATTTAAGGTCCTTAGATATTGGATATTATCCTCACAGAAAAGGTGAGTAACTAAAGCTAGGAGGTGGAAGGAGAATCCTGTGTGGAGACAGAATGGGAGTTCCAAGGCAAGGTGCAAGGCTTTTAATTTAAACTAAGGAAGTACTGGAACAGATAGGAATGCATTCAACTGCTATGAACCAAAGAGTGCTGTAACCAGTAGTTATTATTTGATACAGGTCTGGAGGGAGGCATCTCAGGGCTGGTGCAGTAACTCAGAGATGTACCAAGGACCCAGGTTTCTTTCTTCTTTCTTCTCTGCTATTCTTGGAAAAGTTGCCTGGTCACCACATCATTGCAAAGTTGCCACCGCTGATACCGGTATCATGGTTATGTTCAAGGCAGGAAGAAAGAGGCAAAGGGATGGGGCAAAAAGCCTTCTCTACTTAAAGCTTTTCTCTCTTTGATGAGGGAAGCCATTCACAGCAGACTTGCTCTTGTATTTCATCAGCTATGTTCCCCTTAGACACACCATTGCTAAGGGGAATGAGATCTTACTCATGGTTTTAGACCAATTATGATTTATCTCCTAGCATGTAGTAGAGGACTTCCATCCCTGAGATCAAAGGATCTCCATATATTGCTTAAATAATTTAGCAATTATTAAATATATATACATATGTGTATATAGTATATATATACATGCACGTCTATACATGTAATACCCATGTATATATACACACATGTATGTGCATATATATATATATATATATATATATACACACACACCTATATATCAATATATCTATATTTTCTTTTTCTTCCTTCCAGAGAAGGAGAGCAAATGACTGTCAGATGGTCATAGGTCCCAATTTAGAAATGGTATAAACTTCTGAGTAGCTTTGGAACTTTTTCATCTAATTCTTAATATCCAGAGACAACTAAAGTGGTTTCTTTTTCCTTCCATATCCATTCCTGACCTCGTTCAAGTATAGGATCATTTTTTTACAATGTAACTAGAATCACATCTGATGGGCTGCCCTGTATTAGTTTATTACCACCAACTTAGTGATTTAACACAAATTTATGATCTCATAATTTCCATGGGTCAGAACAGACAGGCACAGTTAATTGCATCCTATGCTCAGGGTCTCACCAGGCTGCAAAGTGTTGACTGGGGCTGTGATGTCATCTGAGGCTTGGGGTTTCTTCCAAGCTCACTGGTTGTTGGCAGAATTCAGTTCCCTGGGGTTGTAGGACTGATATGCTCAGCTCCTGGAGGATGCCCCTCTCCACGGGCAGTTAGTTCACAATGCGGCTGTTTGCTTTTTCCAGACAAGCATGAGGGTATCTGCCTCACTAGGAATGTCTCCCTCCAGCCTGCTGAAATAGAGTCTTATCAAATGTAACCTAATCAAAATAGTGACTACCCCAACATATTCACAAACCTGCCCACATTCCAGTATCACCCCATGTGACCAGGTGTCAAGAATCTTGGGAGGGCCACTGAAGAATTTTGCCTACCATTATCTCATGACTTGGATTTGTATTCTACTAATGGGCAGTAGAAAATTCTCACCTTTATTTTTAGTACTTTACATATTACTGTCTGATATAATGCTTTTTTCTAATAAAATTTTAAAATTAAATATTATTTTCAGTAGGAACTAACCCACTCCACATTCCCATTCTCATTTTCACAGTTTCCCAGGATCATGTCATACACTTTTCACTCAATAATAGCTTAAGGAAAAAAAAAAAAGATTTTATAGCATTATTTTACTATAGAAAAAGGGAAAACAGAGTTTTAGGAAAAACAGAAGAAGAAAAGAGATGTTTTGCCTATACTGAAAAGAGTTGTAATGTAGTCAGGAAAGAAGATATAATCACATGAGTTGAATACCAATAAAACATTTAAATGGGGGTTGAAACCAACAATGAAGGTCAAGTCACAAGGCTATAAATTGTTAACTGTCAAATTAATCCTAGGGAGATTCAGAGGAGAGTGGTTGGATAATTTTTTTTTTTTTTTTTTTGTGCGATACATGGTCCTCTCACTGTTGTGGCCTCTCCCATTGCGGAGCACAGGCTCCGGATGCGCAGGCTCAGCGGCCATGGCTCACAGGCCCAGCCGCTCCGCGGCATGTGAGATCTTCCCGGACCGGGGCATGAACCCGTGTCCCCTGAATCGGCAGGCGGACTCTCAACCACCACGCCACCAGGGAAGCCGTTGGATAATTTATTGTGGTGACACAAGCTACCCTTAACTTTAGTGTCTTAAAACAATAGTGTTCTTACATCTCACAATTGTGTGGGCCAGGAGTACAGGCAGGGCTCAGCTGGGCAATTCTTCTGCTTCAAGGAGCATCACGTGGCACTCAGCAGGCCTTGTCTGAGGCTCCAAGAAGGGTCCCTCACAAAACTAGCACACCTTACTGCCCCTCAGCCCCTCCTTCTACATGGCACCTCATCCTTCTAGGCCCCCCCCCCCCATGTAGTCTGGGCTTCTCACAGCACGGTGATCTCAAGGTAGTCATACTTCTTTCCTGGCAGCTGTCTTGTAAGAACAAGAAGGAAGGAAATGGACGCTCTTGTCGTCTGGATCCGGAAATTCACACAATGTTACTTCAGCCATATTCAATATGTCAACAGGAGTCACCCAGCTCAAGGGGAGGAAATACAGGACTCTCTTTCTTCTTCAACATACCTCATGATGAGGACAGTGTCAAAGCAGATGTGGCCATATTTAATTCACCATGGAGGGAAAGGTCAATCTGGACCAGAAAGATCAGAAAAAGCCGTACATGGAAGGTAGTATATAAATTGGTTTTAAAGGATACGGATCATTTGAAAAAACTGGACTGGGGATAAGGCTAAAAAATATTAAATATATAAATATAAACCAGTACTAATGGGGACAACTTTCAAAATGCTTAGCAAAACAAGAATTATATTTCTTCCTCAATTTATTTTGCTCTAACAGCAAAAAGAGAAGTGGAAACTAGCCTCAACCTGGCAAGTCACTTTTTCCTGTTCATAAACACGTTGATCTGACTGGGAAGATAATTTTTCCTTAAGTGAGGTCAGCTTATTTGAAGAAAGGTGAATTTGAGCTTAAGGATTTTATTGGAGTAATTGGGGAAGGTCAGTCAGAGTCCAGTTTGTTTTGAGAAGTGCTTAACTGTCAAAACTCTCCAAAGACATAGGGAAATGCTTGTAGTTAGTCTTGAGACAGGATGCAGGGCAGCAAGACAGGGGTGTGACTTAGCGACCGGTGATCAGGCAGTTTGGGTTTAGCAAGTCCGCTCAAGGTCTTAAGAGGGTCATGATGTAAAATGTTTAGTCCTTCAGGGTCTCTCATAAGGCTTTGTTCAGAAAGGTTTAATCATTATAGCCATAATTTTCTGACTGAGACGAGGCTTTCCTTAGATTTGTAGTTCATAGATAAATAGCTCTCTAGATGTGTGTGTGTGTGTGTGTGTGTGTACGTGCGCGCGTGCATGCAGGCACTCCTTGCAGTACAAGAAATGAACACAGTGCCTGGCACTTGGCGGAAATTTAATATTGCTTAACGAACTGTATTATTCACGTTCTCTCGATACAAATTTAAATAATCTACATTTTCCCTCAAAGTCTTGCCTATGTAATATTAAACTGGAAACAGGAATATTTTAAAAATACACACCAATTAAAAATCATTCCTGTATGAGGTGAGCATAGCTCTTGTCTTGCACTTCAATTTTCAAAATTCGTATCTAACATTTTCTTTCAATCCTTTTTTTTGACACTGATATATTTTGAATTTAATGACTATCAAACCTGACATTGCAAAGACAAAGGCAGAGGGAACAAACTCATGAGAAATACTTTAAAAATATATCTTTTAATGTGTTGTAACAGCCTGGAGAATTATCACATCTTACTACTCCTTTATGTGGTAATTAGATTCCTCCTGCCCTCTCCGATAAAGCAGTAGCTTTTAGCTGTTTTATTTTATTTGGTCGGGAGCACTGAAAAATTCCAAGCTACAGTAAGTAAGGGATAACATTATCTTAAACGGTGTTGGAGTTTGACAAAGGTCTACAGGCTTGTGCATTTTACACAGTTATCTACTTTCCATAGTTTTGTTTCTTGAGCTCTAAGTGGCTTCTCGGAAACTGCTAGGTTAAGCAAACAAAAGAAAAAGGAAAACAGACTGCGGGACTCTTGAGACTCTGAAACTGTAATCTAGAGCGAACCGGTTAAGCCTTCAGAGAACGGAGAGGAAGCTGTGTGCGATTGGTAGGCAGAGCAAAGACAGATTAGTCCAGGATGCGGGGCAGCTGGAGAGCGCCTTCCACTAGCGCACACATAAGCCTTCTTAACCCAGAATGGCCGGGGGAGCTGAAACGCGTTCCCATCCTCTGTCCCACTAAAGTAAATAAGTGAACCCTGCTTCAGATGAACTGCAAAGGATAGTCTGCAGATATATCTATAGATATTAGGAGTTTCGACCTCTCTCCCAGGAGATGGGCTAGGCGCCACCCGCCAGCGTCTTTAGCTATCTCCCTCCCTGACCTGCTGGGGCGGAGAGGAGGCGGGGGAGGATGCGGCGCGGGGGTGGCCACCGCACATCCGGGCGCTCCTGCAGCCGGCCGCGGGCTGCATAATTGATGGAGGGCCGGGCGCAGTTCTGGGTGTGCTGCTAGCGCAGTGCGAGTGTCTAAGGGGAGGAGGGCAGGGCGGCCGGCCCCTCCCACTCCGCCTTTTCTCGAGTGTCCTGCCCCCGGGCCTGGCAGCGGGCAGCGGGCCGCGGGCGAGTGTGCGCAGCGACTCCGGGCACCGACGGCGGTGGGTACGCGAGGACCGCGGCGGACCTGCTGGCGCCATGCGCTCCCTCCCCAGTCTGCGGGGGCCCCGGACGCCGCCCCTGCCGCTGCTCCTCCTGTGCCTCCTCGCCCCGGTGCGCCGGAGCTCGGAGGACGGCCGTACCCCAGGTGTGATGGTTGCTGGGCCAAGGAGGGGGCGGAGAGCGCGCGGGGATGCCGGCGACCGCGGGTGGGGAACGGCGTCCTCTTCCGCCCGCTTGCCACGCTAGGGTTATCTAAACTGGCCGAGAGGCCGGTGCGGTTCGGGCTTCTCCGCTGGAACGAACAGCGCCCTACGAGACGGGGTCGTGGGTAGTAGGGCAGTGTCTGGGGGTTCCTAGGAAAAGGGCGTGAGGGTGCGGGCAGGAACAAGGCATCGACTTGGCCTCTGCTAAAGTGGCAGGATTTCTGAAAGCCACATTTCCCAAGGCCCTTCACTTAAATCGATGGTGAGTCTTAAATATCCCCTCCTCCCTTCCTGGCAGGTGAGTTGGCTTTGATGATGTTTTTTAGAGCTGAGCTGAAATAACACAACAAAAAAACAAAGCCCCACGACTTAAGGATAATGTGTGTATCTTCTTTTCTACCTTGGTCTTTGAAAACAAAGACCATGGGTTTTTCTTTGTTTGTATTTGTGGTTGTATTATTAAGACACTGAAAGAGGGATTTTGGTGCAAAGCATCAGGGAAACCAACACCAGATTTGCTATTTTAGCTTCACCTGTTTATAATTACATTTTATGGTCAAAGTATTCCATCTAACGTACTTTCTAATGCAAGTTCCTGTGTTATAAATTTCAAAGTATTAGCGGCTATTTAGGATAACAGACCACCTCCAAGTTTGCAAATATTGCCCATCAGTGACTAAAATCAGGATATTATTCTACACAAGGTTTCGAACCTTTAATAGGAATTCATTTTTTATGAGCTTATAGCATGTAGATTTTTTGTAACATACTTTGAAGATGGAAAGATAATCAAATAATAAGATTACTCATTTTTTAATAAATGTCCTTTAACAGGCCTGTTAACAACTTGGACAAAACATTTTGGGTTGCCTCAGTTTCTAAATTTCCTCACCCCGCTTTGCAGCCACCTTTCTCTTTTTCATTCACACCACTTATAAAGAATGGTCAGGGACGTTTTCTACACCCTGGGCTGTCCCTGATTCACCTATCATTCACCTGAGGGTACTGCACTTCTGAGGACCAACGCATTCTAGGTGTGTCCTAGAACATTGGTTCTCGACTTGGCTGTATGTTGGAATTACCAGCGAGCATTAAAAATGCTGATACTGGATCCTGCCCTCAAAAATTCTGATTCAGTTGGCCTGGGATTCAGCCTACACGTGAGGAGTTTTAAAAGCTCCCATGTGATTTTTTTTTTTTTTTTTTCCTTCGGTACGCGGGCCTCTCACCGCTGCGGCCTCTCCCGCTGCGGAGCACAGGCTCCAGACGCACAGGCCCAGCGGCCATGGCTCACGGGCCCAGCCGCTCCGCGGCATGTGGGATCCTGACGGACCGGGGCACAAACCCGCGTCTCCTGCATCGGCAGGCAGACTCTCAACCACTGCGCCACCAGGGAAGCCCTCCCATATGATTTTAATCATATGATCCTAAGCAGGTTGAAAACCACTGCTTTGAAATGATATGGCCTAGAGAGTGCACTGCTGGATAGGTATTCCATTGGTATCAGGGAGTCAGGTTTAAATTGACACTTAGAGCAGACTTCCAAAGAGAAAAGTAGGAAACAAATGAAGGTGGAATAAATTAACAAATAAAGTTTTAAATAAATAGAATGATGTGTATATGTACGGCAGATGTCTCTGTGTGTATGTAGCACAAGTCCTGTCCTTTAAGCTCCACTTAAACTAAAATTATGGAAGAATGTGACATATAAAAGGCGTGAAGTTAACATTTCAAGGCAGAATTAAAACCTTGAATTCTGTGAGGCAGCCTCATCTCACTTTATAGATACTGTATTGATCTCGGTGAGGTTCAGTTTCCTCCTTGCTAAAGACCATTGTGAAGTTTACTGGCTATTTTTTACCTAGGTGCTCTTGAACTACTTGGAAGTAGGTGTTCTATAAACCTAAGATTTGGGGCCAAATTTTAAAAATAAAAATGCTTATCATTTTTTATCATAAATGTATCATATTTACTATGTAACAACTGTGTGCCAGGCATTGCACCATATAGTTTATAGCTCTATGGGTTAGTTTTTATTATCCCTGACTTTCAGATGACGAAATTGGAATTTAGAGAGGCTGAATAGTTGCCTAAGTACAAATAATTAAGCAGTAGAGCAGTTCAGTTTAAGCAGTTCAGTTTGATTCCAAATACTGTGTTCTTAAACTCAGTTGTCTCTCTGAGAGGAGTCGGTATGTTTATGAAAGTTTGGAATCACTGACAGAGAGCAGAGTGTGTGGATACAAATGGTAGATTTGGGCTGTAGGGCTTGCTGACTCAGTTTGAGTCCTGGAATAAAGTTGGCACAAGGACTCACCTTAACTCTTTGAGGCTGTTTTAATTAAATAAGAAACGTAGAATATCTTTATGAAGGAGAAATATTACATAAATGGGAATATTTAAAAATCATTATTATTACTCTTATGGGGGAACAAATTGAAGGAAAGGGTCATGCTTATC
This sequence comes from Mesoplodon densirostris, assembly GCF_025265405.1. NCBI lineage: Eukaryota > Metazoa > Chordata > Mammalia > Artiodactyla > Ziphiidae > Mesoplodon > Mesoplodon densirostris. Next base: position 39,314,634 of record NC_082663.1, on the reverse strand, counting down.
TTTTGAAAAATGTTTGCAGGGGAGTCGTTTGAAATGATCATTTTTAACTTCTAAAGGATGTTGCTTATATGCTTCCTTGATCAATGCCCCCTTCCTTTCTAGAGACACACAGAGCAACTGCCCGGTAGTAAATATTTGTTGGAACAAATATTCGAGCACCTATATATGCCTTACATTGTTAGTCTATATCTAAGCAGAAAACTTTAGCAGTTTTTACCTTTCATGGCATTTAAACTTTAAAGGAACAGATTGGATATAAGCCTGTCTTTAATAGGGTTGTATCTGAGGCATCAAAATTTTGACCCTAAATTACCATCACATTTGAAATTACATTATATACACATTTGTTAAGAATTAGTTCAACTGGCTCTTCCTCATCCTGGTCTTTTATCCCCACCTCTCATCCCCATCTCCTTCCCTTCCTTCTGGGAATGAGTCCTGTAGTCATTAGGTGGGGAAATGCGGAAGCGTCTCCCCTGTTGAAGGGACCCAGATGGTTTCAGATCAGGTAATTAGAAGCTGAGCCCAGTCAGGATGGCATCCAGGTAGGAGGGCAGCCCCGTGTAGAGTGTTAGAGCCGAAGGCACATGAGGTGGCCGTTTCTGCAGAAGGGTGGTCTGGCGAGAGGCCTCAGCGCTGAGCAGAATGACAAGGGCTTCTACGCAGCTATGGCATGCAGGTCTGATCCTGATCACAGGATGGAGGTAAAGCATGCGGGAGTAGACAGTGCAGGATGCTGGAGCCTAAGTGGGTGAGGAAGACATCTCTTTGGAGCCAATGGGAGATTAGTTATATATGGGGGAATTGATCAAATAAGTAAAGCTGGTGAGGATAATACAATCTAGGTTTTTCTCTAGAGAAGAAGGAAATAAACGGGGAAAACAAATGAACCTTGTGGTGTTGGACTGCAATTGGCAGCATTAGCGTGAATTCATAACTTTAAATATCTATCTATCTCTATCCATGTCTTATGTCTATATATATCTATATAAATAGATGCATAAATATAAACATGTATGTGTAAATATATGTATAATGCATATATGTGTCATATATATTTACAGGTGATCCCTGAACACAAAGGTTAATCTATGTATAATTTATAGTCAGCCTTCTGTATCAGTGCATCTGAGAATTGAACCAACCATGGACCATGCAGTAACGTAGTATTTACTCTTGAAAAAATATGCGTATAAGTGGACCCTTGAAGTTCAAACCCTCATTGTTCAAGGGCCAACTGTATATATGTATGTATATTATACCCATTATATATATGTTGTGTGTGTGTATGAATATGTACACATGTATTCTTAGGTCCGCCCACTGTGATGGAGCAGTGATGAACATACTTAGCACTCAAATCTTGATTCTAAATACTTTTTTTTTTTTTTTTTTACTAATAATAACTTGGATTTTTATAGAAATGGCTGATATCAGGACTGGAGTGGGGAAAGGATAGGATAAGCCTGGAACATCTTATGCCAGAAAGCAGCGAAGTGTTCAAAGAATAATGGGTAATGTCAAAAGGATACAGAAGCCAAAGTGAAGGGGGTACGAATGGACAAACAGAGTATGAAAGTAAATAATAATACTAATGGACTAGTATCCATATGCACTGAATAGTGTCCATTGAATTATGTAGGTATTCATGAGTACATACTGAATTTAATTAATTAAATGAGTCAATTGAAAGTTTGATGAGGCTCAAAATATTATATAGTAACTTCCCACAAAATTGGCATTAATGAAAAGGGAGAAAGAATAACTTTTAAGTGGAGAAGCCTGGCAGACACCACTTTAATCAAATGATCAGAGTGTAAATCAGTAAAGAAAGAAATAAAATTGTGTGTCATCTGATAGGATGCAGTGAGAAGAACACAACATCTCCTCTGTGATTTTCCTGCCAAAGATGCCTACTCTGAATCTAATCGCATTACAACTAAACTATCCTGGAACTTTCATAAGCATCAAGGTCATAAAAGTCAGGAGAGACTAAAGCTGTTTAGAGTGAAGAGAATAGAGGGACATGGCTCATGGCAGCTCATGTGATCCTGAGCTGAAACCTTTGACTAAAAAAGTACACTATAAAGACTTTTGTTGAAACTTAGATAAGATGTGGGATGAGATGATAGTGCATAAATGCTAATTTCCTGATTTTAACAGCAGTACTGGGGTGAAGTGGGCTCTGTCCTTTGTAGGAAATAATGTTGTAATGTTTCTGAGGTCGAATGGGTCATCAGGTGAACAACTTGTTCCCCAGTGGTTCAGGGGAAACATTCTTTACCCTGTACGTAAAACTTTTCTGTTAGTTTGAGATTGCTTGAAAAGCAAAAAGAATTTCAACTCTGAGAAAGCTTGAATTAACAGACAAACCACAAGGATAGCTGAGAAATAGTCATCAGTTTATGTAATTAGGTACGGTTTTCCAAAGGAGTATTTGCCCTCAAACAGAGACAGACTGTAAGTGTTGAGGCTTTCTGTCCTAGATTGTAATCTTTTCAAGTTACTTTTGTATAGCTGGCCTCACATATTTCACAATATTAGGTGAACCTCGGAAATAAACAACTTAGGACACACACATTGACATAGAAGGAAAAAAACCTCACAATGGTTTACTAAAAATAAACTCTCCTAATAAAACATAGTCACTATTCATGCACAACAAAATATCTCAAATAATATATTGTTAGTATAGAAATAATAGATGTTATCTTTAAAAATGGTGTTTCTCTTTTAACTGAAAATAATATTTTTCTGGTATTTTTAAAGTCATTGTGGTCATATCATTACTAATGTATCCCTACTCTCAAGATAGAATCTTTTTTACTATTGCCTTATAATTATATAGTTCTGAGACCCTGAAAGGGAATTTAGATGTCTCATCTGATTGATCTTGAAGCCCAGAGTGCTTTTGTGATGTAGCCAAGAGGCTGGAGCTAGCTAACACCTGTAACTGGTTTCCTAGTTTGCATTTTAAAACTCCATCCAGCACTTGGTGCCTCTTTGGAAAAGGTCCTCAAAATAGGAAGGGCTGCAAATGTTCATGCTTTAAAATATCTGCACCTAAACCATGTAAAACAGGACCTCAGGGCTATAGGGCCATTTGAAGATTTTTAAAAATCATCACTTTGAGGAATGAGGGTTGAAGATGTACCTGTTTTGAAATCAGGATTTCTCAACTTTGGCATTATTGACATTTTGGGCTGGATAATTCTCTGCTATGGGGGGCTGTGCTGTAGAATGCTTAGCAGCCTCACTAGCCTCTACCTTTGTAGTGGGTGAGTTGTGTCACCCCCCAAAAGATGTTCAAGTCCTGACCCTTGGTATATGTGAAAGTGACCTTATTTGAGAGTAGGGTCTTTGCAGATGTAATCAAGGTAAAATGAGGTCATGTTACATGAGGTCATGTTACATGAGGTCATGTTACATTACGATAGACCCTTAACCCAATGACTGTGTCTTTATGAAAGAAGTGAGAGGGAGATTTGGATCTAGAGACACAGACACACAGAGGGAAGATGGATGTGTAAAGATGGAGCCAGAGATCGGAGTGATGCATCTACAAACCAGGGAATGCCAAGGATTGCTGGCAACCACCAGAAGCTAGGAAGAGGCAGGAACAAATCTTACGTAGCACCTTTAGAGGGAGCAAAGCCCTGCACCTTGATTTCAGGCTTCTAGCCTCTAGAACTCTGAGAGAATAAACTTTTGTTGTTTTAAGTCACCGTATTTGCAGTAATTTGGTATGGCAACACCACAAAACTAATATAACCTACCAGGTACAAGTAGTAACCTCCAAGTTGTGATAACCTGAATGTCTCCAGACATTGTTAAATATCCCCTGGGCAGGGTGCAGGGAAGAAATCACCTCTAGTTGAGAACCATTAAACAAAATCTAAGTCCTATCAAAGAATAACCTAGTGGGTGAAACATTTAAAAAACCCACAGTCTCTAGAAAGAGCAGAAACCCTAGTTTTATTTGGCATAAGTTTCACTGTTAAAATATCTTAATGACCCAGGTGGCGCTAGTTTGAAACATTAGTTTCCACACTGCCCTTCAAAATATATTTTATTGCAAAAATCATATTTTAAAGAAAAGGTCAATTTATTTGCATTTCTATGTGACCAAGTTTTAAAAATAGTTTTACAAGGCTGTGTAAAAGTACACATTGCTTTTGTCATTAGGCTTTTTAATTGTTCTTTTTTTTAAACTAATCTAAAAATGACCTTCTTGTCCAATAGTTACCATGTATATAAAAAAATATGAGTTCCCTATCTAGACTGTTACCTGTCCCTGACTTAGAAAGTCTGACTTATAAATGTTCCCATCAGGAATTTATTTTCTTGCCAAAACTTCTTTCCTCTTCTTTTCTTGACAAACTCTCTCTGGAGTATAGTGTCTAGGAATCAAGGTAGCCATATTCCCCTTCTCTTCTTTTACTCCTGCCGCTAGAACAGGGGATAGGGATCCTATATTCCTAGAGCCCAGCGGTAGAACTCTAAATGTATTGTTTACAAGCAGTATTGGTAATTAGATATTTTAATGCTATAGTTCAGCTATATCATGGCTTAATTTTTACAATTTGGTGTGGGATCTCATGGTTATGTATATTGATAGTGCTGCTTCCACGGGGAAATATATTCTGAGTTTGAAACCTCTGTTTTATAAATAGTATATGTTATCCATTCCTAGGTTGTGTTTCTGTAATTGGGTTGCACATTTATATTGCTATTTATCAGAACGCTAAAGCTAAGACTTATTAAAATAATTTTAATTATACATGTTGATAGCAATCAATACATTATGTGGATGAGAGAGAGAAAGACAGGGAATGGTATTTATCCTAATAGCTGTTTCTTATACCTTTCTTCAAATGATGTCCAGACCCTTCCAAGATTTTAAAATATAAGAGATTTGCGGGGCGGATGTTAGAGAAAATGCTTATTCTTAAATAGAGGTATAGTTGAACTGATTTTCTGACTTAAAAGCAAATCTTAAAACCCAGTGCATTTTTTTAGTGTTTATCTTTTTTTTTCTTCCCAATTTACTTCAATTAAATAGGGCCCCATTTAAACTAGTGAAAATGTTACCTTAATATTAAATAGAAATTATAGCATGTTTATTTCATTTAAAATGTTAATAGCATACATTATAAACCCTTCTAGGAATGTCTATTTTAAAATGTAATATGTTAAAGATATCTAAGTGGAGATCATTTTGCGATTTCCCAGGAAACAATATAGGTGAAAATTAGAATGTTACACAGTTCTTTGATGCAACACCCTCATGCCCCATCGCCCAAGTAGAGGGAGAAAAATCTTTTAATCTCTGTCACAACTACTAAAAGCTACTCTTTTATGTTGGCATTTTGGCCACTACCTGTAAAAGAATGCCGAGTGGAAAATTTCCAGCAATGATTAATAGAGTGAGTATGATAACTTAAGGAACACGTGTTATGATCTTGGCACCATCACTCAATATCCAGCTTTTCTGATCCTCCCTTCTCTATGAAATGAAACCCCAAGTAACAAGTCAGTGGCAGAACTTGGACCAGGATACAAATCCCTGACTCTCCATTCTGTACTTCTTTTTGTGACTCAGCCTAATCCTTTCAGGGAAGTATTCAAACCACATCTGCCTGAATCTCCTGCCAGTTTCCTTTAAACACTAACATCAGCTGCATCAGCCTCCTGCCAGCTGTCCTCCTACTGAAAGCAATAAGGTTTACATTCTCACTTTATTGATTAAAAAATATCTTGGCTAAACAATGAACTTCTCACTTTAATATTCTAACACCTTCTGCAGACTGCCCTGCTCTTGTACTCAAGACTCTTAAAGGAACTTTTCCCAAGACAAAAATCACAACAGTTATACATGCCCTTTTGCACTTGGGGCTTCTTCAGTGGAGTATGGAGCCTTATCATGAATGCTTTAAAGGCAATAGCAAGTTAGGATACAGGTGGTGGCTGGATTATAGATGTCTGTTTGTATTTTTAATACACAAGTTGGCAATTGGAAGTGGTCACAACAGTTAGTATATTCTGGAACTATCCAAATTTTCCTACTCTTGAAGCTTGGTTTTTCCTTTTCCTCCTATTCCTTCAACTTTCATAAGCTTATATTTTGCCCAAGCCAAGCCTAGAACCCCCTTTTCTCTCCTTGTTCTAATGTAGGTCCTAGGGGGACCCATCCATCCACATCCTGTTGATGCAAAATGGGAAGATAACCCCAGCCTCAGAGCTCATGTCCTTGGCATTATCTCCAGCTCTGTTCTACGTCCAGAGTCCTTCAAAGATGTAGATCACACTTCATACTCTGTAGCTCACATACCAACTTGTATACACCACATAGGCTAGTTACAGTCAAGATTATAAATGGGTGCTACTCTGAAATTTTAATGACTCTCAATCACAAATTGTGGGCCTAAACCAACATTATTATGATCCATGTAGCCCTCCAGGAACCAAGTTTACTCAGCTTCATATTCCTTATTGGCATCAAGCATGTATGCTGTATATATTCACTTATTTAAGTGAAATGAGAATCAGAATGACAGCATTTTTTTCAGCTTATGTCATCCTTACTGTTGCCGATACTGTGATTAAGAATAATGATAATGATAATAAATGTCAGACCATCTCAAAAGGGTTATGAGCTTGTTTCAGGGATAAAAAGTGTGGTGAAGATCTTCATGATGGCATTCTGCCCTGCAATAGGCTAGGCCAAGAAAAAAGGTCTCCCGAGCAAAGGAAGCAAAGATATCAAAGCTTATGTTTGCAAGCTTCACAGGACAGATGATAGAGTAGAACAGGTCTTTCTTTCCCATCTGCCGTTCCCAGATGCTGCTCCCTCCTGGCTTCCTGTCCAGAAGGGAACATCTGCCTTGCATCTGCCTTGCATCTGCCTTGATCTTCCTGAGGTATTTTCTCTTTAATGCAAACTGTAAGTGAGCTATGCCCAATAATAGAAAAAAAGAATTTTCATATTGATAGGTGACTTTTTGGCAATGTGTGTGTGTGCTTGAGAGAGAGTGACAGAGAGAGAGAATAGGAATGAATGAATATTAGGTGTGGGTGGAGGAGAAGTTTTGTATTCCCGACAGCCTAGTGAGAAACTCAGGGCATATTTTCCTAAATAATCACTGTCAGAGGGTGGTATGATTTAGGTATGTTATTTGTTAAAGGATTATTTTATGGGAAAGTGCATCCCACCTTCCAAGACTGTATTAGAAGTGATCAAAGCTCTGGAACATGGCTTAATTGGAGAGCTAGGTTCTGTGAGGTAGATTTTTTTATTAGGCAATATTGAAAAGCTGTGTGTAAGCTGAAGCAACAAAAATGATCACTTCCTTTGATAACATGTTTCATACGTATAAGAAAAGTAAAGAACTAGAAATCTAATCTTGCACTAGGAATAACTTTCTGAGCAGAGTGTTAAAAATGTGGTGTAAAAAAGGCCCAGGTATGGGCCTCCCTGGTGGCGCAAGTGGTTGAGAGTCCGCCTGCCGATGCAGGGGATACGGGTTCGTGCCCCGGTCTGGGAGGATCCCATGTGCCGCGGAGCGGCTGGGCCCGTGAGCCATGGCCGCTGAGCCTGCGCGTCCGGAGCCTGCGCGTCCGGAGCCTGTGCTCCGCGACGGGGGAGGCCACAGCAGTGAGAGGCCCGCATACTGCAAAAAAAAAAAAAAAAAAGGCCCAGGTTTAATTTAAAGTGAATGAAGGGTCTTAAGAATGCAGCCAAGTTTACAATGATGAGCCTTTCTCCTCTGACTTGTTTGGTAAAGTTGGGGTAGTTTTCGTGGGAGGTAAGGTCTGTGTCTTAAAGTCAAAGAAACAGTATCTAGTGTTAAAAAAAAAAAAAGAATCTTTGAGGAAGATTTTGAGGTGGAAATGGAAACCTTGTTTCTTCGATGAAGGTTTTTGAAAGAAGAGATAAGTGACAGAGAAAAACGGAAAGTTGGTTTGGTAGAGGACACACTGGACTGTCACCGTAGCTGGAAAACAGAGCAGCACAGACTCTCCCTGTCCATCCATTTATGTCCTCTGTCCTGTAGCGCCCGGTGCACTCTCTCTTAGTCCTTTTTTATGCCCTTTATTTTGGTCTCTCTGTCCCTTTTTGTGCTCTCATCTTCTCTCTGCCTTTTCTCTTATTCCTTTTTTATGCCCTTTATTTTGGTCTCTCTGTCCATTTTTGTGCTCTCATTTTCTCTCTGCCTTTCTATGTCCTTTTTTTCCCCTGGCACTCTTATCTAATTTCCCCGTATCTTCATTTATGTTTTATAAAGAAACTACGAATTTTAGGATAAGGAAGGTTTTTTTTTTTTTTAAAGCCATTTGATGTAATCAATAGGGATTCTTCAGTAAGAAAAGAACATAGAAAAATTGGAAGTTTTGTTAGATTTAATAGCTCAGTGTGTTTCTGAATGTCTGTGGAGCATGTAAGACCTAGTGAATCAGAGCTTCCTGAAAACATTATTTTTCATTAATAGTATACAATATACCATTTTAGCTGTTGTGAACTAGCTTTTAGACAGTCACTTAACCTTGATAATAATATGTAATCACATGTTCTTATTCTTACAGCTGCACCTTTCACAAGCCTACCTGTCCGGGAAGAAATGATGGCAAAATACTCTAACCTTTCCTTGGAGAGTCATAACATATCACTGACTGGTAAGTGTATTGTGTTTCAAATAATATAATGCCAGATAATTTTTCTTTTTTAATTAAGTTACTGTATGAATTATGAAGTACTAAAGCCTGGTGCCAGTCTGGCGGGAGAGACACACCAGTACCTTATACAGTCATAACACAGTATGATGGGGTCCTGTGCGACCAGGCCGGCATGCCCTGTGTGAGGGAGGAGGCAGCCTTTCCAGGCATGGGGGTTAAATGCTCTCTAGAAGGAGGGAGCCTGGGACGAGAGGAGGGCTCATTTTGATGTGCAGATGCTCTTCAGTTTTCATCACACCTTGCTGGTACATCTGTTCAAACCACTGTTCACTGAGAGGAGAATTCATGTATCTGCTGGAAGGCCTTTAGGCAAAACAATTAAAGATGTCATCTATGACTGCTATGGAAAATCAAGCGAAGAATCCTGACATAAAACTCAAGTCTGCTTTCTCTTTTCACAGTTTTGGATTCCAGTATTTTAAAAGTAATCTCAGAGTTCTTTAAATGAGCAAGAGTAGTTATCTGTTTTAGCAACAATATTAAAAGTATAATTAGAATTTTAATCCTATTTATTAAGTCACTAATAAGTTTCATCCAATTATATGTCCAGGCTTTAACTGTCCTCTAGTTTAAGAACGGTTTCTCTATTTCTGTTTAATATGAATTAAAGGTGTGCCCCTCCCCCCAATCTGATACCAATGGAATATTTGCAGTGAGTTTTCTGGTAGGAGAACATTTTTATGACTTTGTGCAACCCCTGTTTGTTCCCAGATGTCCCCATCCTAGTATTTGGAGCTTATTCCTACTTGTAAAAAGTAATTACAACACTCCTGTGTTGCTACTTCTTCTTTTACTTTTTGCACGTTCTAGTCGTTGGTTTCCTTTTTTAGGATGGAATGTTTCTTTAAGAGAGATTTATGTGAAAACGTAAGTTTGCAAATCCTTGGATTGGCCTGGTAATGCTGGCAGCAGCACACACCTCACTTATCCTGTGTAGCTGGAGCCCCGGGAAAAAAAGGGTCAGGTGCCCAAAGGGAGAGCAAAAATTGGACTTTTTAGTTGATGTCAGGTTGGTTATTTACTTAACCCATTTGGAGGGTTTCACTCCTAACCACTCTTTTATTCTGGTACCAGTATTCCTACAGTATTCATGAGAGCAGGTGTTCACAATTGTCCGTCACTCACCTTCAGCTCTGGCCTGATCAAACTTTAGTCAGGCTTTTCTCTTCCTCCCAGACCCCTGAACTTGGCATGCCCCAAGTCTGAGCAAGCAGTAAATGCATGACCACAGCCCAATCGCGCTGTCTGCTTCTACCCACCAGTTGCCTCATTTCTTCTCAAAAGTTCCTGCTAGCCTGCTTACCCCTCCCTATAAAAGTCTTTTTCTATTTGACTGTGAGATACTTGTAGATCCAAAGCTTGGAGCATTTTTCCCTATTGCAATAGACTTTTGGAATAAAGTCTCTCCTTATTTAAGTCTAGGTTTGTTTTTATTTGACAAAAGAAAAGATTTGACATTAATTTCGAAACACAGGATCTCTGAACTGTGACCCTTGTTGTTCTGTTTGCCTTCCCATCAAGAAGTTTGTTCTTAGGAACTGCCTTTATTGAAATATAGAATTTAAATCTGAAGATGTACTTATGCTTATTAGGAACCATAGGCTTTCTACTTACTGTTACCATCAAGGATTTTTAATCTACTTCATAAATAGAATGTTTTCATATTTTGTCATATCATTGTTTATTTGAAGTGTGCTTAACATTTCTGTGTTGTTACTTATTTTCTCTTTCCCTCTGGCCATTTTAGAAGTTGATCTCTCTGTTGGGAGAAAATTTTTTTGTACAGAGATGCAAATGTAGTACATTAGTTGCAGATTTTGGACCAGCATGACAACTTTTGGCCCAGTTCATAGCACATTTACTCAAAGATGCTTGAGACTGGGAAACAGGTCCTGTGCCTTGGAGAGTGAAAAACATGACCTTTGATTCATGAAAGCCTAATTGTTTACTTGTTTTGTTTTTAAAATACTGCTAATCATTTACTTAACAGACATATGGTATTGACTATGTACCATGTATGTATTTCTACATATAACTTAGTTTAAACCTCATATGAACCCTAAGCAATGGGTACTATTACTATTTGCAGTTTGCATATGAGGAAAAAGAGGCACAAAGAGATCAAGTGAACAGACCATGGTCACAGGTGGTAAGTTGGGAGTTTGATTTTGAACCCAGACTGTCTGGCACCAGGCGCCACTAATACAATTATACCTATTTTAAGGAAACTTAGATTCGCTATGAGACTATGGAAAGAAGTTTCAAAAACAATGAAAACAAAGGTATTTTGATTGCCCTTTGCTAAATAGGTTTGTCTTGGAAATTGCATTTGCTGAGATAATGGATATCTTTGTAAAAGTATAATTGACTTCACTAAGCATGAAGTGTTTTTTTTTTTCCAGTTGTCTGATGTCACTGTCTTTCAAAAATTGATCTTTTAATAATGGACTATTTTAACATGACTGTGTTAGGTTTCCCAATGTCAATATTCAGAAGTCATTGTATTATAGCAATTAGAGTATTTCTTTATTGTTTTATTTTTTTCTTTCTCTGTGCATATTATAGTGTTTGGTGCCTCCATTAGTGTGTTATAGTTTAACCCAAGAGGTTAAAACCAAAGCATCAGCTGGCAGTTTTCTTGACTACCCTGGTAATGTTGGCATAGGCTCTCCCCACTGGCACACTTCATTTATCATTTTGAGATGTGAGCAGCTGGCCTGGTAAGGACCTCATGAGACAGGGAGGTAGACAAAGCAGGCATTGGAGCTACAGATACATATATTAAGGCATGGAGTAAAATTTGGGAAGATTAGTCAAGGTCAGGAATGGCAGCCATGTTGCTTAGACCAGCTAGACAAGAAGTTGTGTTAGGACCATTCAGATTCCTGGTTCAGGTGCCTGGTCAATCAGATTGAAAAAATAAAAGAAGTGAGGGTCCCTTACATTTGGCTGCTCAGACACCTTGTTGCAGGGAAGATCCCAGAATGACTCCAATGAGGTGCACATGTTTAGGATGTTTCTCAGAAGCAGACCACCAGTTATCAAATCTTATGTAGACTGTAGATGTACAGGGGAAAAAAATGTGAATCCTAATATACACAGAGAGTGAAAGAGAAGGTAGAAGAGGGATTGCCCATAGTAACACAATTGGTAGTGGCGGTTAGCAACTTTTGTTTTACACTAGGGTTTCTCATTAGCATAAATATTGACATTTTGGGTTGGATAACTCTTTGTTGCTGGAGTTGAGGGGAGCATGTTCAGGGCATTGTAGGATGTCCAGCAGCATCCTTGGCCTCTACCCTCTAGATCTGAGTTTGTTTAAATTTTTTTCTATTGTAAACCATGAGCAATGAACACTTCTACATACCTCTTTCTGGGCATGGTTGTGTGTGTTCCTCTAGGATAATTGCCACAAGTAGAATTGCTGAGTTAGAAACTATGCATATTTTAATTTTAATACATACTTGCAAACTGCCCTCCAAAGTAGCCTGACAATTTACCCCTTCCCCCTATCTGCATATTTGAGTATAATTTTCTCTAGATCCTGACTAACCTTGGTAGTATTTAACTCTTCACTTTTCTGAGTGTGAAAAACTGTACTATTATTGTTTTAATTTGCATCCTGGAGTTAGGCATACTTATATCTGTGTTTGTTTATCTGTTAATACCCTTTATTCATTTTCCTATTGGGCTTATAAATTCTTCAATTTATGTAAGTGAGACAGCTATACATTTTGAGTACTAATCTGTACTTTTTATAAAAGTTGCAAATGTTCTTTCTTGTCTTTAAAATTTTACATGGTGTTTTTTATTGTGTAGAACTTTCACTTACATATTTCTCCTAATATTTTCATAGGAGTTCTTAATAGGAGTTTTTAACCTTCAGTTTTTAAACCATTTAAAATATGGTTTTACGCATTGTGTGCGATAGAGCACTAACTTTATTACTATTTTACATAGATAGCTAATGTCCCAACATCCTTTACTGAACAGTTCTTTTTCCTACTGCTGTGAAATAGCACACTAATCATATTCCAAATTCCCATATGCTATTCTGTCTCTCTACTGTTTCAATGTTTTTCAAACTTTTTATAGTGCTACACAAAGTAAGGAACAACTTACCTTGTAAACTGATGCACTACCATGCATGCACCCACACGTCAAGCAACACCCACACCTAATAGATGTGTTACACTTTGATAATTTCTCTTTTCTTACAACCCATTAAAAAACAAATCTGGTGGTAACTACTAAATTTATTTCCTGATCCACTAATAGTTTCCAACTTGCTTCTGAAAAATTCTGCTTATTTATTCCATTAATTTTCTAGGTGTTTTCTAGCAGCACTAACAAATTAATATTAATTTTTGAAACATTATACTTTATACTTTTCTTCTTTTTTTAAAGGTAACTTTTCCTATTTCCTGGACTTTTACCCTTTCATGTGGGTTTTTTTGTTTGTAATCAAGTTCCATAAAAAATACTTTTTGGATTTTGACTGATTTTTCACTGAATCTATAGATTAATTTGGGGGAGAATTAGTATTTTTATGATACTCTATTGTCACCTGTGATGATCTAGATCTCATTTGACTTAGGGTATCTATTATAGTTAAAATTTTCCATATATATATAATTTTTAATCATTGTATATAATTAAGATGTACAACATGACTATATGGATATATATATATTACTACAGTCAAGCAAACTAATTAACATATCTTCTCACAGTTATCATTTTTTGTATGTGAAGAAAGCACTTGAAATCTACTGTCTTAGCATATTTCCAGTGTTCAATACAGTATTAACATAACGTACAGCAGGTGTTAATCATATTTATCATATTGTACATTACATCCCTAGTACTTATTTATCTTGTAACTGGAAGTTTGTACCTTTTGGCCACCATCCAGTTTCCCTTCCCCTCACCCCTGCCTCTGGTAACCACAGATCTGATCTCTTTTTCTATGAGTTTGTTTTTGAAGTATAATTGAGTCCACAACACTATGTTAGTTCCTGGAGCACATTATAGTGATTAGATATTGCTATATATTTCAAAATGATCACCAGTATAAGTATAGTTAAATTTATACCATCTGTCACCAGACAAATATGTTACATTATTATTGGCTATATTCCCAACGCTGTACATTTCATATTTGTGACTTATTCATTTTGTAACTAGAAGTTTACACCTCCTAATCTCCCTCACCTATTTCTCTCAACCCTATACTCACCTCCCCTCTGGCAGCCACCTGTTTGTTCTCTGTATCTGTGACTCTGTTTCTGTTTGCTTATGTTTGTTCATTTGTTTTTTAGATTCCACATATAAGTGAAATCATACAGTAATTATCTTTCTCTGTCTGACTTATTTCAGTTTGCATAATACCCTCTAGGTCATTCATGTTCTTGTAAATGGCAAGATTTCATTCTTTTTTTATGGCTGAGTAATATTCCATTGTGTGTGTGTGTGTGTGTGTGTGTATGTGTGTGTGTGTGTATGTGTGTATGTATGTGTATACACCACATCTTCTTTATCCATTCATCTATTAATGGGCACTTACGTTACTTCCATATCTTGGCAATTGTAAATAATGCTGCAGTGGACACAGGGGTGCATATATGTTTTTGAATTAGTGTTTTTGTTTTCTTTGGATAGATACCCAGGAGTGGAATTGCTGGATCGTATGGTAATTCTATATACACTTTTTTGAGAAACTTCCATAGTGTTTTCTGTAAGGGGTGCACCAATTCACATTCCCACCAATAGTGCACAAGGGTTCCCTTTTCTCCACATCCTCACCAGTACTTGCTATTTATTGTCTTTGTGGCAATAGCCATTGTGACAGGTGTGAGGTGCTATCTCATTGTGCTTTTGATTTGCATTTCCCTGATGTTGAGCATCTTTTCACATGCTTTTTGGCCATCTGTATGTCTCTTTGGAAGAATGTTCAGGTCCTCTGCCCATTTTTTAATCAGGTTGTTTGTGTTTTTTCTTTTCTTTTTTTAGAAGATGTTGGGGGTAGGAGTTTATTAATTAATTTATTTTTGCTGTGTTGGGTCTTTGTTTCTGTGCGAGGGCTTTCTCTAGTTGTGGCAAGCAGGGGCCACTCTTCATCGCGGTGCGTGGGCCTCTCACTATCGCGGCCTCTCTTGTTGCCGAGCACAGGCTCCAGACGCACAGGCTCCGTAGTTACGGCTCACGGGCCTAGTTGCTCCGCGGCGTGTGGGATCCTCACCGACCAGGGCTCGAACCCGTGTCCCCTGCATTAGCAGGCAGATTCTCAACCACTGCACCACCAGGGAAGCCCCTGTTTGTGTTTTTGATGTTAAGAAAGGTCCATATACTTTTTTTTTTTTAACATCTTTATTGGAGTATAACTGCTTTACGATGCTGTGTTAGTTTCTGCTTTATAACAAAGTGAATCAGTTATACATATACATATATCCCCATATCTCTTCCCCCTTGCATCTCCCTCCCTCCCACCCTCCCTATCCCACCCCTCTAGGGGGTCACAAAGTACCAAGCTGATCTCCCTGTGCTATTGGGCTGCTTCCCACTAGCTATCTATTTTACATTTGGTAGTGTATATATGTCCATGCCACTCTCTTTGTCCCAGCTTACCCTTAAAGTTTTAAGAGAGTATTTAGACAGAGGTAAATTACTGTATGATTTAAAGAACATTCTTTTTAAAAGTATAGTTCAGAAACCGAGCAAATGGGTATGGTCTTGGAAATGCAGATGTCATGGATGTTTTTTAACACTCTAAAACAGCAGAAATGCATTGCAGTTGTGGAGTTTTGGGGAAGTTGAAACATTGTCCATTGAGTTAAATGGACACATTAGTTTTCTGGCTAACCAAAAAATATTTTAGTATTAGGGATAAAACTTTCTACGTATTTTTGATGCTTGTGATTTCCTGACAGGAAGGAAATCAGGCTGCAGAAGCACCAGCAAAGTATAAAAAACAGTGAGATAACAATTAGGGCTTGGAGGATGGCTTGGCAAGAAGAAAGGTTACATTGCAGTTTTAATAGAAGCATTTAGTTGAAAGTATGAATGTTTAAAATATGTTGATCAAGGAAAAAATATTTTTTCTTTTTCATTTATTTTGTATCTCTATGAAGTGATGGATGGTCCCTAAACTTACTGTGGTAATCATTTCATAAGGTATGTAAATCACAACATTATTCTGTACACCTTAAACTTATATAGTGCTGTATGTCAATTATATCTCAATTAAACTGGAAGAGAAAAAAAATTTAAATTAAAAAAACGTTGATCACATCATCTATCATCACATTGCTAAATTATAAATTTGTTTCATCTTCTTTTAATGTTTTCTTTCATTTAAAATCTTGGTTCAGTAGTTTGAAAGTGATGAAGAAGTTAGTTTCACCGTCATGAGCGTTTCATATCTTTGAGAGTTGGTTGTGAGAATCTGGACTCAGTCACACCTAAATTTGAGATTCTCTGCTGTTATTATCTTGATGCATGATTTTGGGCAAGATAGTCGACCTCTCTTTGCCTCAATTTTCTCATCTATGAAATAGTGATGAGAATAATGGTACTTACCCCGTAGAACTGCTGTGAAGATTAAATGATATAATCAATGTATAACTTTTAGCAACATACATGATAACTTTTGTTATACTACCCAAATGAGATAAATTGTGAGAGGGAGGAAGTGTGTAATTATTCAGCAATTACTATATTACTAATACTTTTCTTATGATAGTTCATTTAATCCTTTCTACTATCTTACGAAATATGTATTGTCCCATTTTATAAATGGGGAAACTGAGATGTCCAATATAAATATACTTTGTTTTGCCCTGTAAGTAACCTCAGGCACAGAGCCCCTGACATTGGGCTGCTTTCTTGTGAAATGAGGGAATAATTCATATTCTAACTTAGGAGGCTCCAGTGAACCACATCACCAAGAAAAGCACGGTGCCCTGGAATCACCTTCTGGAATGTAAATATCTCTATACTGTTTCCTGCTAGGGGTGATAATGCAGCTACATCTCCCTGCCAGTTCTCCCCAGGAAAGTTTGTCATCAGCCTCATGAGGTGCCAAAGAAATAATGCCAGAGTCAAACAGCCTTTTCTGGGTGCTCTGACCGCTGGAGCCTCTTACAGCTCCGTGCCCTGGAACAAGGTCTGGGCCTCCTCGTTCTGAGCAGGGGAACCCTGCACGAGTTAGACTTGGGTTGAGCAGCATCCAGCAGGAATCAGCTCAGCTCAGACCTAGGGAGGAGACTCACAGACGTCTACAAAGATTTTATTCCTGAAGCAGAGTTTTGCCAGATGTGAAAGAGTCTTTTGTAGAGTTGAGTGATGGTCCATCTACCACGTGTCCTAGGCATTTTGACCTCCTGAGGCCTCTTCTTTCTTTATAAGCTAAGCTTTCCTTTCATACACGAGGCAGGGAGATAAACCAACCAGTTCAGTCTTCAAAGAAGCCATGCAGTACCAAAAAAAGGCTGTTAACTACTATGAGCAGAGACTGCAAAAATGCAGACCCCTCCATATGCATGGAATCGTGCAGTGTTTGTCCTTCTCTGGCTGCCTTATTTCATTGGGCCTGGTGTCCTTGGGGTTCATCCATGTTGTGGCATATTGCCAAATGAATTTCCTCCTTTTTAAAGGATGAGGGATGTTCCATTGTTTGTATATACCACATTGTTTTTGTCCATTCATCCATTGACGTTTGGGTTGTTTCCACATCTTGGCTATTGTGACATGATGTATCTAAAACAGTCAAATTCACAGAAACAAAGAATAGAGTGGTGGTTGCCAGGGGTTGGGGAGGGGTGGGAAATGGGGAGGTATTAGTCAAATGTCTAAGTTTCAGTTAAGCAAGGTGAATAAGTTCTAGAGATCTACTGTACAACATTGTGCCTACAGATAAGAGGGTAGGTCTCGTGTTACTACCACGAATTAAAAACAAAAAAAAGTATACTTTTTATTGGCAAATGAAAGGTATCTAATCAGAGTAGAATAATAATCTGAGTTTTACTTTAGAAGGACAACTTTGGTGTGTTAAAAAAAAACATGTAGAGGAGGAGAAACTGTAGCCAAGAGAAGTTAGGAAGTCATTTTTCTCATCCTGATGAAAGGTAATGAAGGTGTAGGGGAGGAAAAAGTTTTCCTTGACCCTCTTAGGGTCCCTATCTGGGTCTGAAAATTAAACTGACAAACATAGTTTAACAGGATTAAAGCATACGAATTAATTTAAGTTTTATGTGACACAGCATCCTTCATAAGGAGAGGAGGACCCAAAGAAACAGTTAAATCTGAGTATTTTTATGCTAGGCTTGATGAAGAGTGGAGAGTCGTGGGAGAATATGATAGATCAGAGAGTATGAGATAAGTGTAATAAACTGGGGGAAATTTAGCAAATCCTATTTGTTAGAATTCTTCTATGTGTCCCTTTTGTCTGTGGAGATAAGGATGCTCCTTTCCCCCAGGTATAGGGAAGGCACCTCTCCCATGAAGGTTTTATGACCTGTTTCAGGGGAGAAGCGCAGGGGGAATGTCAGAGTGACCTTTCTGCTTCTGCTATTTTCACAAACTCCTTCAGCTTAAGACATTTAGTATACCAAGGTGCCATATCAAAGCCCTACAGTAAGAAGAGTTGGAGACAACTGAGCAAATCTGATTGACATTTCAGAGGTAAGAATCGACTGAATTCTACTGGATGTGATTTAATCTTAGGGGTCAGGAGAAGAGAAGGCTAATGCATCTCCCTCGGATATTTTGAGTTTGAAGAACCTTTGGGATATCTAGGTTTAGATGCTCAGTAGGCAACTGGAGCTATGAGCCTGGGGATCAAGAAGGAAGTCTTGAATGGAGCCAAGAGTTTTACGAATAAAGGATATTAGAAATAATAGTTGAATCCAACATGGGAGTGTCAAACAGAAAAGTAAAGAGACCAGAGAGCAAAGTCCCAAGGGAGACCAACATTTAGGGATAGTTGGAAGAATTGGTGTGTGGCTAGCAGAATGTTAGGATCATGAAATAGAAGCAAAATAAAGGGAATTTCTAGGAGTAGGTAGTCTCTGGCAACATCAGATATTTCAGAGACATCAAACAAAACATGAGCTCTGAAAAGAGGTCATCACGTTAAATAGGCCATCTTAAACCCAAGAGGAAGCACTTTCTGTAATGTGGTAAGATACTAGAATACGCTGTATTGAAATGAGAACATGGGTGAGGACAGAGACTGTGTGTAGAAAACTCTTAAGAAATTGGCTAATGAAGTAAATTTCTTTGACAGACAGGACTAAGTTTTAAGGCTATCATAGAGCTAAAGATGAAGTGAGGAAAATTTATAGAAAACAGAAGCTCAGAACCAAATACAGCAGATCTTGAAACATTTTCTCCTATTACTAGTACCTAGTATAATTTCTGCATGTACATATGCTGAAATGTATAAATCCCTTCAGTTTTACTGACTCAATTTTTTTTCCCTGTATAATTGTATTTTGTTAAGGTCTTCCCATAGCTAGGGTTTTTGTTTTGTTTTGTTTTCCTTTTTGGGCATAAAATTCAATTCAGCAATTTTAGAATTACACGAGCAGTTATTTCAAGCATGTGCTCACAAAGCACTTCACACTAGTTGTACTTCACTGTTGGCAAAACTTTGCACATAGTCATTGCTTAAGGAAGCATTTTTGTGAAGTTTTAAATGTAATTAAAAGTGATGTTATGCTATTTTAAGTTCTATTTTTTTTTCTTTCTACATTTTGGCTCTGCATTCTACTTTTAATGATACTATACTATTGAGCGTGAGATGGGGAAATCTGTTTATAAAATGCAGTGCCCTCTCCCAAACACAGCCCTTTCCTTCCCATTAAAAGTAACCATCACTGTTCTGATTTTTGTATAGTCACTTCCTTGCTTTTTAAAATTGTTTTATTACATAGGTGTACATTCCTGGGGCTCAGTGGTTAAGAATCCGCCTGCCAATGCAGGGGACACAGGTTCGAGCCCTGGTCTGGGAAGATCCCACATGCTGCAGAGCAACTAAGCCCGTGTGCCACAACTACTGAGCCTGTGCTCTAGAGCCCGCAAGCCAGAACTACTGAGCCCACGTGCCACAACTACTGAAGCCTGAGTGCCTAGAGCCCATGCTCTGCCCCCTTCCACTTTACTTTTTTTTTTTTTTGGACAAGATTACTTCTTAGGTAGTGGGGTGTTCCTCCTCAGGAGACACACAATTCTGTTTTTGAGATGATTGCAGCAGTTGATGCAAAATGACTGGATTCATGATTCACCGGGGTTTCCTGCATCATTGTACTATATTTCTATGATGTCTTCATTTATTTGCTGCAATTCTATAAAGAGAAAGTTATCTTCCTTTATTATTTGGTTACCAGTGGTACATTTAGTATAGGAAGAGCAGTGTGCTTACTTGATATTTTTTTCTTTATTTACCACTGTTCAAAATTTTAAAAAGCTGGCTCTAAGTTGGATATATTTATCAATATCTATATCTACATATTTATATATAGATATATCACCTAATGGCTTTGTACTGATATTTCAAATGCAGTGAAAATTCAGAACTGCAAGATGTTTATTTAAATTCTTCTGTCTCACGACTGTATCTTTATCCCATCCCTACAAATTCTTAAGGAGTAAGAAGACTGGGAATGATAGAATTAGTATATCACACAAACCCACATTACACACTTTCTTGTAGTAACTACCAATAACATGATTACTGAAAGGAGTTGAAACAGTCACTCCTATCTCTCCTTACTAGTTTCTGTTTGTTTCTACAGTTGTGCTGTTTCTATACTGTCAGAGCACATGGCACTTCTTTAAACAGTACTCTTCCCCCTATATCCTTGTCAGCTAGTGAGTTTAAGGAGATTAAGATCACAGCGTTAGGCTTTTGTGATTCCATTACTATTGTAACAAAACTTTTCTTCAGCTGTGCCTATGAAAGAAAATAATAAAGGGAACTAAATATATGTTACAGAGGAATAATTCTTCAAAGGAATGTTACATTAGGAAACTGCTGATATAGCCCTATTGTTGATTATTTAAACTTCTTTATATCTTGGATTTCCCCTAAATGTAACTTTTACAACATCTTTTTGTTTGTTTGTTTTCTTTTGTGGTTAACAGAACATTCCAATATGCCAGTCGAAAAAAATATCACTTTAGAAAGACCTTCTAATATAGAACTCACATGCCAGTTCATGACATCTGGAGATTTGAATTCAGTAAATGTGACTTGGAGAAAAGGTGATGAACTACTTGAGAATAATTATCTCATCAATGCAACAGGAAGCATCCTGTATACCCGATACATGTGAGTAAACAAAATTTTAACCCGTATGGCTAGATGAAATTAAATTCTAAATATTTTCCTGACTGAGCATTCTTTCCTTTGCTGTCACTTGAATGTTATGCTAATATTCTAATTTGCACATTTACACAATTTTTTCATCTTTAAATTTTGATTAATGGCTGAGTCTTTCATTTTCATTAAGGAGAGTTTTTTGAGAACTAAGCCTGTATTAATAACTTAAATTATCTTTAGGTTCACCATCGTTAATAGTGAACAAATGGGAAGTTATTCTTGTTTCTTTGAGGAGAAAAAGGAACAAAGGGGCACATTTAATTTCAAAGGTCAGTACTAATAATTTGTAGAGTAATAACTTTAGCATTATATTCTTAGAATTCTAAATCCTCAAATTTGTTGGGAAGAAAATATCTAGTTTTTGTGCTGAAATAAATCTTTACCATTATGTAAAGGTCTTGGATCTTATGCCATCATCTAAAATCCTGTTGTGTTCACAAAATAATTGTTGTGGTAAAAAATAAACAAATAAATCCTCAAATTTTAAAATTATTATTACAATACTAAAAATACAGCTGAAAAAAAAGGCATCATGTGCTTTCTATTGAATCATAAGTGGTGACCTTGAAAATGGAGCTTCACAGTGCTCCCTCCCCCAGTTTAAAACACAGGTTTTAGTTTGAAAGACCAGGCTGCCAGGTTATTTGTACCTCTCTTGTAGCAGTCTCTTGAATTTACTTATTTATTTAGCCCTCCAAACTCAGACCTTTTATAATACTCCTCTAGGTGTCTGAGTTATTGCACTCCTAGACTGTGAGGATATGCTTTGGTGTTCCATATCCGTGGCTCCAGGACTTGGGATTTTAGGAACCCATAAAATTTAAAAATAATTTGGAGATGCACAGAGGTTGCCTGCTTTTGATTTCATCAAGTAAGGACAAACCCCAGAATGTAATCCACAGTTCTCCCCCACAGGAAAAAATAAACTCAAAGTATTTTACTCTTACCATCATTAAACCAAAACTTTAAAGGTCTCAGTCTCATAATAGAGACTAGTTGTTCAAGTTGGGTAATTATCTTCATGAAAAACCCATATTCTCTGATAGGTAAGTGAATGTCACTGTCCCTGCTGGTATTTGGGAAATGCAGTCTGTTGCCATATTAACTATCTTGGGCTTTGCTTCACATTAATTTACCAGCACACATGAGAAATTGTTCTTTTTCCTAAAATTTGTGAAATCCAGCTAGCTGCTATGACAAAATACGAATTCTATCCCCAAAGTCCCATCAATAGCAGAATGGCCTGACTCATCGCTGCCATGATTTCAGATGGTCCCCTCCTTCATCCCTCCCTGTAGTCCCTCTGCACTCAGACTCATTTCCTTTCTGTGGTTTTATAAATATTCCTACTGGGTAAATATAATAAATCCTTGTATTTATGCACTTTGGTCTCTGCAAAGGCAGAAACTATTATCATCTTTTGATTATTTTGGTCATGTACATTCTCTTTTAACCTTCTTTCCTCCATTTGCCAAATTTAACCTAGTGAAGGATAGATATATCATATACATTTCCTTCCCTTATTCCTTTTCTTACCTTCCCTTTTCTTTTTCTTTCCTCAGTCTTTTTCTCTTGCCCCCGCCTTGCCATCCTAATGAACTAACAGATACTAAACACATGGACACACATACACACACACAAACACACAATCCTAGTACGCATTTTATGTGTCTCCTTTAAATGTGTAAAGAAGGCCTACAGGTCTTGAGGAAATACTCATCAAATCTTGAGGCTCAAAGTGCTTCCAGGAGATTCAACTTTAAAAATTGCTTTTTCCCCTCTTCTAAATAGCACTGTTTTCTAGAAATATGTACTAGTTCAAAGTTTAAATATCGAATATATTACATTTTTTCTTATTAGCACTGTTATGATAAATTACACAAATTATTACTTGGAAGTCATCATTCTAGTCTCTAATGTGAAGATTAACAGAAGCATTTTAGTTTTCAGTGTACTAATAAATTTAATGCCAAGTAGTCTGAAAGAAGGCCTCTTGATCTGTATCTATTTTGAGTAACTAGGTTGATGCTGGCTGGTGTCAAAAGCACCTACACAAGGTCTAGGTTTGAAATCAAGTGCTTGAGGAATGCAAAGAGCCACTGAATATTTACATTTTTGCTTTTTATAGTTTTCTTAAAGCAGTTTAGTTCAGTTTATTTGTTTTAAATGCCCACTTAACAATGTAACTTTTAAGTATGTACTATATCTTAAATATTTTTATATAATTAATAAGTTGGGCCCTTCCAGATTTTCTTTGGTAAAATAATAATTCTCTTTAATTTATCTAAGTTGAATATTGCTTGGAGGAATCATTTCATTTGAGTACAATTTAAAGGCATCTGCAGAACAATTTATATTACAGTTATTATTATTATTATTATTATTTTTTTTTTTTTCTTTTTGCGGTATGCGGGCCTCTCACTGTTGTGGCCTCTCCCGTTGCGGAGCACAGGCTCCGGATGCGCAGGCCCAGCGGCCATGGCTCACGGGCCCAGCCGCTCCGCGGCATATGGGATCCTCCCAGACCGGGGCACGAACCCGTATCCCCTGCATCGGCAGGCGGACTCTTAACCACTGCGCCACCAGGGAGGCCCTACAGTTATTATTTAATTAGATCTTATAAGGCTTCTAGAATGGTATATATATATTTTTTACAAATATCCTATTTTACTCTTTCTCCACATGGATTGCTTATGGCTTTTCCTAAGAAGAGGAGTATCTTTTCAACTGAGCATGGATGAAAAGCCTGTTTTATCCTCCCTTTAAAATTGAGCCCCCCCCAAAAAATTCTGCTATTGATCACATGAGTCAACTAAAGTGCATGAGCCTGAGTCCTCAGAACAATTTATCAGCAAAGTCCCTCCTTCTGCCTTTATGGGAACTGGTTGATTTATTACTACAAGATTATAAAAGGGCCTTAACATCACTGTGTGGAAAACCCTGCTGACTTTGTGTGTTTGTCTGGCTGTTGATGACAGTATAGGGGAGAAAGCAAAAGTCACACTGGAAGCTTGCAACTGCTAATGTCACTGACTGCCTTTCACCAAGAAAGATGGGTGATGGTCTGCAATGTTTTTTAGTAGTAGGTCAAATATTCTGAGGTAGATGCTGAAAATTTCTATAATAACCATCAATGTTAAAATCTCTTAGTAAAAAGATGCAGAAACTTAGTTGGTAAGGCATAAGGAATAGGACGTAGAACTTCTTGGAAGACATGGTGAGATTCTGATAGTACCAAGTGCTATGAAACCTGCCTTGACCCAGCCATCTGTCCTCACTGGGAAGCATCCAAGGAGTCAAATGGAAGAGCATAGTAATAGAATCAGTTTGAACTTAAGCTTCAAACGCCAGTGCTGAAACCTAGTTAGCTGTCTTTGACTATATGGAAGAATCTTTTTCCTAATTTGATAACACCTAAACATCCTTGAGCCAAAAATGACACAGGCTAATGTTTTCTAGTCCATAAATATGCAAATATAAATCTCTAAGATTTACAATAGGGTTTTCACTTTCACTGAGTAGTTCCTAGACCTCATCTTCCTAGACACGAGTCTGAATCAGCAATTACACCATCTTTAAACTTGAATTCTTTCAACCCCAAGATTTTGTGTGTCCTACTTTATCCAGAGTTCCAAAAGGTCAAAAGGACACATTAGAATTCTCTGTCACTGTCCTCCTATTCATAAATATTTCTAAACATAAGCAGAAGCCCAGAACCAACGGTTACCTCTGGAGAAGTTTGAACAAATTAATGTTCCACTGTTATCAGCCATATAAAGCATAATAGAGCAGTGTTTAATGTCATCTTGGCCATTAGTTTATGGCATAGTCAAGGAAACAGAAGAGATGAAAAGAAAATAGAATGTGGGTTTTGTTTCTCTGTGGCATCCCTCAGTCACTGTCAGTTATCTGCTGTCTGTACCCAAATCTTAACATTTAACTGGGATGGTTTAATAGCATACCCATGTGTTCCTCACCCAAACCTCAAAATACCCAAGATTTTCTTGAAAAGCACCCTTCAGCTACCAGTTATGCTTCCCAAGCCTGTGCCTCTTAGAGGCTTACTGCAGACCATTGTATCTTCTGGCATGTTTCCCCCCTCAAATGTTACCTTTCTTCTACTTTTGATTCTTAGCTTGTGGGTGGATTTCAATATTTTGATCATATTTCAACACATATTTCCCTGCTGAAGCATGATTTCCAGAAAGAAGCATGCTGAAATTGAGAAACAGGATAGATATCTGGGCGATCCATAAGCTGGGAAAGCAGAAACTTGCCCTTAACTAGTGCTCAACAAAACCAGTTTTGCGGTCTGCCTTCAAAGCAGTGTTTGTTTTAAGGTGAGCCTAGCCTGGCTCTAGAAGTACTGCACCAGAGCCACACTATCAAAAAGCAGTGCCAAATATGTACATGTTGTATCTCTCCATGTGGAACTCAAGAAGGGTGGCTCTGCTCCACTGGAGGTTTGGAAGGAAACTTGTGGCTTCAGAAAAGAATCCCTATTTTAGCCAAGCTCAAATCTCTACTTAATCTGCAGGCCTTTAGTTGAGGCCTCTCCTAAAGTAGGGTTGATCTTTCCAAGTGGGACTTTATCCCTCAAGTGCTTCTGTGTTCTCATACTTCATTTAGTAATAAAAGCACACCAGATGCTGGGAATATTGGAATGAAGTATGATTAGAAAGTGCTATTAAGCCAATAGTGTTTTGTCAGCAGACCCAAGAACAACTCCATTCTCACCTGGTCCAATCATTCCTCTTCACAACAAATCTCAAATGTGGAAATATACACAAAACAGAGACACCAAAGAAAAGTAACATCTTATTATTGGCCAGCCTTGGCCACAAACCTCGCTGTAATCCTTAGATGGCTTCCTTTTTTCTCAGTTAGGTCTTACTAACCTTAAACCAAAGCAGAGTCATCTATTCTTTCACAGTCCAAGCTCAATTTGGTACTTACTACTCTAGATAGGAGGATATACCCATCTGAACCAGAAGACACATGCTGAGCATGAGGCTGAGTTATTTATATCTCCAAATCCCCAGCCCTAGAAAACAAGACCCAATCTGTGCCCTGGAATATGACCAATCCAGGACTAACTTCCTCTCTAGGACTGGAAAACTGGAGGGTTGAATGAGAGGAGGGAATTTAATACCAAGATCACCAAGGACTTCTGTCCAGACCACTGCCCAGACTTCTGCTGCCTTTGCCTCCAGTGTCTAGTGAGAGAACTAGCTCTACCATAAGAGAAATGAAACAAAATATGTTCTGTGGCTCAGCCTAATTTAGGCCTTTAACATTTTGACATTTAAACTTATTGTCTTGTTTTTCAGGAACTTAAAATATAGTTGTTATGTTAATATCTCAGTACGTATGGTCAACCTTTTCTCTTTGATCCTAGAGTTGCTTCCACTTTTCTTATATTGGTTCCTCCATTAGAGTGCTGTCTGGGTCTACAAATGGCCCTGAAGGGGTAGCTGCAGACTGAGGAAATTGAACCAAACTAATTTTTATTATAAAATCATGTGTATATTATTTAAAAATTTAGCTCATGGTGTGTCAAATTATTACTTGCTTTATTCTTGCCTTTTCTTATTAAATCCAGTATGTGGTGAGTGGGCTGTTTCCTTTTTATTCTTAGGTTTTATAATAATATGTAAAGTACTATTCCATTTGTTCTTTCTGCTCCATATACTACATAGGTCTGGAAACAATAATTTCTTTTTAATTTTTAACCAATTTCATTTCTTTTTATGGTAAGGAGCCGTAATTAGGTCCCCTGATTGAAATTGTTCTAATTTATACTTAAATTGTAATCCTTATACAAACTTTTTTTTTTTTGCTCACAACTCACACATACATACTGTATTTTATTTTTACAAGAGATAAATAAACTGACACCAAGCATTGTAAATGGATGACCACAACAAAAGCAACAATGATTTCAAATATCACACACGAAACACACTAATACTATGTCATAATATTGACATTCAGTCCAGTAATCCTCCACTGTAACAGCTCCTTTACTTTGCAGTGAAAATTGATTTGTATTTTTTTACCTCTGAGTCCTTGTGGGATTTTTTTTTAATTCAAACAGAAAGTAACAAAAATTATAATCATCCTCATCAGTTCACTCAGTTCCATGTAATTTTTTTTTCATCTTGATCTTTTGTTAGCACTTTTATGAATTCATCAGTTTTCCATTAGAGTTCTGAAAATGCTTATTCATTAAGTTCAGCAGTATAGTCAGTTACCAGAAACCTGTACTTGTCAGTCTTTTCCATGAATTCCTTGAATATGAAACCCTTTTATAGGAACATTTTTGAAAAGCATCAGAGTACACCCAGAACTGTCTGTAAATGACAAAAGACTTAAAAATGACCATGGTTAAAGATTTGATGAAAGTTCATAATAATGCAATTGACAAGGAAATTTAGTTATTTGAGATATACATTTTAAAGTAATAACTAGAATTATGACTTATAACATTATACCAGAACATATAAGATTTTTAGAAATTTCATGTAATGTCTGAAACATTTATATTAACATATTTCCATACAAATAACCCAAAGAAAGTTTAGTTGTTTTTTTGTTTGTTTGTTTTTTTATACTGTAGGTTATCAGTCATCAATTTTATACACATCAGTGTATACATGTCAACTCCAATTGCCCAATTCAGCACACCACCATCCCCACCCCACTGTGGTTTTCCCCACTTGGTGTCTCTACATCTGTGTCTCAACTTCTGCCCTGCAAACTGGTTCATCTGTACTATTTTTCTAGGTTCCACATATATGAGTTAATATACGATATTTGTTTTTCTCTTTCTGACTTACTTCACTCTGTATGACAGTGTCTAGATCCATCCACGTCTCAACAAATGACTCAATTTAGTTCCTTTTTATGGCTGAGTAATATTCCATTGTATATATGTACCACAACTTCTTTATCCATTCGTCTGTCGATGGGCATTTCGGTTGCTTCCATGACCTGGAACAGTGCTGCAATGAACATTGGAGTGCATGTGTCTTTTTCAATTATGGTTTTCTCTGGATATATGCCCAGTAGTGGGATAACTGAATCATATGGTAATTCTATTTTTAGTTTTTTAAGGAACCTCCATACTGTTCTCCACAGTGGCTGTATCAATTCACATTCCCACCAACAGTGCAAAAGGGTTCCCTTTTCTCCACAACCTCTCCAGCATTTGTTGTTTGTAGATTTTCTGATGATGCCCATTCTAACCAGTGTGAGGTGATACCTCATTGTAGTTTTGATTTGCATTTCTCTAATCATTAGAGATGTTGAGCAGCTTTTCATGTGCTTCTTGGACATCTGTATGTCTTTGGAGAAATGTTTATTTAGGTTTTCTGCCCATTTTTGGATTGGGTTGTTTGTTTCTTTAATATTGAGATGCATGAGCTGTTTATATATTTTGGAGATTAATCCTTTGTCCATTGATTTGTTTGCAAATATTTTCTCCCATTCTGAGGGTTGTCTTTTCGTCTTGTTTACGGTTTCCTTTGCTGTACAAAAGCTTTTAAGTTTCATTAGGTCCCATTTGTTTATTTTTGTTTTTATTTCCACTTCTCTAGGAGGTGGGTCAAAAAGGATCTTGCTGTGATTTATGTCATAGAGTGTTCTCCCTATGTTTTCCTCTAAGAGTTTGATAGTTTCTGGCCTTAAATTTAGGTCTTTAATCCAGTTTGAGCTTATTTTTGTGTATGGTGTTAGGGAGTGTTCTAATCTCATACTTTTACATGTCCCTGTCCAGTTTTCCCAGCACCAGTTATTGAAGAAGCTGTCCTTTCTCCACTGTACATTCCTGCCTCCTTTATCAAAGATAAGGTGACCATATGTGCGTGGGTTTATCTCTGGGCTTTCTATCCTGTTCCATTGATCTATCTTTCTGTTTTTGTGCCCGTACCATACTGTCTTGATTACTGTAGCTTTGTAGTATAGTCTGAAGTCAGGGAGCCTGATTCCTCCAGCTCCGTTTTTCGTTCTCAAGATTGCTTTGGCTATTCGGGGTCTTTTGTGTTTCCATACAAATTGTGAAATTTTTTGTTCTAGTTCTGTGAAAAATGCCAGTGGTAGTTTGATAGGGATTGCATTGAATCTGTAGATTGTTTTGGGTAGTAGAGTCATTTTCACAATGTTGAGTCTTCCAATCCAAGAACATGGTATATCTCTACATCTATTTGTATCATCTTTAATTTCTTTCATCAGTGTCTTATAATTTTCTGCATACAGGTCTTTTGTCTCCTTAGGTAGGTTTATTCCCAGATATTTTATTCTTTTTCTTGCAATTGTAAATGGGAGTGTTTTCTTAATTTCACTTTCAGATTTTTCATCATTAGTGTATAGGGATGCCAGAGATTTCTGTGCATTAATTTTGTATCCTGCTACTTTACCAAATTCATTGATTGGCTCTAATAGTTTTCTATTAGGATTCTCTATGTATAGTATCATGTCATCTGCAAACAGTGACAGCTTTACTTCTTCTTTTCCGATTTGGATTCCTTTTATTTCCTTTTGTTCTCTGACTGCTGTGGCTAAAATTTCCAAAACTATGTTGAATAAGAGTGGTGAGAGTGGGCAACCCTGTGTCCCTCCTACCGTCTCATTGTGGCTTCTCCTTTGTCTTTGGATGTGGGGTATCTTTTTTTGGTGAGTTCCAGTGTCTTCCTGTTGATGATTGTCCAGCAGCTAGTTGTGATTCTGGTGTTCTCGCAAGAGGGAGTGAGAGCATGTCCTTCTACTCTCCCATCTTGGTTCCTCTCCACAAACTCTTATTCATCTGCTTTAGCCAAGGACTTGCATAAGTGTTTCAAGCAGCAGAATTTGTTTTACAGCTTCACTGAAAAGTTTTTTAATATATGTTATTAAAGGATGGATTGGTGCCACCTTCAGCATCTCAAAGCTACTGTTTCTTCATTCTTCTGGGCCTTGTCTCCTGTGAATTCATCTTTTATTTTTTATCATTTTAATCTCTTTTAATCGCCTTTCTCAGATGGGCTGAATGTTCTGTAAATGGCTCAGTTTGGACCCTTTTCCACATTTGGGAGTGTTTTTATACATTCCTATGGTTCTGAATGAATTCAGGTGAATTTCCAGTTCTCCTTTTATTCTGTGTCTTATTTCTTCTCTGTTCCACATGGCCAACTGGCCTAGAAATCATTCTTGCACATGACAACAATCCATGCCATTAAGCTGGCTAATGTAGGAAGGCTGTGGGCATTACAAATTGTACGAAAACTCAATTAAGAAAAGCAGTACCAGTACATGATGATAACAGAAGTTCAAATTTTGTGGTATTGCTCTACACCAAACCCTTCATATATTGTGTTTGTGTACTTAATTCTTTACAGTAACATTGTAGAAGGGTATGACCAACCTATGTCCTCAACACTAGTAACACTGAAGCTATAATTCTAATTCAAATATTTCCTGGACCCAAATCTTATATGTTTCTCACATCATTGTCTCATTGTGCTGACTACTTCAAACGCTCATTGACCTTTGAAATGGACACATATTAACCACATTTCCCTTAGTGTCCCTCAGCCTAATGGTGACCAATAAGGAGTGTGGGACACTAGTAGCCATTCAAAAGGAGTGTTCAGAATATCCTCTGGCAAGATCAACTCACCAATTTCTTCTGGCTGGGATGACTTCAGTCATGCCAATCACATGTGTTCACTTCTCTCCTACCTCAGGAGTACCCTAGTGGTACCTTACTAGGTGCTCATAAACTATTAGTGGGGTGATTATAAATTCTGATTGGTAGTTCACATCTTTGGGTAATATAAAATTGTAGATCATTCAGTTTTATCAAAACATACTTCCTTGGTTATGAAAAGTATGAGAACCGTTGACTTATAGATTGCTCTGTCATCTTATGATTTACACTTTCAGTGGTGATATACCTTCCTTATTTGCATCTCTTTATTATTAGCAGTGCCTCATTCAACACTCTGCTGGTCAGCATTGCTGATGAAGGAGGGGGTGATATGTGCAATTGTATTTAGGCCCACGTTAAACCATAAGGAAAACTGAAGACTTCCAACACTCATCACTGTAACATTAATCACCTAAAGACAGAACCTGTGAAGAAATCGAACCCTATTTTTACTCCTATACAAGTGGTTATAGAAGTCAGAATTTCTTTTCCAGTTATTACCAATTATTTCCCCCTTCCTCATCTTTACAATTCATACATCCAGCAAATGCCCAATACTCTTCTGGTAGTAGAAAGCCAAGAGTGTTTAGAAAATGTATTTAATCTGGAAACGTAATTTTAGCAATTAAAATTGATCTTTCCATTTTCCACCCTGACCCTCCCCAAAATAAAATCTAAAAATAGGATAACAAGTGAGTAGCAAACAGTGTCTATAAAATTTGTCAACACAGTATTAAAAATTTAGACATTGTCTCTCTGCTAGAAAACCAAAGAAAAGAAAAAGGAAAAACAAAACACAAAACCTGCTAAAATTAGTAAAAGAAAAAAAAATCAACAAAAGTCATCTTTGTTGATAAGTCTGTCTCCCATAAAAGTGTACATTTTATAATACATCCTTTGAGGTCAATCAGAAGGAACTGATTTCACCATGGAAGCTGCTGGTTGGATTTTTATTGCTTTGCTTATGTTCTTATGCTTTAATTTTCTTTACCAAGTTATTCATAGCCTTAAAACTTAATTTTTCTAAATCCAGTGCTCATTTTTATTGTTACTAATGGCATCTGCTTCAAACTTTAAGATATTTATCACAATGAATATTAGTTTTTGTTTTTTTCCTACAAAACTGCATGAAAGTATTTTTTATCTCATTTTCTTTCCTATTCTTTTCTCTTTCTCTTAAATTTCCTTTGCTCCTTTCTCATCTTCCCGTCTTCTCCAACTCTTTTCATAAATCTGTGTCAAATAAAAATTTTAAATCCTGAAAATTTTGTCTCCTCACTCGAGTGCCATTTAAGGGTGAACTTTGAAAAAATATTTGCTCTAACGTAACTTAGTAGGTGGGAAGAAAGAATAGTCTTGAAAACATGAAGTTTCTTTCTTATCCAAAGCATGTAACAGTCTATTACAATACTTGTAATTGTTATTGGCTCAATAATAGAAGACCTTCCTTCTGTTTCTATATTACTGACAATTATATTGCACCATCTACCTACTACAACTATATGTCCTAACTATAGATAACTATACTGTAAATTAGTTCATTTTATATAGAACTAAAACTACAGAAATAAAATCATATATTAGTGAAAAAATGAAAAGAGAAATTATATTCTACTTGAATACATTCCCCCTATTCAAACTCTTTCAGTAACATACATTTCTCTCCATTTTTCTTAGTCCCTGAACTTCATGAAAAAAAGAAACCGTTGATCACTTATGTAGGGGATTCAGTTGTCTTGATGTGTAAATGTCAAGACTGTTTTCCTTTAAATTGGACCTGGTACAGTAGTAATGGGAGTGTACAGGTAAGATCATATTTCTTTGACTTGAAGAAAACAAAATAAAAACTTTTATTTGATAAATAATAAGATTATAATACACTCACAGTTCTTAGGACTTTATACTTCTGTTATCTTGTTCCTTAATATGTGTTCATGAAGAAAAAGCAGTGATGAATGGAGCTGTCATTTGGTGTTTTTGGCATATTACATTATACATCTGAAGATACTCTTAATGTTTCATTAAGTGGTACTTTGTTTTTTAGATTTAGGTATTTATTAAAAATTCTATGAAAGGAAGTTACAATTCATTTTTAGTTGACAAGTTTAGATATAACCCCAACAAAAAAGAATCTTTTTTTTCTTATCATTTCATGAGAGTAACTAGAAAAAAGAAAGGGAGTTTTCTTTTCCTGTTTCTGTCTCTGGAAACATTTGTGATAGAATGCAATACACTGGCAGCATCTGAGAAAAGAATGAAAATTTGGTAACTTAAACTCAGGTTCTAGGTTCTTTTAGTGTCACTGACCTCTTTTGGACTTCCAGAGACCTAAGGGAAACCAAATACTTTAAATTCCTATTAAAGAATTAATGGAGCTTCCCTGGTGCGCAGTGGTTGAGAGTCTGCCTGCCGATGCAGGGGACACGGGTTCGTGCCCCAGTCTGGGAAGATCCCACATGCCACGGAGCGGCTGGGCACGTGAGCCGTGGCCGCTGAGCCTGCGCGTCTAGAGCCTGTGCTCCTCAACGGGAGAGGCCACAACAGTGAGAGGCCCGCGTACGGAAAAAAAAAAAAAAAAAAAAAAAGAATTAATGGCTTTTCAAAGAGCTGATATTAAGAAAAACATGAGTACTTAAGAAATCATTTCTGGTTTTCTTCCTCCCAAATAGCAGGGAAATTTAGGACATTGTCCTTTAGGGGACACCCTTTTATTGCCCTGGTGCTAATGAGCATTGAAATTGAAGTCTTGTAAAGGCAATTCTAGAAGGAACGGTATGAGACAGTGTAGATCTTAGTGAAATATTAAATTCCTTCTTAGACAATACTGATGCTATTGTAGACTGCTGACGACGACAGAGGGAAGGACTTAAAAGGGTGAGTTACTGATTCTGTGATTGGTTTGAGTTGTCAAAGAGATAGCTCCAAATCACTTAGGAGTAGACTTAAACTATTATTATTTGTACTATCTTGTTATTGATGATTAGGAAAGGCAGTCATTTTGTGTATGGAAATATTTTTAAAGAGCATGTAAATTTGTAAAAACAAGTAACAGACATAGTTTTTGAATTACATAGCCTAATTTATTTATGCATATGTGATAATAGACAAAAAAAAGCCTGTCTAATTATATTAAACTTTTAGAATGTAGTCTGTGCTTCTCTCCATTTTCTATACTAAGTTTCTCTCAATTTGGCCCTAAGCATGGGTTATATTAGGATATGAGAAAAGTGCAGGGAAGATGGTGCAAGTCAAAACTTTAGGTCAAGTGTTTTTTCAAAAAGTAGGCGAACCATCTGCATCAGATTCACCTGGGGCACCTATTAAACATGCAGTACTTTGATTTATCAGCTCTGAGTTAGAGAGAGTACATTTGTAACAAGCATCACAGGCAATGCTGTGCACACAGTGAGCCAGGTTGCTATAATTTTTCTGGCAAATAATAAACTCACAGACAGTTCTTCATCAGATAACCTCCAAGAATATTTGTATGCAAATTAGCATCTACTGAGCAGTGCAGTTGAGTGATAGAGCAATGAAGACATCAAATGGCCTGAGAATAAAATTTAATTTAATGGATTAAATAAATCAGCCACCAAATAGCTTAGTATGGATCTTAAAAGGCTGAGGAAAACCCAGTGAATCTCAGAAGCCAACGTGTCAGAAAGAGAGAGAAATTCAGCTATGAGAAGACAGAAGGTGTGCAGACCACCATGTATACCAGGCTTACAGGGATTTCTACCATTTCTTCTACATCAGCTTCAAAGGCCTGAAGATTTTGTCTTCGGTTCCAGTTTGAGGAACTCCCAATGTCATGAGCCAGTGAGCTTCCTTTACAGGAATGATCAGATATAATAGCTTCATTAATTTAGTAGTTGATTTAATGAATGTATGCCTGAAATTGTGAAGGAGGAAGTATTTTGAACTAGTCAGGGATTGTAACATGAAACCCAGATGGCTGGAAAATTTCTGTATTTCTAATTCTCATAGAATATTTACCCACAATGACTTGCACACTGTAGTTTCAAACATTCAGTGCTAAGTAGTTAAAGCAAAGTGTACTTTTCCTTTGTTTGCTACCTTTGAAAGATCAAACTATGGTAAGACTTGAGCTCTGTATGTATAACTTCTCACATACTTTAATGTGCTCCCTTCTTTAATAAATTTATTTATTTATTTTTGGCTGCATTGGATCTTCGTTGCTGCGCGCATGGTTTCTCTAGTTGCGGCAAGCCGGGTCTACTCTTTGTTGAGGTGCGCGGGCTTCTCATTGCGGTGGCTTCTCTTGTTGTGGAGCACGGGCTCTAGGTGCGCGGGCTTCAGCAGTCGTGGCACGGGGGCTCAGTAGGTATGGCTAGTGGGCTCTAGAGCACAGGCTCAGTAGTTGTGGCATACAGGCTTAGTTGCCCTGGCCCAGGGCCCAAACCCCTGTCCCCTGCATTGGCAGGCGTATTCTTAACCACTGCACCACCAGGGAAGTCCCTAATATGCCCTTTTTCTGGTAAGCAGTTTTCTTGGTACTATCTTGTAGCTTTCACTCAAAACTAGATCATTCAGGACATGTATCTTTTATGCAATATGATAGGAACGGATTTTAATGTCTCCTTCTATTAGGTTCCTGTTGGTGTTCCAATGAACAATAAGTATGTGATCAATGGAAAAAATGCTAATGAAACAAGGCTCAAGATAATGCAACTTTCAGAGGAAGATCAGGGATCTTACTGGTGCCATGCAATATTCCAATTAGGCGAGAGTGAAGATCACATTGAACTTGTCGTGCTGAGTTATTGGGTGCCCCTCAAAGCATTTCTTGCAATAGCTGCTGAGGTTGTTCTTTTAGTGGCTATTATTCTGCTTTGTGAAATGTACACCCAAAAGAAAAAGAAGCACTCAGGTAGGATTTCTTTTTTTTAGATAATTCTCATGTTATGACAATCCATTACGGTGGCTTTAGAGAAAAACCTAACTTTTGTTTTTTGTAGTGGTATTTATGTTAATAACAACGGTGACAGTGAGCTATGAGCTTATATTGATGGTCTTCTGTATCAACTTCCTAAAAAATTTTAATGTTAAAATATACCTTTTTTCCCTTTTCTTTGGTGTTACTGGGACCAGCACACCAATTAAGTGATATGTGCATTGGTACTGGAATATTAGAAAATTCTGCATTAGCTTAATATAAAAGATCTCAAAGACAAACAATTATTATTTCATTTAGATAACTCATTTTTAAAAACATTTAATCAAACATTCTGAAATTCTCATAAAAGACATTGCCTGCCAGCTTTCTGTTTTCATAGCCTGTGCCTGATGGATAACAGACTGAGAAACCAATGGTCCCCTAAGAAAATTTATCTTATATTCTGTATTTTTTCCTGATTTTGTACTAAATTTTTCATAACTTAAATAATTACAAATCAGTCAGTTCTGTTTTTGATGATCCCAGGCACCAGACTATGCTTGATCAAAACTGCAGGCAATTTTGCAAGTCGGGAGAGCAGGGAAGGAGTGGACATGATGGAGGGGCAGCTGTCTGATGGGGCCCATCTCTCTCATTCCAGAGCGGGAAAACAGCACAGGCAGTCAGGAGATGTTGAATTCAGGGGAAAGTAGAATTGAGCATATATGCTTTGTAAGACTAATAAACCAATCTTAAGAGTTAAATTCTTCTTTTGTTACACAGATGATGGGAAGGAATTTGAACAAATTGAACAGCTGTAAGTATTATTTTTTATAGATTAATTTTCACATGCGTAAAATACAGATAAATATGAAATTAAATAAAATGTTTGCAGTTAGAGGAAAAAAGTACAAGAGTATATAACGTAGTTTACAACGTAGTATATAATGTGTGTTATTTTCTGTAGATGTCCATGTTGTGGTGAAGAATGGCATTTGGCATTTACGTGCATGCAATAGAATCCCCCTCCACCACTTACTTTCACCTCTCTGTGCTTCAGTTTTCTCTTCAACAAAATGGGTTTAATGATATTACTTACCACATAAGGTTTCTGGATTAAATGACTTTCTATGTGTAAAAATCCTTAGCATAGGCTTTGATGCACAGGAGGCACTCAAGAACCATAAGGAAGTATTATTTGTGTAAAGCAATGATTCTCAACCCTGGCTATATTTTTGATCACTTAGGATGCTCCTTAAAATTACAGTTACTCAGACCTAACTGGATATCTCGGATCAGAACCTCTGGAATTGGTGCCTGGGCATCTGTATTTCTTTAAAGTGCCTATCACTGATTCTGATTCTCAGAATTCAGTGTTGAAAATCACTGGGCTTGTGTGTCATTATTTTTGAAGGAACACAAATTGTGCCACATTTCTGTTACAGTCTCCTTTGTTTAGAGTTGAGCTGAGCATGAGGAGAACTAGGAAGAAAATTACCAGGGATATCATTTGGTTTGGTGAACGTGGGAGTTACTGGACCCACCAAGCCAGAGAACTGACAGTGGAGCCCAGTGAGAGAGGTGCTTAAAGTCCAAGTAACACAGCCAAGGGCTGGGGACCAAGAAAATGAGACCGGATTAAAGGAGCCAAAAGAAACCTAGGAAATGGGAGGGCTGAGCAACAATTACCAACCCAAAATTACACCTGAAGTTTATCTTTTTCAGTCAACAGGGGCTCTGAGGTGTGAGTGCTATAGCCACGGTTAAAGAGCAGGAGTGGGGCGGACAGCTGTCATGCAGATATTCGTAGACATTATTTAAATAGTTATTTTTTCCTCAGTTCATACATGGCAGGTAACTTAAATCAACAGGATATGAACTTCTAAATTAAGAGCATAAAATAATTATTTTATGGGTCAGGAGGTCCATAACCCCAGATAGGAAAAAACTGTTGTCTTAGAACAGAGACTCTCATGGTTGGAAGGAATCTGAACCTCTTTCCGGAGAACTTGGACATCTTGTTTGTATTGATTTGAACATTTTATCTTTCTGGTTCCCATGTATTGATTACCTTTCTTATACTCAGAGTCATAAAAAACATGACCGTCATTCAGATATTTGAAACAATTACTGTCTTGCCTGAATTCTTTTGTTTTCCCAGCTCAGCCTCCCCAGTGTTTCTATCCAGTCCCTTGCAGTCACATTTCTCATCTTTAGGTTATTTCAGTATCTTTAGATTTAAATTAAGTATCAAGGGCACTTGTACTCATTTAGAACAACTTTTCACCAATGCTGTTTTTAGAATTTTTAGTTTAGCAGATAAATTTTTCTTTACAGAGAATATTGTTTATCAATACATTTTATATTTGATGCTTATATGTGTGTTTAGATACCAGCGATTCATAGAATTTCTTGGTGAAAATGACTTTTAAAAATAGTACACTACTAAATAAGCATATAACATCAAAACAAGCTAGTCATTTCAAACAGCATTTATCTGATCCACCCAGATATTTAACGCACACAATATTTAACCTACCTGCCCCATCCCCTCAATTTTTAGACAGCTGATTAGGTTGTTGAGTTTATTATCTGGTGGTACTAGTTTAATGAGCTCAAGCCTGCCAATAACATCTATTTATTATAGCATTTATTATATACCCTTGTAACCTAGTTTAGTTTTCCTTAAGAATCTGGAGCCCACATTGTGGTCTTACTCTGATGCACATTGGGTAGATAAAGAACCATGTTTAACCTCTAATTCAATGTAATTCAATGTAATAGACATACTGAATTACAGCACCTGTATTGCACATACTGGCTGAGCTCCTGATTGGCTATTATCTTGCATGTGTCAAAGCAACATATAAGTTAGGCTATATACCCAAGCCTTCACTCATGCTTGGGGAGAAGCAATTCTCCCTCTGCATAAAAGAAACAGGCCTTTGCCACTGTCATCTGTGGCAACAGTTCCTCTCCAAGCAATGGCATACAAATAAAATCAACACTATGAGTAAAACATTTTTAGGAAGAATAAATTTTGTATGTATTGACCTTTTAAATTGACCTTTTAAATTTTAACCCGATGGCCATGATATAGATGGTGTACTGACCTTAGTTTTATGCAATGTAAACATCTAGTAACTTTCTTTCTTGTTTTCTCTACAGGAAATCAGATGATAGCAATGGTATAGAAAATAATGCCCCCAGGCATAGAAAAAATGTAAGTTGCTTCAAAATGATATTCCAAATAAAAGCTAAAATTCAATATGCATAGGCTATTAATCCATCTACATTTTTTAGTTTTAAAAAGACCTAGTCATTCACTATGTGCTTGGATATGCTTTTTTAAACAATATTATAGGAGAATATACATAGTTACACAAAAATAATCATCTTTTTTCCACCAGAGAACATATAACAACCAATCTAAAAGTGAATCTATTACACTGCAGATATATATTGTTTCTTTTGTCACCACAGGCTAGTTTCTTTTACAACTTTTTATGTAGTCTTTTTTCTTTCTCAGTTTTTCTGGATTCTCCTATTTTATTGTCACATATTCCCATATACTTGGTGCTATGAATGAACCACTATTAGCTTATTTTCTTCACTGATTAGAATCAAAATTTTCATAGTTCATAAACATTTTTTTCCTTGAGTATTTAGAATAGGAACTGTTGGTTTTGGCAGTAGTTTGGATCACCTCTTCCAGACATTTTTGCTTTGCTAAAGTGATAGTAAGTTATTATAGAATAACCAGATTATGCTAATTATGTTTCATTATGCTTTATGTAACTCAGGAATCTGTGGGCCAGTGAATGAGAAACATCATGTCAAGAGTCACAGGAAGATGTCAAAGAGTTTGGATTTCTGCTTTGTTTCTGCTTCCTGTTAAGAACATGTGAATTTTTATTTTTAAAAGGATGAAAAGTTTATGCAAGATGCTCAGCAGTAGCTTTGTAAACAATATATGCTATTTCAGATCTAAAGATATATTTTCATTCTATTATTATTTTACATTAAAGCAAGGTAAATTGTATTAAGTATGTTCTATGAGCTGTAACCCAGGACAATTAATTTCATTCTAGTCCTCAAGGGACACACAGAACAGACACCAGCAAAACCAAATAGTACACAGAGCAAATGTCACTCAAGACCTGTTTATAACCAAAGAATTCATTAAAGACAAACTCTTTGCCATTTGTCTTAAAAAGGTTTTTTCCCCAATCATGTTTACTAGGTGTAGAAGTATTTGTAATAATTTTCATGTAAAGTTCATCCTTCAGTCATATTGAAAAAAAGTGTCCTCAAGAGGAAATTAGCACTTTCTACCTTTGTTAATGATGGTTACTGTACAATGTCCGTAAGAAAAACATACTTTTCCTACAAAAATATTGGTTTAAGGCAAGGAAATAAAACCATACACTTGCCCCAAATCTCCATCACCACAGAAGCAGATTTCCCAATCTCATTCCACTCATCGCCACTGTTTTCCCACACCAGGCTAAAGTGATATTTAGTCTTTCTGGAGAACAGTTTTTTAAAGCTATGGGTTTTGGATTTCTTAAGTGACAGCTGGTGTTGATGTTGTAGGGTACAGGTTCACACAGATGGGATGTAGCACTGCTACTGACATGCTTCCTTGCTTCATGGTTTCCTGGTATCCATGGCTGGCTAAATATCTAAAAATGAATTATTACTGGTTTATAATACTAATGCCTTTGTCTGAAATCAAGAAGTACTAAAGCAGTTCTGTGTTGCTGCCAGTAACTTAGACTTTTCTTTAAAATAGAATACTTTGTTTCTATTTCATATATAACTGAACTATTTTATAAAAATCAATGTAAGTCCAGTGAAATCTGAATAGACATGAAAAGTTGTTAATGGTTTTGAATGTAACATTAACATCATATGGCAGGATACTAGGTTAGGTTGAAGACAGTGATGTGAAACCTGCTGGGGGGCCCTTGGTTCTGATGAGTCCACTGTCCCCCTGCTCGCAGTGCAGCAGGGTTCAGAACAATCATAGGCAAAGAGGGAAGGA
The DNA here is from genome assembly GCF_025265405.1 of Mesoplodon densirostris. Classification (NCBI taxonomy): domain Eukaryota; kingdom Metazoa; phylum Chordata; class Mammalia; order Artiodactyla; family Ziphiidae; genus Mesoplodon; species Mesoplodon densirostris. The sequence continues at coordinate 39,273,890 of NC_082663.1, read as the reverse complement.
TTTGGGATGGGGGCAAAGAACTCATGATCTTGGTGACTAGGGGATTAAAGCTTGAAAAAGAGGTGTTCAATTATTTGAAAAAAATACTTTTTAGACATTTATATGATCTCGCTGAGAAAATTATAATAAAATTCAGGTAGTGAAAAATTATACTTTATATGGCATCTTAACTAATGATGAAAATATTACGAGTATAAATAATACACATACAGTGTCACTTGGAAGCTACTCATTTTGTTGCAGCAGTGTTCTGTGTAAAGCATGTTAACTGTTGACACAAGTTTTGTTGACTAGACTACATCATTTAAGTAATGGGAGGTTTCATCTTATTCTTGTTTTAGAGCAATAAGCCAGGCATTTGTTTTGGTTTAATTAATTATTAATTTGATTAAATGATCTTGGGTGGTATCTATATGATGGCAGACAACCAAGCAGTTCACTTAATTAATCTAAACAAGTTGAATTCAGTGAAAAATTATTCAGACCTGCTATTTGACTAAGTCCAATTCAAAACAATGTATTTGTGACTGGACATATACAAATCCCCAATTTGTAGCTCATATGCAGTACGCATTCTTCTCTTTTGCCACCACAAAATGGTTCTCAAGCAAGAAAAATAGCTGCCCCAATGTAAAATAATATGAAATATTTATGTAGTAAATTAAATTTTTAAGTGTTAATGCTTGCTATTTTTCCTAACAAAGACAATTCACTTCAGTAACTTTAAGCAGAAAAGGTACTCAGAAAATTAAAGTTGAATTTTGGCTTTTCAGAGTCTCTCTGGAGAACTTCCAGAAAATTATTCCACCACTGTTAGATTAAAAATGGAATGCTTCCATTAACTAACCTCACAGAGATGAATGGATTAACTAAAAATGACCAATTGTAAATTGAAATGACCAACTGAAAATACTAAGCAAGCAGAAAGGCTGAAGTAGGAAAACTACTCCACGTTTATATATTAGACACCTTGGGAAATTCTATCAATCTTTCTAGCTAACAGAGTTTTTCAGCATAATAAGTAGATTTAACGATGTCTTAAAATTCCCAGATATTTTCATATTCAGTTTATGCTCTAATGTAAATCTTATCTTTGCAGTCTTTCCCCTTTTTCTCAGCATCTAGTTACCCAGGCCAAAACCTAGAGCTCATTGTGCTATTTTCTTCTCTATTAGCTAATGTTTATTAGTCATGAATCTCTATTCCTTTGGCCTTTTTAATAGCTCATTAATCCACCCACTGCTTCCCTTACTCCATGCTTGCCAGCTGCAACAGCTAAGGTCTTGATTTTCCTACCTCAGTCTCATCTTCAGTTAATCATTTTTTGCATTGCTGTTGGGCCATATTTCTGAAACACTATGTAGCTTAATGTGGCAGCTTCCATGAATCTCACTACGTAGCTTAATGTGGCAGCTTCCATGACAAAGCTCTACAGGCTCACCTTTGCCATATCTTAGTATTGCAGTTTTCCAAACTGTGAATCCTTTCCCACTGTCTTGATTTAGCCTTGACATAGAGAGAGTCTGTCCAGAATGCTGCCCCCTGTGCTCCCCCCTTTTGATGAACTCAAGTTCAGCTTTCAGGACTTTAATCTGATGTTACTTCCTGGCAGATCCCTCATACCCAGCTGAATATGTGCCATCTTATGGGCTCAAATAACTCCATGTTTCTTTGTGCTTATTACCATGTATTATAAATACGCACTTATATGTCTCCTTCCTGGATTCTACTTTTATTTCTGTATCCCGTACCTACCACAGAGAGGGTACACTGGAGATGCCATGAAGTGTGTGGTGCATGGATAAATGTATAGGTAAACATCAAATTTCATACATTTATACTTATTTTTAGAAGAACAATTTAAATTATGACATCAGAATTGAAACAAAATATTTTAACAGAGATAAACAAGCCTTTAAAACTTCATTGTTTGCTTCTACTTCTTTGAAAAACAGTAATAATAGAATAAAAAGTCCTGTCAGATTTTAATAATGTGTAATAATCTAATGAGCAAAGGGAGGTCTGATTCCTAAACTATTATACAGGGTATGTTGCTTTCAACTTGTCTAAATTCCTATTGGGACTTCTCTGGCAGTCCAGTGGTTAAGACTTCGCCTTCCAATGGAGGGGGTGTGGGTTTGATCCCTGGTCAGGAAGCTAAGATCCCATATGCCTCCCGGCCAAAAAACCAAAACATAAAACAGAAGCAATATTGTAACAAATTCAATAAAGACTTAAAAAATGGTCCACATCAAAAAAACTTTAAAAAAAAAGTTCCTATTGTCCTTTATTTTTCATACGCAGTGCAAATGTTAACCTTATTTTTATCCTTTATTTTAATAAGACAGTGTATTGACTTTATATACATAAAGAATTTTAGTAATTGTAGTTCTTTGCATGGTACTGTAGATATTAGTGTCCACTCCACTAACTTTCTCTTTCCTCCTCCCTGCCAATACCTCAAGAATATCTCAGAGTACCTCAAGAGTTCCTCAGAATATCTCAGAATCCAATTCAAAATCTGTATTAAATATATTTTTTAGAAAGCTTTTGTTGGTTAGTTTTGGTCACTGAAAGTTTGTCATTAATTAAATTCATCAAAAGACAAAGAATGTCAGTTCTGCTCACTTATTCCCTGGGTTTTCATCTTTGAGGCATTTAAATAGATATATGCAAATTATTTACTGAATATCTACTTCTTTATAGAAAATGAATCTTCTCTAACTGAACAAGTTATGCAGTGAATTAGGGACTTACTTCCCGTTAGCATGTTTAGGTGGCAGCAAGTTCAAGTGTGTGTTCCAGAATTAATTAAAAGGCACACTGACCTATTATAGCTTTCTCTGAATTTATATTTACTGAATGACTGAAAAATAGATGAATGACTCAATTATTTTGGAATCTTAAATTATACATATTTATGTACTATCTACTTTGATTTTAATTAATTAACTGTGAATTTATCTTCTCTAGCATAGATAAAAAGAAAACTGGAACTATCTACGTGCAATTCTTTCACGTGATATTTAGGAATGTATTTGCAGTATACCTGAAAGGTCAGTTACATGCTCAGTTTATCAGTTGAGTTCTTTATTGAGGGTATATCATATTATTAAATAGTAATAAACACATTTGTTGAGTGCTTAGCATGTGACAGGTACTGTGCTAAATACTTTGAAATGTGTTATCATTTAATTTCCACATCACCTTATGCTATAGAAACTATTAACTACTTTTTTATAGATGAGGAAACTGAAGCTTGAGAGATTAGGTATTTGGATCTGGGATTGAAATCCAAGGAGTCCTCCTCAAGAGTCTAGGTTTAACTACGTTGAACAGCTTTGGCCTGCTACTTAGGTGCTTCTTAGAAAAATGAGGCTATTATCTATTAACTGTCTTTCTTTAAAAAAATTTCACTCCTTTTGATGGTCAATTAAATAATAAGTTCCATAATTTTATTCTTAAGGCTTATAGAACCTATTCTGTGGTATACTTGTGCCCCTGCAGTGGTCCTGGGGAATCAATATACTTCTGTTTGAGACTCTTCATTGTTTTCTCAATAACTAGTGTGACCATAAAATTTATCATCCAAACACTGAGAATGAAATAAAGTGCTATTTGTAATTTTACCAGGACAAACAGAAAACAGACTGTAAGTCATATTTTTAGCCTGTAGGTAGGAGATAAGTACTTTATGGATGATCTAGCCTAGGCACAGCAGTAATATCTGCAATTTTGAGTAATAAACACTTTGAAATTTACCTCCAAGGAACGACCTATCTTTAGCAAATGCCAGGTAAGTCTCACTATAGAGATGTGCCTATAATGAGACAATTTAGTAAGCTTAAAGATTTATTACTTTTCAAAAGTAGTATGATTAAACTGTATCAGCATTTGAAAATGTGATTCACAAGTTGTAAGAGAAGCTGGGAAAGAAGGTCCTGTTTTTGATGGCCTGTGAAATGAACTAGACAATTCTTTGGACTTGCTTACCTTCATGATTAATGTGTCATAATGATAATATCTATATAATTCTCAATAAATCAGGAATGCCTGATTATGCCCTTATAATAAAATTTACTTATGAAATCAGTGAACAACACTCACGACTAGCACTGTCAAAATTACTTTTAATCACATGATTAACCTGTAACATTTATATTTCATTATTTCTCATGTCCCAAATGGGAGAATGCTAGTGAAACTTGTTTAGGGTATTGGTTAAAGTCTATATATTATTTTGGTGTGTTATCTATTAAGAACTTTTGCTTATAAAAATTGATTTTGCTATTTAATTTGTAATTTACTTCAGAAAATAATTAGCACAAATTCTTATTTTTCTAAAGTTTATTTGATAAATGAATGAAAATATTAGACTTATTACATATATAATTAACTATAATGCTATGTAATGGTTTAAAAATATCACAAAATACGATGACATGAACTGCTTTTGTGTCTCTTAAGATAGAAATTTGACCATAAACTTTACTTTTTTTTTTTAATCAAGGACCATGGATTTATTATGACATATTTCCTAGTAGTTATAATGTCTTTTTTAGCATGTGTATCTAAATTCTCATTAATGCCTTTCTGTATTATGTAAACAGCACAGAAAATGTTTGTATTAGAATGTTTAAAAGTGTCTTTGTTTCATTAACTCAAAGGATATGCCTAATATGTATTTAAATTCAATAAAATGTACTCTGAATTAAAAATTTAAGTATTATAAAATGTATTTTAAATTTAAAATTTTTAATAGTCACTTAAATATGAATTTAAAGGCACTAGATAATAGAAAACACTGACTTTTTTATTTTTGATTTTTGATCATACACCCAGGAAATTCAAGTTTTGTAAAACAATTCATGCTTCTCAAGTCCAATAAAAAAAACTGCCTACAGCTGGGATTCTGTATTTTGACACATCAAATAGGAAGTTAGAAAGGAATTTTCAAAACATACCAAGATATATTTAGAAAATTTAAAAGACAACTGTGGCCTTGACAAAAATGGACATTTAAAATGAAATTAATGTATAGAACATATTTGCTTGTTGTCCTGGGTGATTTTTTTCCCCAACATTGCAGTGTCATTTTCAATTGGTTTAGCAAAAACAGTTACAAAATATTTCAAAATTTGTATTCTATACAAATGTCTACTGCTACAAAAGAGAATCAATATTACAAACAGAGCATTTTAATGATCCTGCCAGTCAGTCAAGGTAAAAAGAAAAACACATTAGGGAGAATAATAGCATATTTCACTATATTATACTTGACTCTTACTTTAATTGAAATAATTAAATATATATATTAAAATGATGAATGGCTAATAAAGAAGTGTTTGTGTTGTAAAGCATATGAAGCCAATTTAAAAGGAGTGAGTAACTGTATTTGGGCAGTGACGATTAAAAAAAAAGAAATGATTGGGGAGATCCATGTCTGGAAATATGAAGTTGACATATTTTCCTCTATTCCTCCATCCAAGTATAGCTAACAATCTTGTGCCTTATTAAATAAGTAAATATTTAATATTTACAGTAAAATATTCTGAAAAGTGAGGACAAGAATGCAGATCAACTAGGAACTTTGGGAAACAAGTTATGACACACCAATGAGATTCCTGATTTTAGGTGCTAGAGAAGCCAACAGCCTGGAAAAACCAATGGGTTCAGGTACAGAAAGCTCCCCTCTCTTTAGCCAAAGAGCCAGGAAAGGAAAAATCTAGCGAGGCAGAAAGACATTTAGATAATAACTATTCTTCTCCAGCCAAACACCACCACTGTGGCTCCCCCATGCACGACCAGCAGCAAAAGTTGAGTGGGGAGCTGAGACTTTTAACCCACCCGGTTGTAGTAAGGCACCTCTCCCACTCCTAGTGGAAGGCTGAATTCCCACTTCCATCCTAGAGGAACAAGGTACCCCTCCTTCCCTGGATGTCAATGGAGGCAAAAGAACTTGGATTTCCAACTCTACCTGACAGTAACCAGGTGAAGTACCCCTTTTCCCACCAAAGTGTCTCACAATACCTAAAGTATCCAGGTTTCAATAAAAACCTCACTCGTTTTACCATAAATCATGAAAATGTCTCACTGAATAAGAAAAAACAATCAACAGATGCCAATACCATGATGAAAACAGAATTATCTGATGATGATTTTAAAACAGCCATCATCAAAATGCTTCAGTGAGCATTTATGAACAAATGAAAAAAAAGCAAATAAATAGAAAGTATCAGAAAATAAATAGAAGATATAAGGAAGACCCAAATAGAAATTTTAGAACTGAAAAATATAATAACTGAAATTTTTTAAAAAACTCAGTAGATAAGCTCAACAGCAGGATGGAGATGATAGAAGAATAAATCAGTCATACTCAAGACAACAATAGAAATTGCCCAATCTACAACATAGATCATCTAGACTAAAAAACATGACAGAGCCTTAGGGACCTGTGGGATAACAACAAAAGATAAACATTTGTGTTAATGGAGTCCCAGAAGGAGAAGGGAAATGGCAGCACTGAAGACGTACTCTGAGAAATAAGTAATGGCTGAAACTTTCCCCAAATTTGGCAAGTAACATAAACCTACAGATTCAAGAAGCTATGCAAATAACACACCATAAACCCAAAGAAATCTATGCCAAGACATACTGTAATCCATGTTGTGAAAACTAAAATAAATAATCTTGAAAACAGCAATACAGAAACACCTTATCTGTTGGGACAAAAACAAACTGAATGACAGTGGGTTTCTTATCAAAAACGATGAAGGACAGAAAGGAGAGTCACAGCATTTTTCAAATGCTCAAAGTACTGTAAATCCAAAGTTCTATATCTGGTGAAATGATCCTTCAATAATGAAGTAGAAATCAAGACATTCTCAATGAGGGACAACTAAAAAACTTTGTCCCCATCAGACCTACCCTAAAAGAATGGCTAAAGAAAGTTCTCTGCAGGGGGTGAGCAGGTGGGGCTCACACCTATGTGGCCGGGTGGGGAGCCTGGGGGATGGGGGAATGAGGAGGCGGGGCAGGTCTCGCAACACCGTGCTTCGGCTCACATGGGCATTGGGTGCACGGTTGTAGCTGCCTGGTGGCAGGAGAAGTGGCGCTCGAGCCAAGGGACGTGCAACTGCCCTCACGTGGTCATGGAGGCGTTGCAGTGGCTACCGGCAACCACTTCAGCCCCTGGCTGGAGCCGAAAGCTACTACTGCTGCAGCTGCTGCTGTTCCTGCTGCCGGCCAAAGCTCTGTGGGGCTTGGAGGTGGAGGAGAGGCCCCCAACCCACGAAGAGGAGTGCCACTTCTATGTGTGTAGACAAGTGTACCTGGTGGGTAGGCATCCCAGGTCTCAGTTGCCTGCACCTCAGCAAAGCCAAGATTTCCAAGCCAGCACCTTATTGGGAAGGAACAGCTGTGATAAATGGAGAATTTAAGCATCTGGAAGTTAACTGATTATTGTGGGAAATACCTGTTTTTTTTCTTCTACCCACTTGATTTCACTTTGTGTGTCCAACTGAAATCAGTTATTCTTTGGTAATAGAACTGAGGAATTCAGATCCATAAACACTGAAGTGGTAGCATGCTCTGTTGATTCACAGTTTACCCATTTGGCCTGGATTAATACCCCTCGAAGACAAGGAGGACTTGGGCCAATAAGGATTCCACTTCTTTAGATTTGAACCATCAGATCTCAAAGGACTAGAGCGTATATCTGGAATACTCAGGCCACACTCTTAGAGGTCTCTTCATTACTGATGACAAAGGAATCCTAAGACAGATTACTCTGAATGACCTTCCTGGGAGTAGATTTGTGGATGAGACACTGCGTTTGGTTCAAGCATTCCTGTACACCAATAAACATGGAGAAGTCTGCCCTGGTGGTTGGAAACCTGGTGGTGAAACAGTAATCCCAGATCCAGCTGGAAAACTGAAGTATTTTGATAAACTGAACTAAAAAATACTTCCTCAGTTCTTGATGCTTGCAACTTCTCAATAAGGTTCAGTGTTTTATTACCAAAAAAAAAAAAAAAAAGTTCTCTGGAGAGAAAGCAATTATAAAAGAAGAAATTTGGGAACATCATGAAGAGAGAAATAACAATGGAAAATAAAAATATCAGTGAATACAATAGACTTTCTTCTCTTGATTTTCTCTATTAATTTTGACTGTTAAAGCAAAAATTACAACATTGATCTGGTTGTCAATATAATGTAAATATAAAGGAAATATTTAATATACTTACATAATAAATGGGAGTGTAAAGGGACATAAAAGAAGATAAAGTTTCTACACTCAAACTGGTAAAATGTCTACATCAGTAAATTGTAATAAGTTATGCATTATGATACCTAGAGAAACCACTAACAAAGATATACAAATCTATTATAGATAAATCAAAACGGAATGTAAAAAAATGTTCTAGTAACACACAGGAATGCAAGAAAAAGAAAACAATGATAAAACAGTAAAGTAAAAGGATGGAAATATATGCCATGTAAACTTTAATCTAAAGGAAATAGGAGTGGAGACTATTACTATCCAATGAAGTGGTTGTCAGAGCAAAGATAATTACCATTAACAGAAAAGGACAATTCATAATGGTAAAAGAATCAACCTACCAAGCAAATGTAGACCAAACAACAGAGTTGCAAAATATGTGATGCAAAACTAATAGAACTGAAAGAAGAAATAGACAAACCCACAATTACAGTTGGAGACTGCAACATCCTTCCCTCAACTGATAGAACAACTAGACAGAAAAAATAGCAAGTATGTAAAATAACAACATTGTCTCCAAATACAAGTTCTTGTGCCCCACACACAGCAAGGACAAACAAACTGAAACATAAAACGTTAGAGTTTGGAGCAGAGAAATGTTTATTACAGAGCCATACAAGGAGACAGGTGGCTTGCATCCAAAAAGCCCAGAACTCCTTGAATGGTTGCAGCAAAGCACTTTTAAAGGCAAGGTGGGGGGGAAAGGGGGGAGAGTGGTTAGCTGCTACAAACTTCTTGGTGTTGAAACCCTTTGTTCTTGCAGCTGTCCAGGCAGGTCAGGTCAAAATGTTCCTGTAAAGCTCCAACACATGCTATACTCTGTTTTGCAACTTTTTATCTCTATATGAATGGATTCTTACAGGTCTGAGCCCTGTGAATAGGGCTCCTATATATTTCAGGCTATAGGGAACATCCTTTGTTTTTTTTTTTAGGCAACGTTCTTTTACAAAAGCTGCAGAGCCAGCATGACTAACCACAGGCAACAAAGCACAAGGTCAAAGTAAAAGGAACAGATCCAATATGGAGTCAGATTTGTTCTTCCCTATTGCAACACCATCAACAAATAGTATCTAATTTACATATATGGAACACTAACCCAAAACAGCAGAACATGTGCCCATGGAACACATACCAAGATAGATCATATCTTAGATCATAACCCAAACATCAACAAAATAAAAAAAAAAACTAATATCAGTATTTTTTCATCCAAATGGAATCAAACTAGAAATCAGTAACAGAAAGCAAACAGGAAATCTCTAAACTTGGAAGTTAAACAATACATTTGTAAATAACTTATGCCTCAAAGAGGAAATTTCAAGGGAAATTTTAAAAATACATTGAACAGAAAGAAAATGAAAATACAACATCAAATTTATGGGATACAGCTATTGCAATGCTGACAGGGACATTTATAACATTAAATTCTTACATTAGAAAAGAGGAAAAGTCTCAAATCAATCTAAGCTCTCACCCCAAGAAACTAGAAAAAGAAAAAATAAATCCAAAGCAAGCAGAAGGAAAAGAATAATATATATAAGAACATAAATCAATGAAATTGAAAGTTCAAATAATAGACAAAAGCAATGAAACAAAAATCTGGTTCTTTGAAAAGGTCAATAAAATTGACAAACCTCCAGCAAGACTGACAAAGCAAAAAGACAGAAATTACCAATATCAGGAAGGAAACAAGGCAATATCATTAGAGAACCTGCAGACATTAAAAAGATAATAAAGATATAGCATGAACAACTCTGCCTACATAAATTTTGACAATTTAGATGGAACAAACTACACGATTACCGCACAAACTACCACAAATCACACAATGTACAAAAGTTAATAGAATAGCTCTACGATTATTAGGGAAATTAAACTGATAATTTAAAAACTATCAAAAAGGAAATCTCCAGGCCCAGATGATTTTACTGGTGAATACTACCAAACATTTAAAGAGAAAATAACACCAATTCTTCATAATTTGTTTCAGAAAATAAAAGAGGAACAAACATTTCCCAATAATTTTTATGAAATCAGTGTTACCCTTACACTAAAACCAAAGATAGTACAAAAGAAAACTACAGACCAATACCCCTTGTGAATATAGAGCAAAAATCCTTAAAAATATATGACCAAATGGAACTTAGCAATATATAAAAAGAGTTATATACCATGACTGAATGGAATTTATTCCAGGGATGTAAACTGGCTCAATATTTTAAAATCAATCATTGTAATCCACCATATTATCAATGTAAAGGAGATAAATCACAATTATCAACAATTGGTGCAAAATAAGCCTTTGACAAAATTCAACACCCAATCATGATAAAAACTCAGAAAACGAGGAAGAGAGGGGAACATCCTCAACTTGATGAAGAACATCTACACAATCCAATAACTAACATTATACTTAATGGTGAAAGTGGAATGCTTTCTTTTTAAGTTTGGGAACAATGCAGTGGTGTCTCCTATCCCCACTGCTAGTCTACATATTACAGGAAGTTCCAGGAAGCTCAATAAGGTAAGAAAAAGAAATAAAAGACACACAGATAGGAAAGGAAGATATAAATCTGTACATATTTTCAGATGACATGATGGTCTACATAAAAAATCCTAAGAAATATACCAAAAACTCATAGAACTGATATTTAACAGTTTACAGTTCAGTAATGTCTTAAGATCCAAGTAAAACATACAAAGATTAATTATATTTCTATATAAAAGCAATGACCACTCAAACTGAAGTTAAGAATATGATACCCTGTATAATCTCTAGAAATCAAAAAGATTAAACACATGTATAAATCTAACAAGACATGCACAGGACTCCTATGCTGAAATCCAGAAAACAGAAAGTAACCAAAGAAGATCTAAATGAATAGACATTTGGTGTTTGTAAATTGGAAGACTCAACAAAGTAGAGATGTCAATTTTCCCCAGAATGATATACAGATTTAATTATCATAATCCAGTAAGGATTTTTCCTGAAGATAATTATTAAATAATAAATAAATAAAGCAAAATTATTCTAAAATTTATTTGTAAAGGAAAAAAGAAATAGAATAGCTGAAACAGTTTTGAAAAATCAGAATAAAGGAGGAATCACTTCATTCAATTTCAAGATTTATTATACAACTGTTACACAAGACTGTGTGGTACTGACAGAAGGACAGACATACAGAACAATGGAACAGAATAAAGAATTCAGAAATACTCCCACACAAGTACTGCCAAAGAGTCTTTTCAACAAATGTTGCTGGAGGAATTGGTTATCCAAAAAGATGACCCTCATCTTAAATGTCACATGTTATGCAAAAAATATCTCAAAATGGATCACAAATTTCATTACAAGGCTTAAAGCTAAATCTTCCACATCCATGTTCATACAGCACTATTCACAACAGCCAAGAGGTGGAAGCAAAGCAAACATCTGTTGAGATGAATGGATAAACAAAATGCAGTAGAGTCATACAATGGAATTTATTCAGCTTTAAAAGAGAAGGAAATCCTGTTACCTGCTACAACATAGATGAACCTTGAGGAATTATGCTAAGTGAAATAAACCAATCACAAAAAAGACAAACACTGTATGATTTCACTTCTGTGAGGTATCTAAAGTTGTCAAATCCACAGAAACAAAGAAGAATGGTGGTTACCAGGGCCTGGGGAGGAGGGGAAAAAAGGAGTTATTTAGAGGGTATAGAGTTTTAGTCCTGCAAGATGAAAAAGTTCAGAAGATCTGTTTAACAACAATGTGAATATATCTAATACCACTAAGCTGTACACTTAAAAATGGTTAAGGTGGTGAATTTACGTACTTTTTTTAAACCACAAGAAAAAAGAAGAATGACAGGGTAAAAAAATAACCTATATATCCTTTGGTAGAAAAACAGGAGAAAATCTTCAGAAACTAGGGCTTGGTAAAGAGTACACAGGAATGACATTAAAAGAACAATCCATAAAAGAAAATCTCGTAAATTATAAACCATCAAAATTATAAACCTTTACTCTGCAAAAGACATTCTTAAAAGGATGAAAAGACAAACTACACACTGGGTGAAAATATTTGCAAGTCACATATCTGACAAAGGACTCATATTTAGAATATATAAAAAATTCTAAAAACTCCACACTAAAAACAAAACAATCGAACTAGAAAATGAGCAAAAGGTGTGAAGAAACATTTCACCAAAGAGGATATATAGATGGCAAATAAGTACACACAAAGGTGTTCAACATCACTAGTTATTATGGAAATACAAATTAAGATCACAATGAGCTATCACTACATACACATGAGAACAGCTAAAATAAAGAATATCAAAAACACCAAATGCTGACAAGGATGCACAGAATGAAATCTCTCATATATTGTTTGTGGAAATGTATAGACACTCTGAAAGATGGTGTAAGAGTTTCTTAAAAATAATAAATATGACCCAGCAATCACATTCCTAGGCATTTACCTCAGAGAAATGAAAACTTAGGTTCACACAAAAAACCTGTACATGACTCTCCACAGCAGCTTTAATTATAGTAGCCTCAAACTGGAAGCAGCCAAATTGTTTTACGATGGGTAACTATTTAAGCAAACTGGGCTACATCCATACCATAGAATATTGCTCAGCAATAAAAGGGAACAAATGTGCAACAATTTAGATGGATATCAAGGATGTTACGCTCAGTGAAAAAGCCCATCTCAAAAGGTATGATTCCATTTCTATGATATTCTCATAATGAGAAGATTATAAAGATGGAGAACAAATTAGTTTTTGCTATGACTATAAAGAGGTAGCACTGGATATGACTAAAGAGATAGCATTAAGATCTTTGCAATGAGGTGTTAGTTTTGTATCTTAGTGGTTACAAGAACCTACATATGTGATAAAAACAACTATACATTATACCAATGTCAATTTCCTGCTCTTGATATTGTGCTATAATTATTTAATTTGTAACCACTGGGAGAAATGGGATTAGGATAAATGGAACCTCTCTGTACTACCTTTGCAATTTCCTATGAATCTATAATTTTTTCAAAATAAAATGTTTAAAAAATGTTTGAATCAACTGAGTAGTCTAAGCATTAAGTGATTAGAATTAGAAAAGAATATGGTAGAGATTTTTTCCTTTTTTATTTTAAGTTCACTTAAAAAATCAACCTAAAAGGTCAGCTAAAATCATTGACAAAAAAGCAAAGTATAGGATTAGTCACAAGCCCCTAGGCTCACATTATAATATCTTATTATTTAGTACTTGCCAAAAAGAAGAGAAAATCTATTTTAATTCTTATTTAAATGACAATAAATGTTTATAAGTTCCTCCTCATCACTGAATTGACAATATTTATGTACAAACTTGAGAAAGATCATCTGAGCATAAGAATCTTTATTCTGTGCTATTGTAGTGCAGATAAAAAAATGCTGCCTGCATTCTAGTAGACAATGAATGTTGCTGTCCATCAAGCTATCAAGCCATCAAGTCATCAGCCACTGTGGCTGCCCCCAAGGGTGCTCCCTGAGGGGAATACAGGATGGAGAAAATACAGGATGGATATTGGACCTAGACAGTTAAGATGCATATCTAAGGAATAATTTCAACAGCCCAGACTCTTACATCTTTCCATACATAGGAAAGCACTAAAATCATTAACTTGGGAGGTCTGTTTTTTTTTGTGATCAGCAGTAACCTTTTGATGTTTGACTACATGTTTTTGTTTTTTTCAGAAAAGACTCCTATATATCCTGGCTCCTCCCTTACTTCTTCGGATGAGAGGCTGTCTCCCAGCCTATAATTCTCCATAAGGTCCTCGAATAAACATAACTCACAACTTTTAGGTTGTGCGTTTTTCTTCAGTTGACAGTAGTTATAAAAGAGATGGAAATTATTTATATTAAATCTTTCATCTTTCCTAACCATAGCTACAAGAGCCACATTAGCTTTCTGCTGACAAAAAAAAAAAATTGTTTTATTTTGGAAATAAATCCATAAACAAGGTTGAATCAAAACCTTGCCCATTTATAAAAATATATCTTATACACAAAATACCAGAGTATATATATATCCCCATTCATGTCACCTCCCTATCCTACCTATATTTACACATAATTTGTTTATTTGAATAGGGGTTCTGGAGCCCTTATAGTTGTTACCATGTGGAACAGGAGATAAGAGTGATCAATCAGTGTCAGTGTTCACAGTGACTGCAGTGGCAGGAGACAATACAAGTTCACAAGTGAGAGAGACATCTGTTGATGACACTCTTCTAGGTCAGTTAGCTCAGAAAGCATTAAAATTCTGTGTTATGAAATATTCTATGTTTTAAAAACTTCTCCTGAAATTCTGAAAACAATAATCAAATTATAGTCCAATTTTGCTCTCAGTGATGTCCTGAAGGTTCCTTAGTTGGTGCAAACAAAAATCTTTAGTTAAAAAAAAAAAAAGTTAGTTTAAAGCATTATAAAAAATAAGTATATTTTACCTAAAGAGAAATCAAAGTTTTGCATTTTTTAAAATGTTATAAAAGTATACGAAGAAATGACAGAAACAATACAAATTTATATGGGGAAAACCACAATTAAGAAAATTAATCCTCAGTCATGGATATTAGATTTCTGTTTTCACACCTATTAAGTGGTGCCTTGCTATTTTCAACGGTATTGTTTGAGCTTAACAATTCATGGTGAAATTACAGTTTGAGTTCATGATGCAAAAATGTGTCCATTAAAGTCAGTTGTAGAAAGAAATGATGAGGTTCCCTTTTGAAATGGCAGTAAATATCATATCATTTTGGGCTCGTAATCTGGCTTTAAACCATATGAAATTTATCTGTCATTCTTACTTTTCTGTTTTAATCATAGAAGTTTGCCAAAGTGCTAATTCTTTTGTATCTGTGTCCCTACCATTGTGCACACAGACTAAATGGGCTCCGAATACTGTAATAATATGTTTCAGAAAAGCAATAGTATCCATAGGATTGAGCTTAGGCTGGAAACTTCTCAGCCCAAATGACCCAAAAGACAGGAGCTGAAAGCCCTTGCACTGGGCTGACTTGAGAAAGAATGTTGTCAAATGAGTGGACTATGACACAGTTGAGCTTAGGCTGGAAACTTCTCAGCCCAAATGACCCAAAAGACAGGAGCTGAAAGCCCTTGCACTGGGCTGACTTGAGAAAGAATGTTGTCAAATGAGTGGACTATGACACAGTTGAATTTTGCAAAATCCTGGGAGCTGTGGCAAATGAGCTTTGAACCACTGAGACCATAAATAAAAACATGTTCATTTTTTATCAATTTTCCTTTTACGCCACACATAACAGAATGTGGTAAAGTTATATCTAAGTTATACCTGGCAAAATTGTTGCTAACCAGTATCTAGTGAGGGAGAAAGCCAGGCATCAGCCAGCACTTTGCTTTAGCTTTAGAACCCCAAGAACTTACCTTGGGGGGAGGAAGTTAAGGTATTTAAGAGAGATCATAATTTGAAGCTAGCTTGTTTTCTTGGAAATAGGTCACAGTTGGGCTGACAGGAAAGCAACTGTTTACTCACATGTTTCTTCCCAGGCTCTTTCCCACCCCAAATCCTAGTTTGGGGTGTCTTGAAAGACAGAATAGGAATTGCAAGAATGTGGGAATTAAATTCTTGAATTTAAATTGTACAGAGCACTCTTTTCACTTCATTTCATATCCTCTTCTGTGACAATACCAAGAGCATTTTTGCAATAAGTGTTACTGAAATTTTCCTTGTTCATTTTTTGTGTGTGTTTGTAAAAAGCCCTTAGCACCACTTAAGATTTAATTAACATTGTTATGACAAAAATTCAATTAACATTGTTATGACAAATATTTTATATACGTTATTTCATTCAAATCATGGGAATGACTGTAAATGTTCTTAGAAAGGCGGGTTTATGCCTTCCACAAGCAACTGTTGAGGATTTACTTTGCTCAGCAGTGTGCTGGCCACTGGGAATACACAGATGAAAGAAGCAGGTCCTAAAGAATTTACAGGCTAGTGCTGGGGAAAAAAAATAAACAGCAATTTTCAGTACAATGTGAAAAATGCTTTCTTCTTTGCAAAATACTTTCTGGACTAGAAATAGAAAATACAAAAGAGATCTTCGTTAAAATGGAATGACCTTCCCACAGGCTTTAGTGCAGAAAAGAACACCTTCTCAAAAATTCTCAATTTTAACAATTCCTGACAGTTTTCCAGAGTCTGGGCTCTTAAATGTCAGGTCCCTCTGGTTTGTCCCTCCAACTTCCTTCTTACGGTATGATGCTGCTGCCTCAGCTATACTGCCTGGGTTAATTGCCACTATTTTGGACACAGCCCCGGTGCCCTGAATTTTGGAAGAGGCTTCTGCTTTCTTTCTGTTTCATTCTCAGATGTGGAATAGTTCCTTTCTCTTTATTCATCATGACATAGAGAATATTTATCCAGATGTTACTGAAGGCTTGACCATACTGGATGAGAAGTACAGCATAGAAAATAATTTGTAATTACTCCAAGGTTGCAGCCCTATACTACAGAGTTCTTACCCAGCTTCATTCCTGTTTGAATCCAGCCTGCCTCCACCAATAGGAGAACTACCAGTGTCTCTCTCTCAGAGCCCAGGCCACATGCCCAAAATACTCAGAAAAGATGAAAGCTTTTCAAACTTCTCTGCCTGTGGTGCACCACTGGAGGCTCACTTTCTTCCCCAGAATTGACACCTTTCCAGTGTGACTGACTCTAGGATAATTCATTGAGGGAAAATTCCACTCTTGCCCATAAAACAATCACAGCCAAACAATCCTACAGTCGTGTGAGGTCAGTATATTTCCTGAATTCTGAATTGTATAATGTGGGATTATACCTTGGCCAAAACAGTCAAGTTCAGGATGGGATACACAGAATTCACTGCATTTCCATTTCGGTCTCTTCCCATCAAATTAAAAAAAAGAATAAATTTAGGGTCTAATCTCACTAAGATTCTTCCTGTTTCCTGAGTGTAAAAATGAAACCAACAACACAATAATTCACCAAACAGCATTTTGAAGGCTCTAAGGGAACTTTAACAAACTCACCATCAAAAAAATGACCAGTGTTGACTTCCCTGGTGGCGCAGTGGTTTAGAATCCGCCTGCCGATGCAGGGGACACAGATTCGAGCCCTGGTCCGGGAAGATCCCACATGCCATGGCGCAACTAAGCCCGTGCACCACAACTACTGTGCCTGTGCTCTAGAGCCCGTGAGCCACAACTACTGAGCCCACATGCTACAACTACTGAAACCTGCATGCCTAGAGCCTGTGCTCTGCAGCAAGAGAAGCCATGACAATGAGAAGCCCGTGCACAACGAACAGTAGCTTCTGCTCGCCACAACTAGAGAAAGCCCGCACGCAGCAATGAAGACCCAACGCAGCCAAAAATAAATAAATTTATTAAAAAAAAAAAGACCAGTGTCATATCAGTTTACCAACCTAACTATCCTGGGTATAACAGATAGGATGATAATATAAGACGAGTAAACGGGTATGTACATGTATAATCAATTATTTATATGTTCATACATTCAAGAAATACATACTGTGCAATAGTGCCTGGAATGGTTCTTGGTCTGGGAGACAGAGTAGCAAACAAAATGAAGTGCCTACCTCACGGAACTTAGCTTTTAGGGGGGAGGATAAACTAAAAGGCAAATAAAAAAATATATTAACTGGGATTAATAAATGCTATACAGAAAATAATAAAGCAGATGAAGGAAGACTAACTTGTGCTTTTATTTAAGATATACTGGTTAGAAGTCTTTTCTAGAGGAAGTCCAAGCAGAGGCCAGACACCCACAGGACTCTTATGCTCCAGGAGAGCACGACAGACTGAGGGACAGAAAGCACACAGACCCTAAGGTAATAATGTGCTTGATGTCACAGACCCTAAGGTAATAATGTGCTTGATGTGTGCAAGGAGTAGCAAGCAGTTCAGTACAGCTGGAATAGACTGAATGTAGATGAAGTGTAGGAAATAAAGGATAAAATTAGCCAAGGAGCATGTAGGCCATGGAGAGGATTTTAATTTTATTCTCAACCACGTGAAAAGTTAGAATTAGGTACAGCTGCAAATGATGAAAAATTTATATTTAGACTAGCTTAAGAAAGATAGAAGATGACTTTTCTTTCATATAAAAACATCAAGATATAGGCATCAAAAAATTCAAAAAATTGGCAGGGACATAGCTCCTTCTATCTTGCTCTTCAGTCATTCTCAGAATGTGGTTTTTAGCCTCAGGAACTTAGATAGCTGAAGGAGCTCCAGCTATCAACTCTGCATTTCAACCATCAGAAAGCACAAGGGAGCACCCTTGTATAAATGCTTCTATTTATAAAGTTATATCCCCAAAAGTGTCCCAGACATTTTTTTAAATTGAAATAGAGTTGATTTACAATGTTGTTTTAGTTTCTGGTGTACAGAAAAGTGATTAAGTTATACATATATATATACATATTCTTTTCCATGATGGTTTATTACAGGTTACTCAATATAGTTCCCTGGACTATACAGTAAGTCCTGTGGTTTATCTATTTTATATATAATAGTTTGTATCTACTAATTCCAAACTCCTAATTTATCCCTTCCCCACCTGCTTTCCCCTTTGGTAACCATAAGTTTGTTTTCTATGTCTGTGAGTCAGTTTCTATTTCACAAATATGTTCATTTGTGTCGTATTTTAGATTCCACATATAAGTGATATCTTATGGTATTTGTCTTTCTCTTTCTGACTTACTTCACTTAGTATGATAATCTCTAGGTCCATCCATGTTGCTTCAAATGGCATTATTTCATTCTTTTTTAAGGCCAAGTAGTATTCATTGTATATATGTACCACATCTTCTTTATCCATTCATCTGTAGATGGACATTTTAGGCTGCTTCCATGTCTTGGCTACTGTAAATAGTACTGCTATGAACATTGGGGTGCATGTATCTTTTTGTCCAGATATATGCCCAGGAGTGGGATTGCTGGATCATATGGTAACAGTATTTTTAGTTTTTTAAGGAACTTCCATACTGTTTTCCACAGTGGCTGCACCAATTTACATTCCCACCAACAGTGTAGGAGGGTGCTTTCTCTACAACCTCTCCATCATTTGTTATTTGTAGACTTTTTAATGATGGCCATTCTGACCAGTGTGAGGTGGTACCTCACTGTAGCTTTGATCTGCATTTCTCTAATAATTAATGATGGCCATCTGTATGTCTTCTTTAGAGGAATGTCTAGTTAGGTCTTCTGCCCATTTTTTGATTGGGTTGTTTGTGTTTTTTCTGTTGTTGAGTTGTATGAGCGGTTTGTATATTTTGGAAATTAAGCCTTTGTCGGTTGCATGGTTTGCAAATATTTTCTCCCAGTGTGTAGGCTGTCTTTTTGTTTTGTTTATGGTTTCCTTTGCTGTACAAAAGCTTATAAGTTTGATTAGGTCCCATTTGTTTATTTTTACTTTTATTTCTATTGCCTTGGGAGACTGACCTAAGAAAACACTGGTATGATTTATATCAGAGAATGTTTTGCCTATGTTCTCTTCTAGGAGTGTTATGGTGTCAAGACATGATTACATTCCATTGAATAGAACTCTGTCTTATGGTCACACCTAGCTCTGAGAGAAAGTAGAAAATGTAGCGTCCATTCTATACATCTGTGAATATATTGAGGGTTAAACTCTCAAAGAAGAATGGTAAATAGGTATTGGTGGAAATAAGCAGGCTCCGACATAAGAGCCATTGGATGGTGTTCAGCAGAAGCATGACACGATCTGATTTACATTATTAAAGGACTGCTTTGACTGGTGTGTGGAGAATGGAGGATGCAAGAGTTGAAGCAGGGAGACCAGCTGAAAGTGTACAGTAGTTATCTAAATTCTTTAAGGCCACCTAAGTTATGATTTAATAGATACGCAGTTGTAGGGTTTACCTGGAACAAGCCAAATACTAGTTGTTGGTGTTACTTCCCCAACTTTATCTTTCCTTAATTATTCACTTAATATTTGCTTCAAAAAAACAAAGTCAATTGACAATACAGAAGTCTTTCTGAATCCCTATTCCAATGAGGTACACATCAAATCTCACTAACAGTAAATTCTATCTATATTAAATATATAAACTACTGCAAAAATTATGATAAAACTAATTAATATATGTTTGGTGATACTGGCAGTCTTTAGAGAAATCACTGAAATCAATGTTAATCACTGCAGAGCATAATCTCAGTAGAAAACATTTTGCCATCATTCTCCTTCCAGTCTACATGGATTAGAATTTGAAATATTATTTCTACTTAGTACAAATCTCTTTCCAGTGAGAATCCAGACAATAGTTGAAAGAGAGAGAGAAAGAGAGAGAAGGAAGGCAGGAAGGGAGGGAGGGAGGAAGGGAGGGGGGAGGGAGGAAGAGAGGGAGGAAGGGAGGGAGAAAAAAAGAGAGAAAAAGAAAGAAAAGATAACAGTCATCCTTATGGGGGGGCATGGCTGAAAGGCAGCAAAGAAGATAATCTGGTAAGGTTACTTACAGTTTTCAGTGTTTTCCTGTTATTTTTCATATTAACCATCCCTACCAAATGTTTTTAATAATGTATGAATTTTTTTTTCACTGAGGAAAGAAAAAATTATGCTCTGTTTCTGAGCAGACACGTCTTCCAACTTGGCTAGGGAAATGCAGTTCGTGTTGTGCATGCTTGAGGGCAAGGTAGAAGGAGAGAAAAATAGAAAGTAAGCAAAGAAGCCAGGAAACAAGTCATTATTTTCTCATCAGCTAAAGAGCATTAAACTTGATTTTCAAATACTTGATGTGTTTGGTATCTTCATATCAAGGCCAGCTGTCTGTGCAGTGGTCTGATTTGAGGAGTATTAGGAAAGTTCCACCAACTATAAATATTTCCTCCACTACTTCAGTGAAATCACTGATTTGTCAAAGCACCACTTAGAAAGTCAGGGACATATAAAGAGGACACCAAAAATCAATTTTCTAAGGGGCAGTATGATGGATGACGCAGTGCCTGTCTATGTATAGGCTAGGAAGAATAATGTTTCAATATTTTAGTATACTTTGGAGTTTAAAAGAATTATTTCAAGAAGCTCTTCAATAAACAAAATGTGAAAAATCAGCATCAAATTTACACTGGCAAGTTGGAACTATAAGGACCATGTAAATTTAGTTTAACTAGACTAGAACAATCTCCACAGTCTAAGAATGGTTAGGACCTGAAATGCAGTAGTTGCTTTAGAAATTCTTGATAAGAGTCATCATGGATTGTCAGTGAATTAGATTTCCTCCAAATTTTATTTCCTTCTTATTCTGCTGTAAATGTTTGTATATAACCCAAAGTACACCCAAGTTCATGAATCCAGAAATGGTGGAGGTCAATCACCCCACAGTTATAAACTGGACAATATCAAAGTGTCTTCTTTTTACAAAAGCATGGATGGCTTCCTAAAACAATTTGAAATGGGAAGCCAAGCTCCTCATTATACTTCATATAGTAGTTGCTTAAAAAAAGAAAATATTCATGCTGTGAAGAAAAATGCAGGCATTTAATAATTTAAAATTTTCTGTACCTTTAAAATGTCTCTTTGGAAGAAAATGAAATATTGCAGGAAGTGAAACTTGATAATCATAATGTTTATCAAGGAAAAGCTCACCATATGTTATCAAAATGCTAAGTGGGAGTTCAACTTTAATGAATCATAACGATTGATTTAGTTGAATTTATTCCTTTAAGAGAGAAAAATATTCCCTTACTTGTATGTTCCTTGTAGTCATCCCAACCTGTGGTACCAATCTCAAGAGTGAGAAAGGATTCCTAACTTGATTTCTTTTTGTATAATCATAGAATAAGTATTTAATTACAACTAAAGGAAAAGGTAGAAACCCAATGGACAAATATTTTTAACTACTGAATAATTAATGGAGAAATTTTTCAGGGAGAAGAAAGCATAAACAAAGGTATAGAGATAAGAAATACAAGGCAAAATCAAAGAATGCTAAAAATTGTGACACCAATTATTAAAAGGGAGGATAGAAGTAGGGGGCTGGGAGTTAAGTGTTTGTTCATGAACCTACAAAATTAAATTAGATCCATAATGTGAAAAATCTTGAATAGAATCTTAAAGAGTTAATTAAGAGTTTATTGATGAAACACAACTATCATTCTTTAAATTACATACCTTGATTTTGGATAGTCAAAGTAATGGTGGCCACCTAAATTAAAATCCCCCAACATATCTTTCAAAACTATACAAATCAATAAGCATGACAAAGAAAACCACACAAATCCCAAGCCTTCAGTGTAAGTAGAAAACAGAGAACACAACAACTTCAACTGTCCTGTAAGTAGAAAAATAAGCACAACTTTGCAGTGGAGCTATTTCTTGAGTTCCTACCAAACCTTTGCATAAAGAGTAGACATTTTGAAAAACTGTCTGGAAGATAGGAACAGAAAATAGAGGGCCTAAGATTGAACTAAAATCACCACCATAAAAAAGTAAGTCTATACTAAGTGCTAAAACACTGCAAAAGAACCCGTGTATATCAGAGCACTGGCTATAGATATGGGACTCAAAAGTATGCAGTTTGGAAAGTTATTGCTTCTGAGGAGAATAGGATAAAAAGGAAGAGACAAGTGGACTCTGGAAATTGTGCAGGGAAGAGAAAAATGAGTAAGTATGGAGAAATTTTGAAAGACAAAAGAAAAAAAAATAAACTCAAAACACAAACACTATTTTCCAAGTGCCATTGATAAAAAAAACCCCTGCATTTTCCTATATTGACAAAGGGGTAAAGGAGAGTCATTTTTCAACTAAGAATACTCTAAACCACCCTAAACAAGTAGCTTTGTCCATAAAATGAAAGACAAAAGAATGTTTGATCTCCACAAAGCTATTATAAGACCACAAATGAGAATAAATCTATTTTAGCTAATGAAAGCTGCCAATACACACACAAACACACGCACGCACGCACACACACACAGCAGAAGGAAACTAGCCACTATTCTGAAATCAAATATTCTCAAACATTTGGTGATATAACAAAATCCCAATAATAGTGTATTTGAAATTTTAAAAAGAACAGAAATGTATCAAAACCATAAAGAAATAAAATGGTAGTTGATTGATCTCAAAAAGGAAATAGAAGAAAGAGAAAACAACATAACAAATGAAGACTAAATTACAAGATGCCTGAGAAACAAAAGTAGGAAAACTTCAAAGAGAATGAAAATTGAAATAAACAAATGAATAAAATTCACTAGAGAGGCAATGGTTGAAATAGAAAAGCAAAGAAGATCCACATATAACTGAAATTACTGAAGAAGGAAAAACACTGGGATGATGCTAATGTCTTATCTAATCCTATTAGACAAGAACACTTTCCAGAAATAAAATAGACATAGATCTGCAGGGCTTCCCAGTTATCTGTAAAAATTGATCCAGAATAATCAAGCCATAGACATATTTCAGTAAACTATTAAACTTTAAAAATAATGAAAGAAATTATCAGGGCCTCCAGGCCTAACCAAACAAACAACTAAGTTTCATCAAAATTAGACTGTCATCAGTCTCTTCAAAAGCAATTATAAAGCAATAAAACAATTAGCAGCATTTTCAGACTACTCAAGAAAACATATGAATAAAGACGTTTTTACCTAGGTAAACTGTCCTTCAAGAGTTAAGGCTAGGGCTTCCCTGGTGGAGCAGTGGTTGAGAGTCCGCCTGCCAATGCAGGGGACACCGGTTTGTGCCCTGGTCCGGGAAGATCCCACATGCCACAGAGCCGCTGGGCCTGTGAGCCATGGCCGCTGAGCCTGCGCGTCTGAAGCCTGTGCTCCACAACGGGAGAGGCCACAACAGTGAGAGGCCTGTGTACGGCAAAAAAAAAAAAAAAAAAAAGAGTTAAGGCTATAGATGAAAAATGTGAAACATTCAAGATATAAAGAATTACTTCTTAAGCAATCTAAGAGAGGATGAACTTTATCTAACCAAGAGGTGACTAAGGAAACTTCATCAAAAGAACTGATGGTGAGCATTTAATAGTTTAATTGATGATCTAAGACTGAAAAAAATGTGGAATGGAGCATTAAAGAATAATATAATAATTTATCTTTTTTTTTTTTTTTTTTTGCGGTATGCGGGCCTCTCACTGTTGTGGCCTCCCCCGTTGCGGAGCACAGGCTCCGGACGCGCAGGCTCTGGACGCGCAGGCTCAGCGGCCATGGCTCACGGGCCCAGCCGCTCCGCGGCATATGGGATCCTCCCAGACCGGGGCACGAACCCGTATCCCCTGCATCGGCAGGCGGACTCTCAACCACTTGAGCCACCAGGGAGGTCCAATAATTTATCTTTTGATGGAAGAAATAGTTTAGTTAAAACTGGGAGAAGGGAGTGGGAAAGAGGGAAACAGAATAAATCCATTAATTGTTGTACAGACAATAGGTATAGTTAAAGGATACCATTACAAATTGACTAACTAGATAGTAAAAGATTAAATAAGAAAACTAGAACAAAGGGACACTTGAAAAAGTATAAAGAAGGGCTTCCCTGGTAGCACAGTGGTTGAGAGTCTGCCTGCCGATGCAGGGGACATGGGTTCGTGCCCTGGTCCAGGAGGATCCCACATGCCGCGGAGCGGCTAGGCCCGTGAGCCATGGCTGCTGAGCCTGCGCGTCCAGAGCCTGTGCTCCGCAACGGGAGAGGCCACAACAGTGAGAGGCCTGCGTACTGCAAAAAAAAAAAAAAAAGTAAAGAGAAAAAGATTAAAGGTAGTATGCTACGTTTGTATAAGAAAAAAGGAGAAATAAGAACACATATGTATTTAATGTAACAAAAAAGAAAGGCAGGAAGAAATGCCAGAATCTAGTGAGAGTGGTTACATACAGTGAATGGGTGGGATCGTGATGGGAGAATGAAGGGTGTATGAATGAGGGAAAGGGATGTGGAGAGGAGTGATAGTTCTCTTGAGTATATATTTTGTATAGGTTTGACTTTTGGAACCATGTTATGTTTCCCATTCCAGAGTGAATGAGTGAATAAAGTAATGAATAAAATTAACAGAGATTGAAAAAAAAACCCTAAAATGAAATACAAATGGAAACAAGCCAACCTGAGTGCATTTCAAATAAATACCATAAGCACACTGAAAGGGAGAAAAAAGAACTAACACTAGTAACCTTTAAACACAGTATTTGAACTACATACCTTAAGAAAAAAAAATAGTTAAACCAATGTTGAACTCTAGATACTGGTTTTTCTCCTTCAAACCCTCAGTGGGATGGGATGGCAGTTTTGAAACTACTTTTAGTATATTCTAGCATTGAGCAAATAAGTAAATATTATATATTGATAATAATCAGATTCAGATATCTGTGTTAAAAGGAGGATCATAGTGAAAACTGTGGTATGTCCCCAAATCCCCTTTTAGGACTGAAGGAATTTTTCTCCTGGTTGCTGGAAATGCTGCAGGCTGACAGCCCTTAGCTGTCAGCAACCCAGGAGAATTACCCTTGGCTAAACAGAATTGCCTAGGTAACTTTGAGGTGTAGGATCCAAAAATATAGCTTACCACTTTATAGAACTCTAAGATTCTTAGTTTAAATAATGTGCATGAAAAATAATGTTAATCAGCAACTGACAATCTATAACCCATGAACCAAAACCAGACTACCATCTGTTTTGTAGTTAAAATGTTACTGGGTCCATGACTTCAGACTATACTACAAAGCTACAGTAATCAAGACAGTATGGTACTGGCACAAAAACAGAAATACAGATCAATGGAACAGGACAGAGAGCCCAGAGATAAACCCACGCACATATGGTCACCTTATCTTTGAGAAAGGAGGCAAGAATATACAGTGGAGAAAAGACAGCCTCTTCAATAAGTGGTGCTGGGAAAACTGGACAGCTACATGTAAAAGAATGAAATTAGAACACTCCCTAACACCATACACAACAATAAACTCAAAATGGATTAAAGACCTGAATGTAAGGCCAGACACTATCAAACTCTTAGAGGAAAACATAGGCAGGACACTCTGTGACATAAATCACAGCAAGATCCTTTTTGACCCACCTCCTAGAGAAATGGAAATAGAAACAAAAATAAACAAATGGGACCTAATGAAACTTCAAAGCTTTTGCACAGCAAAGGAAACCATAAACAAGATCAAAAGACAACCCTCAGAATGGGAGAAAATATTTGCAAATGAAGCAACTGACAAAGGATTAATCTCCAAAATTTACAAGAAGCTCATGTAGCTCAATAACAAAAAAACAAACAACCCAATCCAAAAACAAGAAATGTAAATCAAAACTACAATGAGATATCCTCTCACACAGGTCAGAATGGCCATCATCAACAAGTCTACAAACAATAAATGCTGGAGAGGGTGTGGAGAAAAGGGAACCCTCTTGCACTGTTGGTGGGAATGTAAATTGATACAGCCACTATGGAGAACAGTATGGAGGTTCTTTAAAAAACTAAAAATAGAACTACCATATGACCCAACAATCCCATTACTGGGCATATACCCTGAGAAAACCATAATTCAAAAAGAGACATGTACCACAATGTTCACTGCAGCTCTATTTACAATAGCCAGGACATGGAAGCAACCTAAGTGTCCATCAACAAATGAATGGATAAAGAAGATGTGGCACATATATACAATGAAATATTACTCAGCCATGAAAAGAAACGAAATTGATTTATTTGTAGTGAGGTGGATGGACCTAGAGTCTGTCATACAGAGTGAAGTAAGTCAGAAAGAGAAAGACAAATACTGTATGCTGACACATATATATGGAATTTAAGAAAAAAAATGTCATGAAGAACATAGGGGTAAGACAGGAATAAAGACACAGACCTACTAGAGAATGGACTTGAGGATATGGGGAGGGGGAAGGGTAAGCTGTGACAAAGTGAAAGAGCGGCATGGACATATATACACTACCAAACGTAAGGTAGATAGCTAGTGGGAAGCAGCCGCATAGCACAGGGAGATCAGCTCGGTGCTTTGTGACTGCCTGGAGGGGTGGGATAGGGAGGGTGGGAGGGAGACGCAAAAGGGAGGGGATATGGGAACATATGTATATGTATAACTGATTAAATTTGTTATAAAGCAAAAAATAAAAAAAAAAAAGAATAACTATAGAACAGAAGCATAGTTATAAAGAAATACCTTCTGTTTCCCTTTTAGCTCTGTTTATTTTTTAAACGTAATAAATATTTAAGAAAATAAAAAAAAATAAAAAAATAAAAAGCATACTGTAGGCTTTGAACTAAAAAAAAAAACAAAAACAAAATCCTGACACTGGGATTTCTAAGTGAAAATTCTAAATATAATTAAATCATCATTAATAAATATATAAGGTTAAACATTACACTGTTATATACTCAACAAGGAATGGGGTATTCTTTCTCCATACTCCTACCAGCACTAAAAATCCTTTTATTTGAGAAATACCTTTAAATGTCTCATATTTAAAGGTAAACATTGAGGAAATATAGTGCTGTAATAATTGCTCCTCTTTTTGTGAAATAAAGCACATGAATAGTGATATGAATAAATAAATAAATATGAATTAAGAAGCAAGCACATTATATTATATTATTATATATTTATTATTTTTAGGATATTATTTATTCCTTATATGATATTTAGAAAGTTGAGATTTATAAAGATGTATCACTGAGTTCAAGAAACTGGAGTAGCATTAAAGAAAGATTTCAGCTGATTATTGAGCAAAGTTATCATTATGTGATTATTAAACTTACCAATAGTAACTCTTAAGAATTCCTTCCTAAAATTAGATAGCTCAAATACCAGAGAAAGTATATCGGTGTCCTGCAGATGTTATTTTTACAATTGCTTACAGTTGTTTGCTAGAGTCAAATGGCCAGGGATTTGAAACATAACTCATGACCTCCATCTGTCTTCCTGTTTGTCTCTATTGTTAGGTAATAATCCTGTTGGGTATTTTAGATTTCTCTCAGGAATATCACATTTACATTAACCACAGGCTAACAATGAGAGGTTACAGCCATGGAAAGATTCAGGTGCAGGGATAGGACTTGTGTTAGACTGTTTTCCACCTGTGTTTCTCTCCTGTGTGTCTCCTTTATTCACATAGGGCACCTCACTTCTGACACTCTGGTCACCAAATATGTGGGTTTTTTTTTTTTTCCCCACACTAAGCAATTTTCTCTGACACCAGCTGGGTGTCCTACAGCTTTCTAATACTATCAACCTGTATATAGTGTCAGATCCCACAGGTTAAGGGCTCAGTCCTGCAAGATAGCTCCCACCTTACTTCATATGCTAATTGCAAGTAGTAGGTGCCTAGGTTACCCATAACTTCTGTCCAATTTGGCTAAAATCAAAGGTTCCCATGACCCCTCTCCCTAGGTTCGATTAATTTGCTAGAGAAGCTTACAGAACTCAAGGAAATACTTACATTTACCAGTTTATTAAAGAATATGATAAAGGATACAGATAAACAGGCAGATGAAGAGATATGTAGGGTGAGGTCTGGGAGGGCTGTGTGTGTAGGAGCTTCTGTCCCCATGGAGTTGGGAGGTGTTATCCTCCTGGCAGGTGGAAGTGTTCATCCACTTGGAAGCTCCCATGTTATTGGAATTTTATGGAGGCTTCCTCATGTAGGCATGATCAATTATAAACTGCATTTTCAGCTCCTCTCCCGTCTCTGGAGAAGTGGGGGTTGGGGGAGGCTGAAAATTCAAAGCTTCTAATCATGGCTTGCTCTTGTGGTGACCAGCCCCCATCCAGGAGTCCCCCACAAGGTCACCTTGTGATGTTCCTGGTGTTCTTATCACTTAGGGAATTACAAGGGTTTTAGGAGCACTGTGCAAGGAACTGGGGGCACAGACAAATATGTCTATTTTTCTAACTGAGCAGGACCCTATGGGGCCTTCCTGGAACAGACCCCACCCCCATGTCTTCTGCTTTAGTTCCTCTCTGACTACCTAGATAACAGTATCTGATGCACATTTCCTGAGTTGTTTTACAGATGCTAAAATGCCCACCAAATGGAAGAAGTTAACTACTTGATGACCATGAGCACATAGCCCCCAGGCCTACTGGAGCCTGAGAATTAATAACGTTAACCCCTGTGACACTGCCCTATTACCTCACCATCACCAATCAGAGAATTGTTAATGAGCTGATGGATCACAAACCCTGTGACTCCCCTCCCTCACCTTGCCTTTAAAAATGCCTCTCTGAAACCCATCCGGGAGTTTGGGCTTTTTGAGCATTTTTGATGCTTTTTGAGCATTAGCTGCCCCATAATCCTTGTCTGGCACCTTTCAATAAACACTGCCCTCTCCTTCACCACAACCTGGGGTGAGTAGATTGACTTTACTGCTTGCAGGCTAGCGGATCCAAGTTTGGTTCGGTAACATTTTCTGTTATCTCACAGGACTAGAGCTGTTTTCACAAAGAACCTCTCTCTGGCAGCACTTCTGTAGCCTTCCATTTGAGAGACAGTCTGTCTCTTCAAAAATTAAGGGTTTTTGCCATTAATTTCGTGCCATTTTAGCATTTGGCACGAAATACATTTATATGTGTATTATGATGAATGTAATGATACAATAAGAATTTATATTTAAAGGAGATCATAAAAGCTTGTCACATGTAAGTTGGCCTCTTGTCTGAATTAGAAAGTTTAGATATTCTCTTAACTAAAGGTGGTAAGAACCAGATAGTTTCTTACTGTTCCTTCCCTTTCTATGATTTTTATGATACAATTAGTTTGACTGTCAATGGTTGCTCTTATTTTCTAAATTAACTCCTGACACCTCATGGAGCCAGGGTTAAGAATTCACTTAAAATGTTGGAAAATTCCATATTTGCAACTTTAAAGAGACACAACAAAAGGCTTCTTTTTTCCAATCACATTTGAAAGGAATGAGTGTTGGTTAGGACGGTTTTCTTGTGGTTCAGGGAAAATGCTATGTTCATTCCTGAACTTCTGGCCCTCCTCCCTTCCCCCAGCTGGAACACTTTTTTCCAGCTCCTTATTCTAAGGGTATTCACACTTAAAAACTCAACTATACTCTCCTCCTGCAAGTGTTCCCTAAAAACTTCAGAATTTGTTGCCAGATTCTTCTCTGAATTTCTATATGAATGTTCTTTACTTTTGAAAACACTTCATTTCAACTGATTCCACAACTGAATATGAGATAGGCACAGCATATAGAGATTTGCTTATTTTATAGATAGTGTAACAGAGAACCTGACTCCATATTGAATCTGTTCCTTTAGCTCTAAACTTTGTGCTCTGTTGCCTGTGCTTAGTCATGCTGGCTCTGCACCTTCTTAGAAGAATGTTGCCTAGAGCCTGAAATACACATGATAGCCCGTTCTCAAGGCCCTGCCTACCAGGCTTGACTTTAAAAGGTAGAATGAACAGGTGCAGAAAAGGAAATAACAATTGTCTTGTTGAAGTTTTATAGGAACATTGTAACTACGACAGCTGCAAGAACAAGGGATTCCAAAACCAAGAAGTTTGCAACAACCGCCACAACCCCTCCCCTTTTAGTATGAAAGCAGCCTGAATTCTAAGGTGGTACAATGGTTCTCTGGGACACTAGTTCACCATCTTCTCAGTCTGCTGCCCTTCCAGATAAAGTCGCTATTCCTTGCCCCAACACCTCGTCTCTCAACTGATTGGCCTGTCATGCTGTGAGCAGTATGAGCTTGGACTCAGTAACAACAGTAATAATGAGGCTTGTGGATTAAATAACTTGTACAAAATTGGCCAACTGATAAGAGACAGAGCTGAAACTAAAGCACAAGTCTACTTTCCACCTCAGGGCTCTTTTGCCTCAACAGGCTGACTATTTAAAGACAGTATGAGTTATCCTGCAATTGTTTATTGAGTGAAAACTATGTGCTTGATAATCTATTTGGTATTGAAGGCAGACATAAAAGATGTAAAACATATACTGACTTTCTCATGTACGCATAATCTAGTTGGATTGAAAGAAACATCGATAATTGAGGGATAATGTAAACTAAAGGAATATTGAGAGGGGGAAGACAATGTGATTCAGAAAGGTCAAAGGTCATTTGTGAGATAAGACCCAAAAGGTGGGTAGGGAATGAATTATTAGAGTGAAAGGCCCGTGAGCCATGGCCGCTGAGCCTGCGTGTCCGGAGCCTGTGCTCCGCAACGGGAGAGGCCACAGCAGTGAGAAGCCCACATACTGCAAAAAAAAAAAAAAAAAAAAAAAAAACCACCACCACCACCAACAAAAAAAACTCAGTTACACACAGAAAATAAAGTCAGTGAGATATGAAGAGATGTTTATGGGATTATGGGAAATATCTGTTTCTTTTACAGGAAGTGAGGTCTGCAACTTTGATAACCATTTTCCCATCATAAGGGAAGGGCCCAGATATTCCAGAGACAACTAGGTCAAGTCTGAGGATCAACACAGTACCTCAGACGAGGAAAGAAAAGGGAAAAAAATGTTAATGGTAATAAAGTTTGAGCAGGATCAAGCCTTGCCCGAAGAGGTCCTTGCTCTTTTCTACAGAACAATAGATCTCACTTTTAGTTTAAATTATGAGGGAGGGAGGGATGGAGGGAGGGATGGAAGGGGATGGGGAGACAGGGAGAATGAATTGGATATGTAAGTTTGGAAATCAAATGTGTGGTAGGTTTAATTAAAGTCATAAATAGCATCCGTTCATGAATACCAAAACTGAGCTTTGTAGAATATCTCCTCCTAGGAGGCAAGAGGTATAAGAGGAGCAACTAAAGGAGTTACGGTGGTAGCAGAAAATATAGTTCAATATAATAAAAGTTAAGAGGTGATAAAAATCCCTCTTAGTTAGATGTCTATGCCAGGTCTCCAGTTTTTGAGTACTGTAATAGCTGGGATGAAGTGTTTCTGGAGCCTATAGATTTGAGATCTACTGCCACTTCAGTCAAATGAGATAAGTCCTCTCTGGTCATTGTCTTAAGACCTTCCTTTGAACACTGTGGTTTGTGGACCAGCACAGGCATCTCAGATATGCAGAACCTTGGTTCCTATTCAAGACCTGCTGATTTAGAGTTTGCATGTTAATGAGCTGCCCAGGTGAATGAATGTGTGGAGCCTAAATTTACTCTGCTTCTCACCCTATATCCAAGAGTGATAGTATCCCCCCAATGGCTATCCTTTGCTACCAGATTGTCCCTATAATCTCTTTTCTCTTCTTTTTTCTTTTTTTTTTGGTTTGAGATTATTTTTATTTTCAGAGCCTGCAACAGTTTGTCAGCAATGCTAGCTAAGCTGGTACAAACCAAAGGCCATCCCACTTCCCTTTTCCGTCATTCAACCAACAGAATCCCTACAAACAAGATCAGAGACCAACTGAGATGTGTATCGATGTGTGTGGGGGAAGAGGCCCTTTCCCTCTTCCCTCCTCCTCACATTAATTTCCCCGTTTTGAAAAGCAAACCTCCCTCTACCTCTTTATCCTAAGTAAAAACCCTACTCTTTCCTCCAGAGCAATCAACTATTCCTATATATCACGTTGCATTTATGTGGTATGGTAAAATAAATTTATTTATTTTCATTCATTCATTCATTCATGCTTCAGGCCCTCTGGATTTGATGAAGAATCAAAATAGGATACAGCTCATTACCAGTGGGTGGGAATGCCCAGAGCAACCACATGTGCCCTATGTCTTGCTTTGATAACTACATTCTGATGTTACCATCCTCTTTCCCTTCCTCCATCTCTCCTCTTCCATGTTTCTGTTTGAAGAATATGGTGATGAAGGTGGGCAATTAAATATAAGTAGAGAAAAGGAGAAAAGGAAACAGAAAACATAGTCATTGTCCACATATCTCTATGTTTGCAGAATTGGTCCTGTTACATTTTTTTTTTTTTTTTTTTGCGGTACATGGGCCTCTCACTGTTGTGGCCTCTCCCGTTATGGAGCACAGGCTCCGGACGCGCAGGCTCAGTGCCCATGGCTCACGGGCCCAGCCGCTCTGCCGCATGTGGGATCTTTCCGGACCGGGGCACGA
The DNA here is from genome assembly GCF_025265405.1 of Mesoplodon densirostris. Classification (NCBI taxonomy): domain Eukaryota; kingdom Metazoa; phylum Chordata; class Mammalia; order Artiodactyla; family Ziphiidae; genus Mesoplodon; species Mesoplodon densirostris. Next base: position 39,240,537 of record NC_082663.1, on the reverse strand, counting down.
ACCCGTGTCCCCTGCATCGGTAGGCGGACTCTCAACCACTGCGCCACCAGGGAAGCCCGGTCCTGTTACATTTAACCAAATCAGATCTCTGGGGATAAGAGTCAAGAGATGAGCCTACAGAATGACAGAATACCTACATTTTCTTCCAGAGTCATTCTCTCCCCACACAACCTGGGTTCTTAAATGGCCACTTTGAATTCTGTCATTTTGGTGATTTTCTCCCTCTATCTATGGGAAATTCAAGTGTCACCCTCACATGATGGGCTTGAAATGATTCACACATCCCTGGGATATTTGGTTAGGAGACCCAGAGAGTATCACAGAGACAAACTCCCAGACAACTGTGAGCATACTGTGACTAAGTGATCACTTAGTCATTTCTTGAAAAAAAATGAGAAAAATAAAATCAATATAGTGAGCTGTTGAGAAAACTACAGCTACTAAACACAGAGTATTATCCTTCATTCTGATATTATGCCTTTCCTATATTTTGCCATTACATTATCTTTTATTTTATGAAATGATGACTAGAAAAGGTAGTTTTAGGTAGCTTTAAACAAATTGTCCTTGGCTAAATACAAAGTTGTCAACCCTGGGTCTAAATATCTATATATAAATTGAGATATGGGGTCTGCAGGATGTGATGGGTCCTTGTTTGGAGAACTGTTTTCTTCTTGTCAAGTCCTGTATAACCCAATAACCTTCCCACCTCAAGGATATAAATCCAACAGCAAACATTTGGAGGCAATGACAGGGCAGAGCCCAGCAGAGAAGGAAGGCATTCATGAGGTGATGGGTAGTAGGTATTTCAGATGACAAGAAAATCTCCCAAATTATATATTTTGTAGATCTGAGTAGTAATTATATGACATGTGGCTAACTAAGTTATAGACATGCTGGTATTAGGACAGTATGCCCTAGTAGAGATCTATTCTTCAAAAAAGCGATAAGATCTAATAACAGGATCAGCAAATGCAATAGCTCTGGGACAAGGAAAAAAAACTTGTAAAGTCTCTTTGTTACAACTCCCTAAGTGTGTGTGTGTGTGTGTGTGTGTGTGTGTGTTTTCATGCATTGGCAAGGAAGTTAACTTTACAACATTTAGGATGACTTAGGAGGCAATCTGGGACCTCATAATGCCTTCAGGTCATCATTATGGACATTTATTATCATGGTACTAACTTTGCCTAGCTGCAAAACACTATCCTGTCCTATACCACTCTGAGTTTGGATAGGTGATTTATTGTAGTGGATTCCCAGAACATTAGACTTGGAAAGGACTTGAACTTATAATTCACTGTCCTCATTTTAAGGATAAGAAAATTGACAGTCAGAAAGTTTAAGAAATTTTCCTTGGTCACAGGTATAGAAAGTGGCAAAACTGGGACTTGAATTTAGGTCTTCTGACTCTAGTATAATTTTTTTTTATTATAATTGCAACTGTTCTAATATTTTCCAAAATGAACATTCAATGCCAAAAGAACATTTCAGTGAAAATTATTAACATTCAATATAAAATTGTTAATGCTCTAGAAATTAAATTACCAGTAAATTTGGATTTTACTAGATTTGTCAACTAAAGCATCACATTAACATGTGGGCCTCTTTAAGTACATAATGCAGATTTTATCATTCATTTATTCAATAAATATGTATTAATAAGGCCTTATTAATTGCCAGGAAGACAAAGATAAAATCAGACATATCATAGTAAAAAATGGATCCCAACCAAAAAGAATTATTATTTCAAATATTATTTTCAAAGTATAACTTTAATCTTCATTTGTTCAATAATTAATTCTTTCAACAAATATTTTCTGAAAGTAGACTATTCTAGGTATTGTTCTAGGCATTGTTCTAGGTTCTAAGTATATAACAGTAAACAAAATACCTCAAGTTTCTTGCTCTCTTATGGCTTACATTCCAGTTGGGGAGGCAGAAGAGAAAAATAAAAATGTATTAGTTGTATGGAAAGTTAGAAAGTGATGAGCATTATGGAAAATTATACTGCTGATAAGAAGAGTAATATGGAAGTTCTAGGAGATTTGTAATTTTAAATGGGATGGTCACAGAGGCATCAATGAGAGAGTGCTATTTGAGTAAAAATTTGAGGGAGGTGAAGAGCTGTATATAGATTTTTCCAGTCATAGAAAACAGTCAGTACAATGTTCTGAGGTGGGAACATACTTGGAATACTCAGAAAACAGCAAACAAGCCAGCGTGGCTACATCATAGTGAGCAGGAAGAGCAGACAGATGAGAGCCAAGAGGTTACATGATAAAATCGTTAAAAATCACTGATAAAGAGATAAATATTAAAAGCCCTCCCGTTCTCCCAGGTAGATTGGGGAACAAGTTATATATGAAGAAATAAAAATAAAGATGACAGCATATTTCTCTTAGGAAACAACAAAAATGGGAATATCAAATACTTAAGGAAGAAAAAAATGCTTACAGAAAACAGAAAAGGAGGGGTTGTTTCCAACCCATTTTATGAGGCCAACATCACCCTAATATCCAAACTAGACAAGAATATCACAATAAAACAACCCAACAAACTACATGAGTATGCATGAATATGCACGTAAAAGTTCTTTAAAAAATTTTAACAAATCAAATCCAACAATATATTAAAAGAATAACATATCATGCTCAAATGGGATTTATCCCCAAAATGCAAAGTTTACTTAACATTAAAAAATTAATCAATTTAATTTACCTTAGTAACAAACTAAAAGAGAAAAAGTATATGAGCATCTCAATAGATGCAGGAAAAAGCATTTCAAAAAAAATCCAATCATCATTCCTAATTAAAACTGTCTTGAAACTAAGAATAGAAAGGGATTTTCTTAACTTGATAAATGGCATCAATTAAAACTACAACTAACATCATAATTAATAGTGAGAAACTGAATACTTTCCCTCTAAGATCAGGAACAAGGATTTATACTCTCAGCACTTCTATTCAACGTCTAGCCAGTGCAATAAAAGAAATAAAAGGTGCTCAGACTGAAAAGGAAAAAGTAAAACTCTTTCTTTGTGGGCAATATGATAATCAACATAGAAAATTCTATGGAATCAGCAAAACAACCAAATATAAAAACCAAGAAAAATTAATTCGAGTTAAATTTGCAGGATACAAGATTAACATTTAAAAATTAATTGTCCTTCTCTTCAGCATCAAAGACCACCATTAACACACATTGCAAGTATTATACACACATCATAGGAAACCATGGGGGTCTCAATAAAAGTGTGTTGGATGGGCTTCCCTGGTGGCGCAGTGGTTGAGAGTCCGCCTGCCGATGCAGGAGACATGGGTTCGTGCCCCGGTCTGGGAGGATCCCTCATGCCACGGAGCGGCTGGGCCCGTGAGCCATGGCCGCTGAGCCTGTGCGTCTGGAGCCTGTGCTCCGCCGCAATGGGAGAGGCCACAACAGTGAGAGGCCCACGTACCGCAAAAAAAAAAAAAAAAAAGTGTGTTGGAAAGAACTTATTACAGAACTTGAGTTTTAGTTAGGTGATTTGGGGTAGGGTCCAAATGAGCATAAATATAAAGTATATTACTATATAGTATATCACTATAAAGAAGAAATATACCCAATGTAGTCATATTAGCTTGGAGAGGAAGCTATTAGATACTTTGTTGTTTGCCTAATGACCTTGTTTTTTTCTCAACTTAGACAAAACTATCAAGGGGTCTTGTTTTGTCACACAGCTTCATGGTTAAAGACTGACCTTTGTGTTCTGTAAGATTCATTGTGACCAACAAGACAAGAACATGAGTTCCAGGACAGCTTCTAAAAACACTGGTGTCAGTTTGGTTCTCTAATGTCAGGGACTGCTTTTTTCTTTCTACCATAGCTCCTCTAAGGTCAGGTTTCTGAGAGAGGAAGCAAGAGTGGAAGTAAGGGTTGGGGAAATCTGACACACTTTTTCAGTGGGCTCCCTCCCCCATTGACTAACACAGGAGCTGCAATTTTAGCTACTTTGTATGTTGAGAATCTTCATAAAATTCCTTCTATTACTTAGAAAGTCTTGAAAGCCACACTGAATGTGAGTGTCTTTATTAATATGTCATGAACAGAGGCAGGGATGTGTAAAGTGTGGTTTGAATTGCCCTTGAATCTGATCTTGCAAAGAACAGGTGAATCTGGGAAAAATAACCAGATGTGCAGAAAGTCAGCCCTATTAGTATTCCTTCGACTACATTGTGCTACAATTGTTTTTTCTTTTTTTAATTAGTAGGAATTTATGCAGTAAATTCCAGATAATCCCACTTCAATGTGTAGTAACAGCACCTCATAGGTTTCTCATATAAATGATTCAGATCATGAAACATCTCCAACATAAAAATCATAATTTTGCTAACATGTAGAAATGGAATGGGTGAAATCAGAAAAATGGAATTCATACCTCTATTTTTAATTTACTTTCTATTAATGAAGGCTTCCTTGAATATTGCTTCTGGAAGCCATGTTCTTCTTTGACCTCTATCATTCAATGATTCACTTCTGCTTTGCATTAGAAATGTTCATTTGCATATCATCTCCACAAAAAATGGTACTGTTCAGTGCAAAAAGTGAGACAACTGTGTCTTATTCCTTCTTACACTTAAGTCAGTATTTCATACAAATGTGGACCCAATGAATAGTTGTCCATTAGAAATATTCGGGATCACAAAATAAATCTCTATCATATGCAGTTTGCCTTAGAATTTGAATATATTTAATATTAGCTTTAAATGCCTAAAGAATATTCATCTTGGACACAACTTTCAATCTCTGATGTGTAAGAATGTCTCATTTTTTTAAATAAAGAAAAGTTTCTATGATAAATTATTAATTTCAGTATAATTTTGAGTCAAGCAAGACTGGAAACATCAAGCACTTAAATAAAAAAGTGGATGGTTAAATAAATCAGTATGTACTCAGAGCATCATGAAAAGTAAAGATGTTAATGATTATGTGGGGGAAAAAGGAAAAATTCTAAGTAGATAATAAGTGCAAAGGTCAAAATACTGACATACTGTCATTATAACTACAAAGCTGGTAAGCTGGTAGGTTTCAGCTTTAGAAACTGGTAATAAAAATTCCTGAATGGGAGTTTTATTTTCTATTTGCATGGTGGGGCAATATTTCTTTATTTTGAAAAATGTTTCAAAAACAATCAACTTGGTAATAATATGACTTTAAAAAAACTGTTAAGGATATTTATATTTGATCTTAGGTTAAAATATTATCATATGACAGTTTTTAAATAAAATTTAAGTAATACTGAGGTTCAAGTCTTCCTTAAAACTTTTATTTAAAATATTAACCCATCATTTCAAGAGTCAAAAAATATCAAATGATAAATAAAATTAGAATTCAAAATGCCTACCAAAAAATGACAAATGATCCTTACTTCTCAAAGGAACACGGAGACCAGATTCTCCTTGTTTTGTAAACTGAAATTAAAATTAAAATTTAAACTAGTAACAATTGTGCAACTTCACAGGCAGCCAGCAGGTGTCAGACTCATACTGCCTTATGTAATATACAAATTCCTATCAGGAAAGCAGGTGGAGTTTTGAGATTTTCTTTGAGATATTCAACAAAGTAATTTGAATATAAGGGGGGAAAACATACAATACTGTTCTAGAAGTTGGGAAAAGAACATTTAAAACATGCTTCTAGGGCTTCCCTGGTGGCGCAGTGGTTGAGAGTCCGCCTGCCGATGCAGGGGACGAGGGTTCGTGCCCCGGTCTGGGAAGATCCCACATGCTGAGGAGTGGCTGGGCCCGTGACCCATGGCCGCTGAGCCTGCACGTCTGGAGCCTGTGCTCCGCAACGGGAGAGGCCACAACAGTGAGAGGCCCGCGTAACGCAAAAAAAAAGAAAAACATGCTTCTAGATAATAACTATCTACTGATTGTGAAATGGCAAGATCTGGAAAGTAATTTGGCATTATTTATTCATAGTTGAGATAAAAAATTCATAGTGTTTGAATTAAAAAATGAGGCAAACGTTTATGCATAAATATGAAAATGATTTTATAATGTTAGGTGGAAAATAGTACAAAGTTATCACTGCATATATAATAAAATGGGTATTATGATATATATATTAAAGAATGATAATTTTTTAAAGTATATATATTAAAGGGCATCACATTATTAACAGTGATTATTTATGGATGGTGGTGTTGTATTTAAATGTCTTACTTCTCTGCACTTTTTTCTCAATACGAGATGGGGACCTTTTAATGAATGTAGTGTGATTGGTGCTGGAATTTGATTTGTGCATTCCCTTACCCTGCTCTCCACAATGTTTTATTTAGCATTTGTTCTACTCTTGAGCAAAATGGTTCAGTTTCTTCATTTGTGATGTCACCTATTTTTATATATTATTTCTTGTTTCATTCATTAAACATTTAAGTAGCACAGACCGTGACATTAATTCTCATAATGACCTTAGAAAGTAGGTGCTATTTTTATTAAATTAGGAGACTGAAGCACAGAACAGATAAATGATTTGCACAGCTCATAAGCAGAGGAGCTGAGATTTGAAATCAAGCAGTCAGATTCCATGTTCTAACTCCTCTGCTAAACCCAGAAATGCCATATGGATGGAGGATGACATTTTAAAGTGATAATTATTTTGAAAATTAGCTGGATACAAATCTCAGTCCATGGAAATTAGATGTAAAGACATATAGCTTAATGTTTCTGTGCTTAACACTATTTTAGATCTAGTGGGTACTTCTGCTGTTTGCATGCCATTGTTGTGATCATGGGAATTGCCTGACTGCCTCCCTCCCTCACCAGCTCAGGGACTCTCTCTGAATATTTGGTCTACAGCCCCGTCTGCCCATGCACAACAGATACCTATTTTTTCCCTGTGGTCTTGCTGCTTCTGGGGTGTTTTATTCATGACGCAGCATACTAACCGTCCTGTTCTCAGATCCCACCAATTTATCTGTGGTGTTGATACTTTCTCAGGACTCTCTGGGCTATTGAGCACCTGTTCCTTGTCTCCCAGACCCTCTGATTTCTCTTGCCTAATGTATCCCTCTCTTGAGGAAATGGGCATTAAAAAACAAAACAAAACAAAACAAAAACTGAGTAGTTTGAACATGGCAAAAGGCAAAAAATGGAGGGTATTGGAGAAAATATCAGGAAAAAATATTGATTAATATTTCACAAATATTTTCCAATTTGTCAAGAAATAGTAAAAGGAGAAAATTAAATTTTAAAGGTCAAATGTATATCTATTACATCAGTGCAATATTTTACAGATCTCATATTGTGTTATTAACTCAGATGAAGCTTCCCACAATTTCTAAGATGTATGAGAGTAATTTTATTTGTGGATTGGTTAAAAGTAGCCACATGAAGACTATCGTTTTCAAATTTCTCTTTCTTTGTTTCATAAAAGAGAGAGAGAGACAGTCAGAGGCAGTGACACAGATTGAAAGAGAGAGAGAGACTCGTGATTACTCCAGGACAAATTAATCTTTTTCATGCTGCTGCTATTTCCCAGCTCTCCACTGTTCGGAGCCATTGCTTTATACTTCAGTGGGTCTCTCTACTGAGTTTTGTTTTTTAATTTATATATATGTATATATATATATATATATTTTTTTTTTTACAATATTTACATCTTCTTAGTAGTTTCTCGGATATGGAGTTTCCAGCTCCCATTAGCATATGTCTTTTCAGTGGAATTACCATTTCATTGCACCCTGTCTGACTGAAAGGATGAACTCTGTCAGCTCCTGTGGATGACTTTGCCTCACTGTTTGATACTAAGTTGTGCAGGGCACTAGCTAAACTATTTAAGAAGTTGCCATCTGTGAAATGTTAGGCATTCTGAAGCTGGGGCATTGGTTTTCAATTATCTATTGAATTGCATTATGGTACTTTGCATGGAAATCAACACATGTATATACAGTCAAGGTTTTGTTGTTTATATTCATTTGCTTGCTTGTTTTTGATGTGAGCAGACCAGATATGGTCAATAAACGCTGGAATGAAAGGTAAATGTGTTGTTAAAATCGATATGCAAGACTCCTGTGCCCATCTATTTCTTGCTAGAGTAGGCTTTTATATCTGCTGAGATGAGGATGTACTATGTGTAGCATAGAATTCTGGAATATATTTCCCTATGTATGAAGAATGCTGATTTTGGAATTAACAAGGCAGATTATTTTTTGTAGGAGAAACATGGGTAAAAGTACTATCCTTCATACCTTCCAGAAATGTTTGTCCATTAGAAGATAATTTACATATTCCCTAAAATAAAAATTCTGACAGGACTTCCCTGGTGGCACAGTGGTTAAGAATCCGCCTGCCAATGCAGGGGACATGGGTTCGATCCCTGGTCCGGGAAGATTCCACATGCCGCGGAGCAACTAAGCCCGTGTGCCACAACTACTGAGCCTGCGCTCTAGAGCCCATGAGCCACAACTACTTAGCCCATGTGCCACAACTGCTGAAGCCCACGTGCCTAGAGCCCATGCTCCACAACAAGAGAAGCCACTGCAGTGAGAAGCCTGCACGCACTGCAATGAAGAGTAGCCCCTGCTCGACACAACTAGAGAAAAGCCTGTGCGCAGCAATGAAGACCCAATGCAGCCAAAAATAAATAAACAAATAAATAAATTTATTAAAAAAAAATTCTGACAGAAACTGTTGCAATTGCTGCCATCAATGACTCAAAGGCTCTTAGAATTTTTTACCTGAAAAATAAATTTATGAAAAGAGCTGGCCACTTATCAAAAATGTAATTTAAAAAGTATCTTAATTGTGAAATCATATAGAAAGGCTTCTAATTAAATATATTCAGTTCTGAACCCTAAAAACTTCTAGGCTATTTAAGTAGCCATCAGCTGTCTAGAGATATTATTTTTAGTCTCCTGTGCATGCATGTAATCATGTAACCTTTATGTAAAAATTACATTAAATATTATACGTACACTTGAATGCATTTTCTAGTCTCTTTCAAAATTGCTGGAGTTTTTGGTAAGCTTTATTGCTTTTTGTAAAGATTAAATTTTCCTTTCTGAAATTTTGATCACAGACTTGAAATTTGAAGTCAACTCAAAAAGGATTTTGAGTGACAATAATCATTTCAAGTATTTAAAATTTACCTAAATTTATAATAGCAATTATACTTTATGGTTTTTTTGGTTACAATATATTATGTCCAAATGCTTCTGATGACAAATAGTTCTACATGAAAAGAAAGACTTAATAGTACTTAGTAGTAAAAAGCAAAACAAAACAAACAAAACCAAACACATATTGTACTAGGAGTTGGAAGGCAGCCAGAAGTGAAGGAAGGAAGGAAAAAAAGAAGAGAAAGGAAAGGAAATACTCATTGCATGAAGATTGCCCAAACTTGGTGAGCCAATGTTTCAAGATTCTCATGAAAACAGACAGAACAAATGGACCCTTAAGGTCTATAGCCCACATGAAAAAAGCTTAAGAATAGAATCACCTGTGAGATAACTGTGTGAGACAACGGACCAGGACTATCTATTGTTAGCCAAGGAGGACAGATTCAATGAAGATTTTGATGTAGCTCATTCTTCCTTTCTTCAGATAACACAAGCCTGAACTCTTAAGTCTATCTATGAAGGCTAGATTACTTGACTGTATTTATTAGTTGTTCTTTATACACAGAAAGTTGTTTTTTTTACACAGCATTGGTTTTTATTTTCTTCCTTCTTTCCTTTCTTTCTGTTTCCTTTTCTTTCCCTTCCTTCCTTTTCCTTTTTTACCCTGCTTTTTTTGTAGGGGTAGAGCTTGTGGGATGGTAAAGAAGAAGTAACACTTATTTTTTTGAGAAATAACTTACCAAGCAGCCAATAGTCTCAAAACATAAAAAAAAAAAAATCTGCTCCTTCTCCAGGAAGGCTATTTTATTGATTACACTTAATTCCAACTTTCACAAGGTTTTCTTCAATTACTGAATAAACATCAAATATCTTTGCATAACACATCATCAAAGGATGTCTGAATGGTCTTGAGCTCCGTAAAATAAAATAGTGATTTGTGTTACTCTAAGTGTCCCTTAAAACTTTTAAAATAATCCCATATTTTAAAAAATCTCTACTGAATTCACAGTATGATCAACCAAACAATTGACGGAGATCTCTTTTCTATAAGACCCAGAGGTAGCTCCTAACTGGATAGATAATAATTCAGTTTCTTTTCGTTTTTTTGTTTTGGCTGCATTGGGTCTTCGTTGCTGTGCGTGGGCTTTCTCTAGTTGTGGCGAGCAGGGGCTACTCTTCATTGCGGAGCGCAGGCTTCTCATTGTGGTGGCTTCTCTCTTGTTGCAGAGCACGGGCTCTAGGCACACAGGCTTCAGTAGTTGTGGCACGTGGGCTTCAGTAGTTGTGGCACATGGGCTCAGTAGTTGTGCCTCGTGGGCTCTAGAGCACAGGCTCAGTAGTTGTGGCGCATGGTCTTAGTTGCTCCACAGCATGTGGGATCTTCCCAGACCAGGGCTTGAACCTGTGTCACCTGCATTGGCAGCCAGATTCTTAACCATTGCGCCACAAGGGGACGTCCCCAATTATTCAGTTTTGAGACTCTAAAATAAATGATTTGACATTACAATGTGAATTAAAAGAATCTGCTCTTCATTTGCATGTATCTGTAGTTGTCCAACCCTGCCCCTATCTTCTTTAACTCTATACAAGAGCCTACTTCTGAAATGTTAAGGAGACTTCTTTGTTAAAAGAACAATATGTCAACACTTAAGTCCGCTTCCTCAAGGTCTGTGATCTTGAGCCTAATTTTACCTTTTCTCCTTTTTTGTATTCCCAAACCTTCTACAATGGAACCACCATGCTTCATATCAATATTATTCTCTATTGTTGTGGGTTGGATATTGACTTATGAAAGCAGTATCTGTTGAGATAGCTTTCATTTATATACAAAAATGATTCCTCCATAGGTTAGTTTCCAGAAATGGTAATACATTTTTATTCCTTTCTCCACTCTTTCTTCCATTCCTTTGACTTGTCTTACATTTATAGCTTGGCCAGATGGAATCAGAGGTTCAGTCAACAGAACATGTTCTTAGATTGGAAAAACTTGCCCTAACTAAACACTGATTTCTCCTTAGATTGTGGCTCATGCCTGGCCAGTACAAAGCACTTAATAAATGATTGAATGGATGACTACATACAACTTCTGGATGAGGAGTTGGTTCATGAGGGAATTGAACTTGTAACCTTAGCTTCATCAGTATATTGAATGTCTCTATATCGAATGTGATTGTCTGGATATTATGTATTTAATAAAGAAGTTTTAGCAGCAACAGTTTGGATTTCCCAAATATAACTTTTTTTTCTTTTTTTTACCACTTAACTCAAAATGTAGAAATATTTTAAAATAAAAACTGAGCTCAGACAAGAGAAATAACCATGCTTGTCAAGCTGCTGAATCAAGTCTGTGCATGTAGTCTAACAAAGCAAGTGTTCTCCTGGGCCCTGAAATTGTTGAAGGACATGAATTGCAGCTTACGCATACAGCCTTCTGGAGAGAAAACCAGCCACAGACAGCGTCACACTATACAGGGACATCCCTTGTCACTGAGGGAGGCATCAGAGTGAGCTCAACTGCTAAAAACATCTGTTTATTTACTCCTGATTTTAAGCCACAAGGTATTAGACTCTACTTGTCTGTACTGACTTTTCTTTACCTCCTTCAGAGACCCCTTTTCCACAACAGCACCAACAGAGAAAAAAAAAAAATCCCCAGTCTGAGATATAGAAGGTTCCCAGCACCTGAATTTATCATGCTATTTAGAAAAATCATTCTAAATACAGTATTGTTCTTCTTATTATAGATAAACCTCAACTTTCTTAATAACCCCTCTTCCCAGGAAAGCAATAATGCTGAGAAATATGACATTTGGGCAACAGTATCTTATTCACTATTTATTGCATCTAGAAAGAATAAATTACCACATGCATTTAACATTTTCTAAGTGTGAAGATTTCTTCTAGTTCTAACGTTTTGTGATTCTAAGAATAGAAAGATATTCTTTAATAGTTGAAATAATGAATCATCAGTGTTTACTGAGCATTTTCTATGTGCCAGACACTGCTAAATAACATGCCTTATTTATTTCATTCTCAGAAAACATCTGTAAGGAAGGCAGTGCTATTATGCCCCACTGACAGGTATGAAAGTGAGGCTTTATGAAGTCGAGCCTTGCCCAAGTTCCCAGAGTGAAAAGTAGAACTGAGCTTTGAACCCAGGCAATTTAACTCAAAGGCCCAAGAGTTGGGCACTCTATACTACCACCTAAAACACTGAATGATCTTGTTTGTTACTACAAGATTTTACCTGAAATACTTTTATTTATGAAGTGTGTAGATTTAATAAAAATTCTAAAGACAGTATTTCTAAGCTAAGTGGGATGCTTGTAACTTCTTCGTGGACTCTACTCTCCCTGTCAAACCTTGAAAACATGAGAAAAAATGGAAAGGAGAAAAAAAGGAAGTAACAATAAATTTACCAACACAATCCACATAGGGTAAATAGCACACTTTAATTTAAAAACCACAGCAAACAAGCAAAAACCCAAACTCTCAGGAAAGAATGAAACACATTTCTGAGCAGAATACAAAAGCACAGCCTGGTACGGTTCCTCATACCAGCCCCAAGCCCAGAACCCCTCTTAGTGAGGGGAGAATTTCCATTAATAACCCCAACTTGGAGGAAAACAGAATGTTGATCCTCACCCACTCCCCAGCCCACACCTTCTGAAGAAGCATATTGGAGACCCGTACCAGTAGAAATGAAGGAAATAATAGGCCTTTGGAATTGAAGTTCCAGTGCTACATTCTGAATTGGGGGAAGATCCAAAGTCCAATGGTATTTCTCCCATAGGATTGGCCTATCCCTGCACTCTACCCCCATTCTAAACTCGGTAGAGTATAGAGCTGCCAGATAAAATACTTATAATAAACATTTATTCATTGTTTATCTTAAATTAAAATTTAACTAAGTGTCTTATATTTTTATGTACTACAGGATGTGTAGTTAAACTTGAATTTCAGATAAACAATGAATATTATTTAGAACAAGTGTACCCAAGTATTGCATGGAACATACTTATACTAAAAAAATACACTGTTTATCTGAAGCTTAAATTTAATTGTGCATCTTGCATTTTTCTTTGCTAGATCTGGCAACTCTAGTGAGGTAGAATCCTTAGTATAGGACATAAAACCAAATCTCAGGATTAAAAAGAAACAAACATCAAAATAGAGGCCGTGAATTCTAACAAAGACAAGCCGAAAATACTGGACTCAAACATAGAATCATACTGAAGAACATGCTAAAAATGGATATATAACAGAAAATAAAGCCTGAGATATATAATAATATAAGGCTGAGAAATAAGAAAGGGAATTAAAAAAAACCTGTGATCCAAAAGGATAAGATAAGAATGGGTAAATCTGGGTGGTGAGTAATTGTTATCTTCTTCTAGGTACTGTTCTATATATTTTTAAAAAGTAAAGAAACTCTAAGCATTATATATAACCTTCAGTATCATTTAGAACTAAAAAGCTAGAAGAAATGGGAAGAAGGCTTATAAAATATTAGAAATTATTTTATTTCCCCCTGAGAAATGAATCTGCCTACTTACAAGGAGATGATAATATACATATTGGGCACAAAGGGAAAAACAAGGCAAGAAGAGGGAATAAAAAAGACAAAGGAATAAGAGAGATTTAAGAAAAATTATTTTGTCTAAAGCTAATTTTAGACATTTTATAGAAAGCCAGCCTTGCATTATAAGATTACTTCATGGAACAATCCTCATTTAGTACCTTGTGTGAGGATTGGTTAAATTTCCATTTGATCGTCTTCTACTCTTGGAATTTGTTTGCTGATTACAGAAAAGCAGGAAGAGTCACAATTTTCCTATCTCAATTTTCCACATTTGTTAACAACTGGTGACTGTTCTACTCAGTGAGAGACAACAGACTTGTGCCTGGGGACTGACAGTGAAGATTGATGATCTGGTATGTCTAGACACCCCTCTCTCTACTGTTAGGCTATTTTTCTTAACTACCTTCCTCAGATCTTCAACTAAGCTCAAATATCTCATTCTGCAGTATTGGTTATGTTATCCGAGCTATAATTAATCTAAAATGGCTAACTAGATTATTAAATTAAATCTAAATAGATAAACCAGGGAATTTTTTTTTTTGTATAGAGAAACTTTAGAGAGGTGTTTTGTTACTGCTGCTACAACTATGAAACCTCAAAAATAATAGTAATAATAAAAAAGTAATAATTAAAATGCTGATGAATAATAGTGATGAAATTATAATTGTTTACATGTGTGTCTACTTTTTATACAGAGGTATGATTCATGAGTATGTTTTCTTTTTAAGATTACCTAATTTACATGTATAAACAAATTTCTTAATAATAATAATTATTGTTTTGGCTATAAATCTTCGGAACATTCCCCCCTTCCCCCCCATTCCACGCGAATAATAACCTCAGCACGTTAGATGTTCACTTATTCATTCAGGCTGCCTGTGTCACCTTCAAACAGGTTTCCTCGCCTTCCCGCCCTTACTCGCACCTGGTCAATCTCGCGAGACCAGGTCAAAGCGATTTCACCGCAACCTTATCAACGAGAAGCTCTCTCACCTGGCATCTCAAAGCAAGAAGTTAAACACCGACAGCACCAAGGAACACCTGCTGGACCAGGCGCTTGCGTGACTCTACCCAGACTTGTCATTCTTAAGTCAGGCTCAGGCCACCTAGCAAGCAAACACGCATCCTCGCGGAAACTTCCCTCGACCCAATGGTCAGAGTCACCTTGTGACTGTAATTTGTCCTAGGGGCTGGCAAAGAGTGAGAGATGGGACTATGTCCCACCAGAGGTACAAGAGCGGGAACAACTGAGGCGCGGTTTAGGGAGGGAACTGCATATGTACCTACCGGAGTCTGTCGTTTTCCAGAAGTCCAGGGCAGCGGGCCGAAGCCACAGGATACAGGCACAGGCTCCTGGAGAGCAGGTCTATGTCTGGCAAGGTCCAAGGCCGCAGCAAGCTGAACTCACGGCTCCATTATCTTCGAGGTCAGTCATTCCTCCTGGCAGCTGTGAGGTGTCTAGAATTTGTCCCAGGAGACTAACTGCTCCTCAAGCCTTGCCGCTGAAGAACAGCCTCAAGACATTGCTCTCGTTCTGACCCAGCCCTCTGCCAGCACCCTGCTATGGAGGGCTGGCTCCTTCACCCAAGCCGTTTCATCAGGAGTTGTTTTTTTTAAAACACCTTTAATGCCCGAGGGTGGAGCCGAGGCCTAGGGGCGGTGGGCGGGTGGAGTGTTGGGCTTCCCAGGAAGGCAAACAGGAACCCATAGCAGGAGCCAGCAGGGTGTGCTAATGTGGCTTGGGCGTGTTGGGGGAGTAAGTGCAGGCTCCTTGGAGGGTCAGGGAGAGGATGAGCCCAGTTGCAGATTCGCTGAGCATCAGAAGAAGCTCCGACAGAGGCAGAACCAATCCCCACACCCGGCAGCCAGCCGCTCTTCCGAGAGGAAGCGCGATCTCTTGGGATCTCGCGAGACTACGCGGTCTGCCAGGGAGTCGTGGATGACAGATACCTAGGGGCCCCAGGTATCTGAGGCGTCTTGTCTCACACTCTTCCTTAGGAAGTCTGGCTCCTGCCACCTATCAAGCAAATCCCAATTCTCCGTGATAACCCGTCCGCTAAAATGCTGGGACTCTTTTGGAGCGGGAGAGGCAGGGGGCAGGCTCTGGTCCAAAGGCTGTGGAGCGGCGGAAACACCTGAGGCCAGAAGGGGAAGTAAACTGTGCATGCAAATGCTGTGAATCTAGAGCTTTATAGGGGACTAAAGGCCCACGGCAGTGACTCGGGATTATGGTGTGGAACCCTGGGGCCCCAATCCCAAGTCGGCCGTCCAAAACCGCAGCAACACTAACCGCAGTTTCATTATCCTTAGGGCATTTGATCCTCTCGGCAAGGAGGTCCAAGCTGCAAGATGTCTAGAATTTGTCCCAGGAGACCAGCTACAGGTGAATTGAAAGAAAGTCTACTTAAATTGTTTCTAATGATAATTATATCACTTCTACCAAAATAGCAGGTAGAGAGATATGGGTTGTGAGCTAGCTATGTGTTTTGGAAATCCACCCCTATTTATGATCCTACACAACACCACCTAATATTTTAAATATTATTTTTAAACAGCCATTATTTGTAGGCTATTATTTATTTTTCTTTATTTCAGTATTTTTGTCTAGATATTTGTCATACAAATGAAGTAAAAAAATTTCCTCTTTAGTAACGTCAATGGAGGGCAAATACAGTACTTTGTGACTTATATGTCCTGTGATTGGTAAAGAATATTCTAGCACATAGAAAAGTAAAGTGTATGGTCAAAATAGAACAGTATTCTGGGAAGTAGAAGCCGGTATTCTTAGAATGAGTTCGGTATGTGTACTGTGTAACAGTTGTATTTTCTAAACAAGTTTCCGTTTTGGGTAGAGAGATACCCAAATGTTATTGACCAAACTGGGGTCATCCACCCACCCATTGGTCAGAAGAGAATTGAACCCCTTGATTTACAGTCTTAACAAGGCTGTATACTCAGCGGGGAAAAGTTATTTCCTTAAAGAAAAACTGAGGTATTTTTACCAGAAGAAAGAATAGATCCTGGACAAACAGGATGATTTGCACTTAAGATAGGTGGTAGTTAGTGTCCAAATAGCCTTGGTGTCTTAACATTCTAAACTTGGTTTATTCTATTAACTGATACTTTATTGGCTCCCATTCATTCTTCATTTAGAAGTTGCTAGAAACTTCTCCAAATTGAAATCTTTCATCTTTGATGACAGTAATCAAGGTCAGTTTTTAAAATGTGACGTAGTGTATTGCATTTGTACTGTACATTTTTCCTTTTGTTAAAAGAGAAACTGAAGCATGTTAGCATTTTCAAGAATTTGAGCAAATGTCAATTTGAATTGAGCAGCACCAAACGAAAAGTGGTTAGGAGCTTTTTGCTGACAGGACCCAGAGGAAAGGCTATTATAGAGCAGATGTGGTAGTGAAGCAAGAAAATTGTTTGATTGGCTGTAGCTTAAGTTGTTGCCTTATTTGGGAAAGGCTAGTTAACTGTTTGTGATTGGTTGTTCATAAATTTCTTTTTCTCAGATACAAATGTGTTTACTGGAATTGGCTCTGGCTTAGATTTTGGTTTCCTTACAGAGGCTGCTAATGCATTAGAGTCACCTCAGTCTAATGGCCTCCTTGTTTAAGTAGGTTAATACTTCTTAATATCATTATCCAACTGAAGAAATGATGAGTTGGAGAATAGGTAGAAGGATCTTTAAATAATTATATTCAGGAATACATTAGAACTATGTGATACATTGGAAAGAGTAAGAGATGTTAGATTACTAAGAGTTCAGTAGGCTTGCATGTTACCTGAATTTTCATATTCTATAAAGAAGAAGTCTCATTTAAATCTCTGGGTGAACTCATTCTTTCCTGTGTTTTTTACTCTACCTAGATGATGATGAATCCTAAATCTGTATCTAGGGCAGACCTCTCCTTCTGAGCACTGAGTCTATTTGTCCTATTGCTTACTTGACAACACTGCCTAGACATCTTTCTTCCTCAACTTTCTCTTTTTCTAAGGCTCTAAATCTTAATTAATGGCTAAGCTACAAACCTTGGAGTTGTCTGTGAGTCTTCTCTCACCACAGATTTAAACAACATTTAAATGTTTAAAAATTAATTGGCTGTCTCTTCTAATTCACTTTGTTCTCTGCTCCCATTTTGATCCATGTTGCTAACACTGGCCACTAATTAAATGCAGCATGTTGCCTGCCAATTGAATAATTCACAGAAGTGGAGAAGATTCGCATAAAAAATTGATTTTAGTATGTGATAAATGCTGTTATGGTGGTATGGTAGGTAAATTGACTTACCTACTCCTAGATGGTGTGCAGTAGTGGGAAAGAGACATTACAGAAAGACAGGCCTGGATTTGAATTCTGATTAGTTGTATGACTTTGGGCAGATTATACAATTTCTTTTAACCTCCTTTCCCTGATCTATTAAAATGGAGGTAAAAATATTTATCTTATGGGACTCAGGCAAGCATTACATGAGTTTATATATATGTGTATCACATATATGTATATTGTATATGTGTATATTACATGAGATTTTGGATAGATATATATATGTTATACATTTGACATGCATTTATTAAGCAAGTGCTGTTTTTCAGGCACTGTTAAAGGTTTCATAGCGCCAGTACTTAAGGAATTAATAATCTAAGGGAAAATATGGAAAAATAAACAATAAAGTCTAACGTTTAGAGATGGCTTACTATGTGATCTGTGTGTTTTAAAGTACCCCATGGATAGTAATCCATTTAATTCATAGGGTAATCCTTTGAGGTAGGTGCTATTTCTACACTGACATTACAGATAAAGACATTGAATTGAAGATATGATAACTAATTTGCTCAAGGTCATACACCTGGTAAATAGTGGAACCTGGGTTTGAACTCAGGGACTGGTAGATTTGGGACTTTGGATATGCTTTCCAAAGGAGGTGGAACTTATATCTAGTTATGACAACTAGTAGGTCTCTTGTGCCTCTTCCCTTTATCCTACAGCCTCCTGAACTAGGGTCCTATCTCTCCACACTTAACATTGCATTATTGACATATAAAGTGAGGATAGTCATTGTAAAAACACAATATTAATCTCTTTCTCCTCCATGATTGTTTCACAAGATGGAAGAAGCCTTGGTCTCCAAATGACTATTATATGTAGAGCTGACCTGTATTGAATAGTGACATGAGTGAGGTGTGTGTGTGAGTTTGTATGTGTGTGCATGTTCAGGTGCACATGCTTAACAGTAGATAACATTGTTTATGATGAATAATACAGAGAGAAAAGTATTTTCTCTTAGGCTGAATCACAGAATGTTCACCATTCATTTCAGGAATATGAGAGTAAAAGAAATAAAGGGAAGGCAGTAATAATGTCAAATTAATGTTATGTTTTGAAAGGGCAACATTTGAGTAGTGGGAGTTAGGAGCAGAGGTTTACCAGAGAGGTTATATAAAACACTGAATAAAATCCCAGCAAAGGCTGAGCATTGTAAGAAGGATTCTTTGTCTTGCAAATTAATATCCACCCCCCTCTCTTTTGAGGCAGAAGCCTTAAAGGTAAAGTTTAGAGAAAACACATGTAGGTAAGAATGAAAAGTAATCAATTTATGGAAGTTTATATCTGATAGATGCTATTTTCTTGATGAAGCTGAATGTAAATTAATCTTCTAAGAGTGAAAGGAAGTGCTGGGAATTTTACAATTTATCTTAAAATATAGTGAATTATACATTAAACTATTGGACTTATAAATCACAGAAACAGACAAGTCATTTTATAACTTTACAAAATATATTTTATGAACAAAACCTAACCTATGGTATTGGGTTAAATTCCTGCAATGACATTACCTGGATAAATCTATTCATTGAACATGTTTGTCAGTACGATTATCTTTCTTTGGGTGTATGCATGCAGAGAATCATCCTCATTCTCTCCTCATAGAATGCCTCAACCATATGCCGGAAATTGGGCTGCGAGCAGGAAGAATGAGATTTTAATTTTTTGGCTTCCTCTAGATGATGAGTGAAATTTCACAGTCACATCTATCTTACTTTTAATAGGTTGCCATCCTTAAAGAAACTTGTCATCTTCTGAAGAGGACTAGGAGAAAATAGAAATTGCTCAGAACAGCTTCCTATATTTCCCTAAGGGGAAAGTAACTAGACACTGTACCTGTCTTTTACAGCTGATACAGCATGTAGTTTAGCAGTTTATATTTCATTTATCTGTACACGGCTCACTAGAGCTTAGTTGTTTTTTTTTTTTTTCTTTTTTATGTATTAGGTTAGCAAGATGACTTATAAAAGATCCAAAGAAAGAGTTTGAATTCCATTTGGATTTCCATCTGAGCTTTTTAAATGCTGATGCACTGGCAGGCACTTACATGAATACTTGATATTGTTCTTTGACGCCATCTTAGACTAAAATACACCTTTCTTTGAGTTTTGCGTACTCCACGGGAAACCACAAAATGTAAGGAGCTGCCAGATGCAAAGATCAGCAAGGCTATAAAAGGACAAACAACCCAAAGTACCAAATGTTTCTTCTTTGGTTGGAAATTTTGCAGAGCATGAAAGATGAAAATGAGAGCAAGGGCTGCACGAAAAAAGAAATGCAGACTTTTAAAATAAAAAGGGAATGTGAATTTTGTGAGACTATGTTCTCACCTCTTTATTGCTTTTCTCAGATTCCCTTTACTTGACAATGCCCTGTTATCACGCAGTCTTTAAACAAATGATATTGGCACTCAGGCATTTTTAAAGAAAATACTCTTTCTTAAGGTGGTTGAAAACTACATGAAAGAAAATTTTTAAAAAGATTTGCACATACAGTGAAAACATTTTGCCTGTTAAACATTTCTGTCAGATATTTGTATCAACTTTGTTCAAAGCAGTAGTTGCTCTGCATATATATTCTTGCACACTTTTTTTATGTTTTTGTTTTTTTGTTTTTTTTTGCGGTACACGGGCCTCTCACTGTTGTGGCCTCTCCCATTGCAGAGCACAGGCTCCAGCGGCCATGGCTCACGGGCCCAGCCGCTCCGCGGCATGCGGGATCCTCCTGGACCGGGGCACGAACCCGCGTCCCCTGCATCGGCAGGCAGACTCTCAACCACTGCGCCACCAGGGAAGCCCTTTTTATGTTGTTTTTAAAGTCTGATGGGAAATAAATTTAACTTTATCCAAAATGCATTTTTTTATCATATAGGCTGGATATATTAGAACACTGTGATGAAGATCTGAAATGAATTTTTTAATTAGAGGAAAGGAATGGACTTTAAAAGTGAAGTAGTCTTAGCAAAGGAAACCATAAACAAGACGAAAAGACAACCCTCAGAATGGGAGAAAATATTTGCAAATGAAGCAACTGACAAAGGATTAATCTCCAAAATTTATAAGCAGCTCATGCAGCTCAATAACAAAAAAACAAACAACCCAATCCAAAAATGGGCAGAAGACCTAAATAGACATTTCTCCACAGAAGATATACAGACTGCCAACAAACACATGAAAGGATGCTCAACATCTTTACTCATTAGAGAAATGCAAATCAAAACTACAATGAGATATCATCTCACACCAGTCAGAATGGCCATCATCAAAAAATCTAGAAACAATAAATGCTGGAGAGGGTGTGGAGAAAAGGGAACACTCTTGCACTGCTGGTGGGAATGTGAATTGGTACAGCCACTATGGAGAACGGTATGGAGGTTCCTTAAAAAACTACAAATAGAACTACCATATGACCCAGCAATCCCACTACTGGGCATATACCCTGAGAAAACCATAATTCAAAAAGAGACATGTACCAAAATGTTCATAGCAGCCCTATTTACAATAGCCCGGAGATGGAAACAACCTAAGTGTCCATCATCGGATGAATGGATAAAGAAGATGTGGCACATATATACAATGGAATATTACTCAGCCATAAAAAGAAACGAAATTGAGCTATTTGTAATGAGGTGGATGGAACTAGAGTCTGTCATACAGAGTGAAGTAAGTCAGAAAGAGAAAGACAAATACTGTATGCTGACACATATATATGGAATTTAAGAAAAAAAAATGTCATGAAGAACATAGGGGTAAGACAGGAATAAAGACACAGACCTACTAGAGCATGGACTTGAGGATATGGGGAGGGGGAAGGGTAAGCTGTGACAAAGTGAAAGAGCGGCATGGACATATATACACTACCAAACGTAAGGTAGATGGCTAGTGGGAAGCAGCCGCATAGCACAGGGAGATCAGCTCGGTGCTTTGTGACCGCCCGGAGGGGTGGGATAGGGAGGGTGGGAGGGAGACGCAAAAGGGAGGGGATATGGAAACATATGTATATGTATAACTGATTAAATTTGTTATAAAGCAAAAAAAAAAAAAAAAAAAAAAAGTGAAGTAGTCTTGGGCTCCCCTGGTGGCGCAGTGGTTGAGAGTCTGCCTGCCGATGCAGGGGACACGGGTTCGTGCCCCGGTCCGGGAAGATCCCGCATGCCACGGAGCGGCTGGGCCCGTGAGCCACAGCCACTGAGCCTGTGCCTCCGGAGCCTGTGCTCTGCAACAGAAGAGGCCACAACAGTGAGAGGCCTGCATACCACACACACACAAAAAAAAAGTGAAGTAGTCTTTAAAAAATTCCATATATCATGTGGAAATGACAAATGAGAAATTTTTAGTTCATACTCTTAATTAGCAGAAGCAGATAGTTTCTTGTACGTTTTGCCTACTTTTAGGGCAGGAGGCCTCTACTCCAACTCTTGGAGATTAATCATGATTTGTTGAATTCAGGTAATCCCTAAATTCTTCACTAGTGATTGGATAAACAATCAGGGTACAGTGGTAGGTGAGTGATTCAGTTCTGGCCAATGAAATGTAAAGAGATGTCTGCTAAAGTGGGGGGTCTCTGGAAAGGCTTTGATTTCTTGATAGCAAGGGCAGATATGACTTTCTTCTCAACCCCCTCTTCCAGCCTTAAGCAAAATCTTAATGCCTGAAGCTTGAGTGACTATATTTTGGTCGATAGACAACATTAGCAGGAGGATAAAAAGTCAATAGGCTAAGGATAATGATCTGCAAATAGAAAGTGCCTGTGTCTTGACAGCATTCTCAAGCAGCTAATCACATAAGAGACACTGCTTATTTTGGGACTTCTTAGATATGAAAAATAAACCTTTTCTGATTAAGTCAATATTAGTTTACCTTCCTATTTTTTGAGGCTGAGAATATCCCTAACTAATACAAGTAGCTTCTGTTGATCCCACTATATTTTATTTATTTTTTATTTTTTTACTTTTTGTGGTACGCGGGCCTCTCACTGTTGTGACCTCTCCCATTGCGGAGCACAGGCTCCGGACACGCAGGCTCAGCGGCCATGGCTCACAGGCCTAGCTGCTTCGTGGCATGTGAGATCTTCCCGGACCGGGGCACGAACCCGTGTCCCCTGCATCGGCAGGCGGGCTCTCAACCACTGTGCCAGCAGGGAAGCCCGATCCCACTATATTTTAATTTTATTTAATTTTTAAAATTAACATGCAGTAAAATTAACTTTTGGGAGATACAGCTCTGTGAATTATATAAATTTGTGTAAACACTTCCACAACCAGGATACAGAATAGCTCTGTGACTCCGAAAATCTCTCTCCTGCTATCCCTTTGTAGTAATACCCTGCCCCTACTTCTAAACTTTGGCACCCAATAATTTGTTCTCTGTCACTATAGATGTCTTTTTGAGAATATCATAAAAATGGAATTGTAAAGTACGCAACCTTTTGAGACTGGCTTAATTTACTCACCATGATGTTTTTGAGAGTCATTCAAAACATTGTATTTATTAAGTTTGTTTTTTTTTTACTGCTGAGTTCATTGCTTAGATGTACCACAGTTTGTTTAATCATTTACCTATTAAAGGACACTGGGTTGTTCCCAGTTTTGGAGGATTATAAGTAGAGCTGTTGAAAACATTTGTGAAAATGTTTTTATGTTAATGTATGTTTTCATTACTCTAGGGTAAATACTTAGGAGTGGAAGTGCTAGGTTGTATGGTAAATATATACATATTTCACTTTGTAAGAAACTGTCAAACTGTTTTCCAGAATGGCTGTTTCACTCTGCATTCTCACTGCAATGCATGAGAGTTTCAGTTGTTCCACATCCAAACTAGTGCATGATTGTCAGAAATTTAAAATTTTAACTCATTTTAATATGCAGTAATCACCATATATCTCTTCATTTATTTAGGCCATCTTTAATTCAGCATTCAGATGTTTTATTAGCTTTATACTTAATAATTTCATACTTTTGGAGATATTATACATAATACTGTTTTTTAATTTTGGTTTATAATTTTTCCAATTTCTAATTGCTGATATATAGAAATATGATTGATGTGTGTTTTCCTTATATCATGTGATGTTACTTTACTTACTAATTAGTTCTAGGAGTTTTAAAAATAAATTTCTTATGATATTTTTTACATAGACAATCATGTTATCAATGAGTAGGAAGAATCTTATTTCTTCCCTTCCAATCTATATACCTTTAATTTCTATTTCTTGTCTTATTGCACTGGTTAGGACTTCTAGAAAGATGTTGAATAGGAGTGGTGAGAACCGACATCCTTGTCTTGTTCCCAGTGTTAGGGGAAAATCATTCAGTTTTTCACCTTTAAGTAAGATACTTGCTGTAGGTTTTTTTTGTGAATACTTTTAAAAATAAGATTGAAGAAATTCCTTTCTATTCTTAGTTAGCTGAGAGTTTTTATCATGAATAAATTTTGAATTTTGTCGAATGCTTTTTCTGCATGAAGTGATATAATTTTTTCTCTACTATTAATGTGGTGGATTATACTGATTGATTTTCAGATATTGAACCAGGCTTTGCATTTTAAATATAATTCTCCACTTAGTTGTGGTTTACTATTCTTTTAATATATTGCTAGACTTAATTTGTGAATATTTTGCTGAGGAATTTTTCTCTTCTTTACTCATGAGGAATACTGGTAGGTAGTTGTCTCTTCTTATCCTATCTTTGCCCAGTTGTAGTGTCAGATTAATACTGGGCTTCATAAAATAAGTTGGGAAGTGTTCTCTACTCTTCTGTTTTCAGGAAGATATTTTATAGGATTAGTGTTATTCCTTCCTTAACTGTTTGGTAGAAATCACCAGTAAAACAATTCAGGCCTGTAGATTTCTTTTTAAGAAGATTTAAAACTGTTGGTTCAATTTTTTTAGTAGTTATAAAACTGTTCAGATTATTTATTTACTTTTAGATTAGTTTTGGTAGTTTACGGTTTTCAAAGAATTGGTCCATTTCATCTAAGTTGTTGAATTTATGTGCATAGAGTTATTTATAATGTCCCATAATTGCCATTTTAATGTCTACATGTTCTGTAGTGATATCCTTTCTCTTTTTCTCCACATTGGGAATTTTTGTCTTTTGTCTTTTTTTTTTTTTGTGAGTCTTGCTAGAACTTTATCAATTTTATTGATCAGTTTTTAGGTTCATTGATTTCCTCTATTGTTTTTGTTTTCTATTTCATTAATTTCTATTTCTATTTTCTATTGTATTTTTTTAAGATAGTAGTTCCCAACTTTTCCAAATATGAGCATTTTTTAACCATTCCATTTTTTAATTTTTAAATTCTTGACATTACAGAACTATACTGACATTTATTAACATTCCACTCTTACATTCCTTATCCACAAACAGAAATAAAATTCATGAGCCAAAAACCAAAAACAAAGCTAAAAATAGGGAAAAGATTATAAAACTAAATATGGATCCCAGCAATAACAGCTGAACAGAGAATGTGATTTTTAAATTAGCAGGTGATAAATTTGTGTAGAAACTGAACACTTAGAAATTATTTAAAACTTGGAATCACTGACCAGAAATTACACAAATGGATCATGGGAGAACAGCAGAAAGGGCTTATGAATGAACCTAGAATGTTCTAGCTTTACCCAGCCTCTTCTCAGAGGAAAGCCTGACATTGATTAGATACTGGGCTAGACTAATACTGTCAGCAGAACCAGTGATAGTAACCTGCCTACCAGAGAGCTTTCCACTGGATTGGCAATTTTGATCTGGGCCCCAGACATCTGGTGGATCTCATTAATGTTGGTGCCTTGGCACCCGATTACACAGCCAATTAAATTATTTGGAAAGGTGAGTTCACGGATGGTTTTAGTAGATGCATCCATACTTGCCTAAGAGCCTTTCATTTCTGGAGAGCTTTTAATTTTATTTCTTACTTTCTTCTGCTTTATTTGGCTTTATACAGCTCTTCTTTTTCTAGTCTTTTAGAATGGAAGCTTAGGTTATTGATGTTTTTCTATTCTAATATAAACATTTAATACTATATGTTTTCCTTTAAGTACTCCCTTACCTGCATCTGATAAGTTTTGATAATATGTAGATTCATTTCCATTTAGTTCAGATTATTTCCAAATTTTCCTTGAAGCTTACTCTTGGAACCATGGATTATTTAAAAATGAGTTGTTTAGTTGTCAAATGTTGGATATTTTAACATTGTATCTTTAAATTATTGATTTTAGTTTAATTCCATAATGGACAGAGAACACAGTTTGAATGATTTCATTTCCTTTAAATCTGTTAAGATTTGCTTTATGGTTCAGGATATGTTATATTTTAGCAATTGTTCCATGTGCATTTGAAAAGAATGGGTATTATGCCTATATTGAAGGAATGTTCTGTAGATTTCAACTTACATCCTATCAGTTGATGATGTTATTCAGTGCTATAATCTTGCTGATTTTCTGTTTGCTCGTTCTGTTGATCAATAAGAAACTACTGTTGCAGTCTTCAACTCTATCAGTGAGTTTGTCTAATTTCTCATTTTTAAAAATAAATAAATAAATAAATAGATTTATTTATTTATTTATTTATTTATTTATTTATATTTTTGGCTTCATTGGGTCTCCGTTGCTGTGCGCGGGCTTCCTCTTGTTGTGGCGAGTGAGGGCTACTATTCAATGTGGTGCGCGGGCTTCTTATTGCAGTGGCTTCTCTTGTTGCGGAGCATGGGCTCTAGGCACGTAGGCTTCTGTAGTTGTGGCACACGGGTTTAGTAGTTGTGGGTTGCGGGCTCTAGAGCACAGTCTCAGTAGTTGTGGTGCACAGGCTTAGTTGCTTCATGACATGTGGGATTCTCCCGGACCAGGGATTGAACCTGTGTCTCCGGCATTGGCAGGCGGATTCTTAAACACTGTGCCACCAGGGAAATCCTTCTAATTTCTCATTTTACTTTTGCTAGTTTTTCATGTAATTGAAGGTATATGGAGAGATGAATGCACATTTAGGACTGTTAAGTTTTCTTGCTGAATTGATTCTTTTGTCATCATGTAATGTCCTTGTTTATTCCAATGCTTTTCTTTGCTTTGAAGTTTACTTTGATATTAATATAATCACTCCATCTTTCTTTTGATTAATTTTTGCATAGTATATATTTTTCCATCCTATTACTTTTAATTCACCTATAACATTATATTTAAAGTGAGATACTTGCACAAAGCATAGAATTGAGTCATTTTATTTCAAATCCTTATTGACAATCAGTGTCCTTTATGTAGTGTTTAGATCATTTATATTTAATGTTACTATATATACATTTGTAATTAGGGCTTCCATTTTATTATTTGTTTTCTGATAGTTTCTTTCATTTTTAGTTTCTCTATCTCCCCTTGCTTTTATTTGAACATTTTTAAAACTGTTTTATTTTATGTATTGTATTTATATTTCTTTGAATGGATTTTTTAATTGGTTGCTCTAGGGTTTAAAAATACATACTTAAATTTTTATAGTTATCAGAAATGTAGGTTTTTCTTTCAACCATCAAATATATATTAAAGAATTCAAGAGGGAAAAGAATAGTTTAATATATTAACCCAGATATTAACTATATTGCTTTTCTTTTATTCCTAATATTTATAACTTCCTTTCTGGTATCATTTCCTTCTGCCTGAAGTACTTCCTTTAGTAATTATTTTAAAGCAGGTCTGTTAGCTCTGAATTTTCTAAGTCCTTTTTTTTTTAACATCTTTATTAAAGTATAATTGCTTTACAGTGTTGTGTTAGTTTGGGCTGTATAAAAAAGTGAATCAGCTATATGTATACATATATCCCCATATCCCCTACCTCTTGCATCTCCCTCCCACCTACCTATCCCACCCCTCTAGGTGGTTACACAGCCCGAGCTGGTCTCCCTGTGCTATGTGGCTGCTTCCCACTAGCCATCTATTTTACATTTGGTAGTGTATATATGTCTATGCCACTCTCTCACTTTGTCCCAGCTTAACCTTCCCCCTCCCCGTGTCCTCAAGTCCATTCTCTATGTCTGTGTCTCTATTCCTGTCCAGCCCCTAGGTTCATCAGAACCATTTTTTTTTGATTCCATATATATGTGTTAGCATACGGTATTTGTTTTTCTCTTTCTGACTTGTTTCACTCTGTATGACAGACTCTAGGTCCATCCAGCTCACTACAAATAACTCAATATCGTTTCTTTTTATGGCTGAGTAATATTCCATTGTGTATATATACCACATCTTCTTTACCCATTCATCTGTCGATGGGCATTTATGTTGCTTCCCTGTCCTGGCTATTTAAGTTTTTCTTCATTTGTGAATGTCTCTATTTCACCTTTTTATTTATAGGATACTTTTGCTGACTATAGATGTCTTGACTGCCATTTTTTTTTTTCTTTCAGCAATTAAATGTCATTCCACTTCCTTCTGGCTTTCATGTTTCTGATGAGAAATTCTTGACTTTCTCAAATCATTTTTCTGTTAGAAGTAATGTAACATTTTCCTGTGACTATGTTTTATCTTTGGTTTTCAACAGTTTGATTATGATATGTCTCAATCACGGATTTCTTTGTGTTAATACTGTTCTGTTTTTTTTTTTTTTAGCTTCTTGAAACTGTATGTTTTTTTAACCAAATTTGAGATGTTTTCATCTATTATTTCTTGAAACATATTTTCTGCACCAACCTTTCTCCCCCGTTTCTGAGACTTTTATGACAAAAACATTAGACCTTTTGGTGTTTCCCCACAGGGCCATGAGTCTCTGTTCAAGTTTTTAAAAAATGTTTTCTCTCTGTTAAGGAAAATGCATAATTTCTGTTGATCACTTTTAAAGTTTATTTACTCTTTCCTCTATCAGCTCTGTCTTATTAATCAAATGATATTTTAAATTTTTGATTATTGTTTCAGTTAGAAAATTTCCGTTTGATTTTTCTGTGTAACTTCTATTTCTTTGTAGTGTCTTTCTAGCTTTCCATTCATTTCAAGAGTTTTTGTCTTTATTTTTTTTGCAAGTTTGAAAAAATAGCTTCATTAAAATCTTTGTCAAACAAGTCCTGTCAATCTGGTGTTGGCATGTGTTGATTGTCTTTTTCCATGCAAATTGAGAGTTTCCTGGTTCTTTGTATCCAAGTAATTTTGGATTGTATCATGGACATTTTGCTTGTTGTATTACGAGACATCAAGTCTCTTAAAATGATGTAGGGACTGTTTACATTTTTGTTTTAGCAGGAAAGACACATGATGCCACTCAGATCACAAGTTCCAATTTGGCCTTCTTTTGATTGTGGTTACAATATCAGTTCTGTTTTTAAAGCCTTTTCAGTGCTGTTTGTATCTGCCCAGTGTGTATGCTACCCAGTGGCCAGTCTGAGATCTAGACAGTGTTCTATATCTTACTTCTTTTCAAAGTCCATGGTATACTGTTTAGGGTTAAAATCATATGTGCACAGCTCAGTGGTGAGTTAAGTAGTTCATAAGCTCATTTATAAGGATTATTTCCCAATATTCTCCCTCTTTGTAATTTTACTGGTACTTTCTGTTTCCCTGGGAATCCTCTGGCTTGAAATATGGGATTTTATTTACCCTGTTTTTCCATTCATTTCCCTACCTGAATGTAATCATGTCTGGAGCCAAACAGTAGAATAATAAAGAGACATAAAAGCAGTCGGTATACTTCCCACATTTTGGGTCCATGGTTCCATTTATCAGAGGGAATATTTCCCCTCCCCCATAGTTTTAAGCCCTCATGAGTCATCATGGGCTGGGGCAAGAGACAATGAGAAGAAAAAAGAGAACTATCTACTTCTCTCTCTGAGCATTAGGCCCTTTTCCTAATTCTCCCACCAGGCTTGAAGGCTTCTCCTCAGTTTCTTGTTTGTGCTGATGCCCACTTGCAGATTTGGGACTTAATTGAAACCAGATAAGAGAATACTGATAGCAGATAGCTGCTCCATCCATTATGTCTAGGATTTATAGATGTATTCAGTAAGAGAGGCAAGATGAAGGGTGCTTGCAGCATCTTACCTGAAACTAGAAAATAATCTCTTTATATTTTATTATATTTATTTCTAAAAAACTGTTGTTCTGTGGTTAATACTTTTTCTGAGTCCAGTCATTCAGAACTAACAGTTAAACTTGCATTCCAATTAGGCAATCACCCTGCAGATGCATATCACATCAGGCCAACCAGGAATCATAAATTCATATTCAGAGGGAAGGCAAGGTTGGTAGTAAGTCTGATTTACAGAAATTTATCATTATACCCTCTTCCCATTCCTACCTCTTTAATGGTATTACCATGTGTATCATTCTATTTTAATAACAGCTATGATGACTGGTATTTACCATGTAAGTACTTTTCTTGCTTTATATAATTTGATCTTTATTATTAACAGCATACAGTTGAATGATATTATTTGAGATGGAAAAATTGGAGTTTGAGAAATTTAAATAATGCCTCCAATATCAGACAGCTGGAAAAAAAATGTGCTACCAGAGTTCAAACTCTAGGTCTGAACCTAGAAATAAATGCTGTTGTCAAACAAGCTATTTGACACCAGCATTTATTCTCTTGATTGTTCTGTGCTATTTATCTCATATATAACTCATGCTATTCCATAAGAACAATCAAACTACATATTACTAAAATTGAAGTATGATACATTTTCTGCTATAGTTCTGGCTAATTAAATCTACTCAGTTAATAAGGAATTTTCGTATTACTAGAATAACTTTAAAATATTGGAGTGCTTCCATATAGAAAATGTTATAAAAATTGTCATTAAACTACTTACAGAATATGTCAGTCAATTTTTGCTGTATAACAAGCTCTTTATTTCTTTTTCATACCTTCTCCAACTTACATCTTTCAAGTCACTGTATTAAATTATGTTTTGTGACACTTTCAGGCATTATGTCCTCTGGTGTCCATTACATCAATAAAAAAAGCAATAAAGATAAAAGCAATAAAGATCTCTAATACAGTCTAGTGTGTTATAATACAATTTGACACACCATCTAATAATGATGTTGAAGATTCTGGCCAGCCAAATGGCTGCATGGTCACTGAAGTTTGTTCAGCCACTGATCTGTTCAGCATAAAGTAACTGGAGGGTGTTACATTTGTCAAAATCTACCTTCTTCAAGAAACCATTAGGTAGAAGAAAGAAAAACTTGCTCTTCCATATATGCAGTATCTTTCTGTCTCTCTCGTCACACACATGCACACACACACACACGTGCACACACACATACAATATTACTGTGATTAATAGCGCAGATATGTAGTCAATGCACTTAGGTTGAATTCCATTCTAGCCATCTAATAGCTGGGTGACCTTGGGTAAGATATTTATCTCGATGAACATTAGTACTCTCATCTACAAAATGGGGAAGATGCTATTACCTTTCTCACGGTTTTGAGCACTAAATAATATATTACATAAAAAACATGGCCTCGATATTGTGTAATCTTTCTAAATTTCATTATCTGTTATATGCATTTTGCTTTGAATTTTTTATGTTGCATTAGTGAATATTTTTACCATCATTGGAGCATTGCATTATTTCCATGAAGGCAAGTAATTATATATATATATATATATATATATATATATATATATATATATATATATATATATACCTATTAAGTATGATGGTTGATTGAATAAAGGGAGAAAACATTTTGTTACTTCTTGGGGGTTTGTCTAAGTCTGGGGTCAAAAAATCAGATGTCCTCAGCAAGTGCCAGGGAGATTATGCATATGTGTGAGTCAGGCTAGAGTAAAAAATGGGAAGTGATACCAAATGTAGCACACTGATGCATACATGACCCTTGTAAAGGCATTTAATTTTATAGACACATCTGTCTGAAGGCGTTCCACCTATGAGCCTTGGGTTTGCAGCCCTTGATGTTGCAGCAATGGGAAATCCCTGAGTTATACAATCAATATTATCAATGTGGTATTTGAAAAAAAGATTCAGTGAAAGAAGAGAATAATAAAAATTATGTATTCAAAATTTGAACCTTTTAAGTTAAAATTCATAAATATATCTTCATTGTCAGTCTTTTGAATGTGTCAGTTGTTTCTCCTTTGAGTATGCAAAATAATGACTGTCATCTTCTGAAATAAGTCACACTGTATTGTACAGTTATGATTTTTAGTTTCATGAAAATTAAATGGGAAATTGAAGTCAGTTGTGAAATAATCTGAAGACAGAATCTTTCTAGATTTCATGATTTTCCTCCCAATGTTAATCATACCTAATTTGATGGCATCTTTATTTTTTATGATTGCAAATTTATCAAAAATTTCCAAAACCTCCAGAAGAACTTTGACAGAAGTAACAACATTATTTATTTGGAAGATCACATGTATTTGTTTAGAAAATATTTAATTAAATTTTATAATTTCAATGACAAGTCAAGGGAAATAAACAGTTTTAGAATGATACAATTGCCTCTATTTATATTAGTAGTCTCCAACCTTTTTGGCACCATGGACCGGTTTCGTGGAAGACAGTTTTTCCACAGATGAGGCAGGGGGATGGGGATGGTTCAGGTGGTAATATGAGTGATGGGGAGTGGC
Source organism: Mesoplodon densirostris (assembly GCF_025265405.1). NCBI lineage: Eukaryota > Metazoa > Chordata > Mammalia > Artiodactyla > Ziphiidae > Mesoplodon > Mesoplodon densirostris. The sequence goes on along the minus strand of NC_082663.1, from coordinate 39,207,951 downwards.
AGATGAAGCTTCACTCCCTCGCCCGCCGCTTACCTCCTGCTCTGCGCCCCAGCCTGCCAACGGGTCTGCAGCCTGGAGGTTGACCTCTGATTTATGTTATTTATGCTTTCTCTCTCTCTATATATATATATATATATTCTTTCATATATATTCTCTCATGTATATATTTTTCACACACACATACATACTAGTATTTACTAGGAGTGGGATAGAAAACTCGATATGATATTTATTATTATAAAGAGCTATTGCCCTGTAATAATGAAACATGAAGTCAGCTTAAAATTCCATATATTTTAACTTGAAACTTTGGAAGTCACAATAATCTAAACCTTTTTTAAAATACCTTCCATTTAAATTTATGAGGAAGTCATGCTAATTTTATTTTAAAACACTTAATTCAACAATCACCCTTTTTTAGGTTTATAAGACTTGTCAGTTAATGAACAATATTTTATTGAACACCTTAACTGTTAGACAACACTGTGCTAGTCTCTGAGCACACAACAATGAAGAAGGTAGAATTAGCTCCTGACCTCATGGTACTTACAAGGAGAATGCTATTAAAGTAATAATTGTAAGAGCTATGTATGATATGTAGAAGTACAGGATGATTTGGTAGTCTTAAATATGAGAGTTGGAAGAGATGTTAAAGATGGTATCTATACCTAAAATCTCTGCTAAGTGATAGTCTGGCCTGCGATTGAACTCTCATGTTGGGAAATCCATAGTCAGTTACCTAGTCCATTTGTTCCTGAAAAAAAATCAACAATTTATAGCTGGAAAACTTGGGCTGCCCACCACCCTCATTGTATCTCAGTACAGTGCTGAGATAGATGACAAAATGCTTGAAAAAACTCGACGTGCCACCATATGCTATAGCCTTAAATTCTTTGACTCTTGTGGAAATAAATTTTCAGTACTATAGCAGGTTCCATTACTATGTCAACATTTTAGGAATGGGGCTTTCTTCTTTGTGTCTGATTTCTAAACCATATATCTGAGAATCAAATTTCTTTTCTTAAATCATTTATTCCTTGTAGCAATTTAACCATGCCTTATTCTTTATATAAAAAGGTCCTGATTCTCTTCCTAATGGCACAGTGATAGGACTGCAATGTCAGATTCAAATTTATTATTGCTCTCTTGATTATCTCAGTCAGAGAATAATAAAGTATGTGGTGTTCATATGTAGTGACCTTGCAAAGGAATTTGTTCTATAGCCCCAAACAACAGTCAATTGTTGTTTGGAGTGAGTCATTAATTTTATCTGACAGATTGAAGATGGTATGGGAATTAAGGTGCAGCCTGCAGACCACCTGTCTCAGATGACTTAACCAATGACATCATTTTGCTTTCCAGTGTCCAGTCACATTTGTTCTAATCTCTGACCAGGGCATGCCAGCTCCAGAAGATAGTTTTCCAAATGACCTGAATCATGACTAATAACATTTATATCTGAGGTTTCCATCTGTCCTGCATGATAAATGGAGGTTGAAGCTGATTAATATTTTAAAATCTGCATTCACAGTTACTCGGGGGAAATAACCCCTGAGAAAGTCATAATTCATTGAATAGGACTTGTTTCATATGTGCTGTAAATTGTTTTTCTCTTTCTTAAAAATTTGCATCTTTGTTTTTAGGAAGAGCCCCAATAAATAAGATACTCCTTTATCCATGTATCTTTCCAGTTTATTGCAATTATGTTGGCTGAATTGTGTCTTAATTTTAAGCTATTTCACCAGGTATTATGTTATTTGTTTAATAACCTCTACTAAAATGATGATGTTGATATGAATGAAAGACATTTCAGAGAGTAGCATGCTAATTAGGCTTTATGATTGACTGACTTCTCCAGTCAACATAAATGAATCTGGGAAGGGAAAGATAGACCTGGTTTCTTTCTGTCCAGAAAATAAGGCATTACAGAAAAATTTTTAAGGTTTATGCAAGCATACATAAATTTCCCATAAATAGAAGTGTATTAATGAAAAGAGAGAAGTGGGGGGAACATAAAGCTAAATATTATTATTATTTATTTATTTATTTTAAATTTTTCTTAAATTTTTTTTTTATTTATCTATTTTTTGGCTGCATTGTGCCTTCGTTGCTGCACATGGGCTTTCTCTAGTTGTGGCGAGTTGGGGCTACTCTTCATTGTGGCATGCGGGCTTCTTATTGCGGTGGCTTCTCTTGTTGCAGAGCATGGGCTCTAGGTGCATGGGCTTCAGTAGTTGCAGCACACAGGCTCAGTAGTTGTGGCACGTGGGCCCTAGAGTGCATGGGCTTCAGTAGTTGTGGCGCGTGGGCTCAGTAGTTGCAGTGTGTGAGCTCTAGGGAATGCGAGCTTCAGTAGTTGTGGCATGTGGTCTCAGTAGTTGTGGCCTGCAGGCTCTAGAGCTCAGGCTCAGTAGTTGTGGTGCATGGGCTTAGTTGTTCCACAGCACGTGAGATCTTCCTGGACCAGGGATTGAACCTGTGTCCCCTACATTGGCAGGAGGATTCTTAACCACTGTGCCACCAGGGAAGTCAGTAAATACTATTATTATTATTATTACTGATTTGCCATTTATGTCTAGTAGTAAAGTGATCATTATTTAGTCTAGTAACCAACTGATATTTAGTGAGGGCCCACTTTACTTAAGATAGTGGGAATAAGAGAAGTACACTCCCTGCACTAAAGGTTCACACAGTGAAGTTGAGAATACAAATATTTTTCAATTTAGGAAGAGTCTACAGGATATATGAACAGAGTAATGAAACTAACACCAGGGAATAAAGAGAGGCCTCTCCGAGGGAACAATGGATAGACTGAGATCTGAATGGTAAACAGGACTTTAGTGGCTCATCTGTACATGCCCAGCACCTCTCCTTATTTTATGTGTTCAGAGATAGTACCTTTCTCCATCAGGAATGCCATTCTTTCCCACAGCAGTCAGAAACTTCTGATTCTGGGTCTGAATCAAGATTACAGAGTAGGAAGATCCTGAGCTCACCTCCTCCCATGGGCACACCAAAATTGCAACTACTTACAGAGCAACCATCTGTGAGAATGACCTGAAGACTAGAAAGAAAAGATGTTCCACAACTAAAGATAAGAAGAAAGGGCCACAACAAAATGGGTAGGAAGGGTGGAGATATGAGCTAGTTAGGACCCACCCCTCCAGTGCTGTGAACCACAAAAGTGGAAGGAAAATTACAACAACATATGTCCTCCTTGGGGAGCGGGGAGTCTGATCCGCACATCAGGCTCACCAGCCTGGGAGTCCTGTACCAGGAATATGAGCCCCCAAAATGTTGGGCTTTGAAAACCAGCAGGGCTTACATTCAGGAGAGCCAAACAGGTGTGGAAAACTGAGACTCCACTCTTAAAGGGCACATGCAGAAGCTCGCTCACTTTGAGTCCCAGTGCAGAGGCAGCAGTTTGAAAGGTGCCACTTGCTGATCTTGAAGAGAGGTAGGAGGCAGCTGGAATGCCCCCTGGGGACTGAGATTCTGGCAGCATCCATTTTTGTGATCTCATTCTACCTTGAAGACAACTGCACTGGGGGGGTGCCATTTTGTAATCCTCCCCCTAGACTATTACCTCCAGGGGCCTGCCCCACCCACCAGTGTGACTGCAGTGGTTATGTAACACCAGGTCACAACAGTCATGCTAGGGGCTTGCCCCGCCCACCAGCACACCTGCAGTGGCTGTGAACTGAGGATCTCTGCCCACTAGCAGCAGTAACATAACACTGTTCCTTACAACTAGTCACATTGGGGGCCTACTCCACTTGCAGTATTCCTACAGCAGTCACACACACCAGTCATGCAGCCAGCAGGGCCAGGTGTCAGCCCTGCATACCTGTGTTCCTGCAGCAGTCAGCACCACCACAACAGAAAGGTGCATGCAGCTTACATAGGGAGCACCCTTTACATATCTGGCTCTAGTGGCTAGAGGGGGGCATGCTACTGGGTCCCAGAGGACATATACTACATAAGGCCACTTCTCCAAGGTTGAGAGATGTAAGAGACTTATCAAATACAAAGAAGTAAACACAGAATTAGGCAAAATGAGGATACAGAAGAATATGTTCCAAATGAAAGAGCAAGACAAAAACCTCAGAAAAAGAACTAAAGAAATGGAGATGAATAATCCACTCAATAAAAAAGTTCAAGGTAATGATCATAAATGTGTTCACAGAACTTGGGAGAAGAATGGATAAACACAGTGAGAACTTCAACAAAGAGACAGAAAATACATCAAAGAATCAATCAGAGTTGAAGAATACAACTGAAATGAAAAAGTACACTAGAGGGAATCAACAGTAGATTAGATGATATAGAAGAATGGATCAGTGATCTAGAAGATGGATTAGTGTAAATAACCCAAGCTGCAAAGCAAAAATAATTTTAAAAAATGAGGATAGTTTAAAGGACTTAGGGAACAAAATCAAGTGCACTAACACTCACATTATAGGGGTCTTGGAAGGAGAAGAGATAGAGAAAGGGGCAGAGAATTTTTTGAGGAAATAATAGCTGAAAACACCCTTAACCTGGCAAGGAAACAGACATCTAGGCCCAGGAAACACAGAGAGTCCAAAACAAGATGAACCTAGAGGTCCACACCAAGACATTATAATTAAAATGGAAAAAATTGAAGATAAAGAGAATCTTAAAAGCAGCAAGGGAAACACAACTAGTTATGTTTAAGGGAGCTCCTAGAAGACCATAAGCTGACTTTTCAGCAGAAACTTTGTAGGCTAGAAGGGAGTGGCATGATATATTTAAATTAGTGATAGGAAAAACAAATCTACAACCAAGAAGACTCTACTTGGCAGGATTATCATTTAGAGTTTTACAGACAAGCAAAAGCTAGACAAATTCATCACTAAATTGGCCTTACAAGAAATGTTGAAAGGATTATTCTAAGTGGAGAAGAGAAGGATACAACTAGAACTATGAAAATTATGAAAGAAAAAATCTCAGTGGTAAAGGCAAACATATAGTAAAGGTAGTCAACCACTTATAAAACTAGTAGGAAGGTTAAAAGACAAAAGTAGTAAAATCATCTATACCTATAATAAGTACTTAAGGGATATGCAAAGTAAAAACATGTAAAATATAACATCAAAAACATAAAACTTTGGGGGGGGGAATGAAAATGTAGGGTTTTTAGAACACATTTGAACTTGAGATCAACTTAAAATAGACAACTATATATATGTCATATATATGTCATTATTTATAAAGTTTATGGTAATCACAAACCAAAAACCTACAATAGATATAGAAAAAATAAAGAGAAAGGAATCCAAACATAATATTAAAGATAGTCATCAAATCACAAGGGAAGAGAGCAAGAAAAGAAGAAAGAAATAGAGAAGATCTACACAAATAATCAGAAAACAATGAACAAAGTGGCAATAAATATGTATGTATCAATAATTACTTTAAATGTAAATGGACTAAATGCTCCAATCAAAAGACATAGTATGGCTGAATGGATAAACATGACCCATATATATTCTGCCTACAAGAGACTTGCTTCAGATCTTGAGACATTCACAGACTGAAAGTAAAGGGATGGAAAAAGATATTCCATGTAAATAGAAATGAAAAGAAAGCTGGGGTAACAATACTTATATCAGACAAAATAGACTTTAAAACCAGAATGTAACAAGAGACAAAGGAGAGCATTACATAATGATAAAGGGATCAATCCAACAAGAGGATATAATACTTATAAATATCTGTGTATCCAGCATAGGTATGCCTAAATACATACAGAAAATCATTAAGCAAAACTTGGCCTTAAATGACACATAAGATCAGATTGACTTAATAGATACATATAGAACAGTCCATTCAAATAGTAGAATACCCATTCTTTTCAAATGCACATAGAACATTCTCCAGGATAGATCACATGCTAGGCCACAAAACAATTTTCAGTAAATTTAAGAAAATGAAATCATATCAAGCATCTTTTCTGACCATAATGGTATGAAGCTAGAAATCAATCACAAGAAGAAAAATGGAAAAACAAACAAACAAACATGCTACTAAACAATCAAAGAGTCAATGAAGAAATCAAAGCAGAAATAAAAAAAATACCTCGGGACAAATGAAAACAGAAACACAACATACCTACATCTATGGGATACAGCAAAAAGCAGTAATAGAGGGAAGCTTATAGTAATATAGGCCTACTTCAGAGAACAAGAAAAATTTCAAGTAAACAATCTAACATTACACTAAAAGAGCTAGAAAAAGAAGAACAAGCACAAAATTAATAGAAGGAAGGAAATAATAAAAATCAGAATGGAAATAAGTGAAAAGACTGAAAAACCAAAACCTTTTGTAGATCAATAAAACTAATAATTGGTTCTTTAAAGATAAACAAAATCAACAAATCTTTTGCCAGACTCACCAAGAAAAAAAGAGATCCCAAATAAATAAAATTAGAAATGAAGGAGGAGAAATTACAGCTGACACCACAGAAATACAAAGGATTATAACAGTACTTTGAAAAATTATATGCCAATGAATTGGGCAACCTAGAATGAGTAAACTCCTAGAAACATACAATCTTCCAAGATTGAATCAGGAAGAAATAGAAAATCTGAACAGACTAATTACTAGTAGTGAAATTGAATCAGTAATTAAAAGAAAACCTTCTCATCAAACTAGTCCATAACCAGACAGCTTTACAGGTGAATTCTACCAAACATTGAAAGAAGAGTTAATACCTATTCTCCTCAAACTATTCAAAAAAATTGAAGAGGAAGGATCACTTTCAAATTAATTCTATAAAGCTGTGTTACCCTGATATCAAAACCAAAGATACCACCAAAAAGGAAAATAGCAGGCCTATATTTTTGATGAACATATGGAAAAATCCTTAACAAGATATTAGCAAACTGAATTCACAATACATTAAAAGGATCATAACCCATGATCAAGTGAGATTTATCCCAGGGAAGCAAGGGTGGTTCAATATCTGCAAATCAATCAATGTAATATTCCACGTTAACAAGATGAAAGATAAAAATCATATGATTATCTCAATAGATGCAGAAAAAACATTTGACAAAATTCAACATCGATTTATGATCAAAACTCTCAAAAAAGTAGGTATAAAAGGGACCTACCTCAGGCTTCCCTGATGGTGCAGTGGTTGGGAGTCCGCCTGCCGATGCAGGGGACGCGGGTTCATGCCCTGGTCTGGGAGGATCCTGCGTGCCTCGGAGTGGCTGGGCCCGTGGGCCATGGCCACTGGGCTTGCACGTCCTCTGCAGTGGTAGAGGCCGCAGCGGTGGGAGGCCCGCATACTGCAAAAAAAAAAAAAAAAAGGAACCTACCTCAACATAATAAAGGTAGGTTTGTCATATATGTCAAACCCACAGCTAACATCATACCCAATGGAGAAAAGCAAAAAGCTTTTCCTCTAAGATCAGGAACAAGACAAGGATGCCCACTTTTGCCACTTTTTTTTTTTTTTTTTTTTTGAGTTACGTGGGCCTCTCACTGTTGTGGCCTCTCCCGTTGCGGAGCACAGGCTTCAGATGCGCAGGCCCAGTGGCCATGGTTCACAGACCTAGCTGCTCTGCGGCATGTGGGATCTTCCCGGACCGGGGCACGAACCCACGTCCCCTGCATCAGCAGGCGGACTCTCAACCACTGTGCCACCAGGGAAGCCCTGCCACTTTTATTCAACATAGTATTGGAAGTCTTAGCCACAGAAATCATACAAGGGAAAGAAATAAAAAGCATCCAAATAAGAAAGGAAGAGGTAAAACGGTCACTGTTTGCAAATGACATGCTACTCTTTATAGAAAACCTTAAAGATGCCACCAAAAAAAAAAAAACTATTAGAACTAATAAATGAATTCAGTAAAGTTGCAAGATAAAAAATTAATATACAGAAATCTGTTGCTTTTCTATATACTAATAACAAGCTGTTAGAGGAAAGCAGTCCTGTATATAACTGCATCAAATAGAATAAAATATGTAGGACTAAATTTAACCAAGGAGGTAAAAGAATTGTACTCTGAAAACTATAAGACATTTAGAAAGAAATTGAAGATGACATAAAAATGTAAAGATATAGTGTGCTTATGGATTTGAAGAATCAATATCATTAAAATGTCCATACTACCCAAAGCAATCTATAGGTTTAATGCAATCCCTATCAAATTACCCATGGCATTTTTCAAAGGATGGGTACAAATAATCCTAAACTTTTTATGGAACCACAGAAGACTCCAAAGAGCCAAAACAATCTTGAGAAAGAAGAGTAAAGCTGGTGGTATCACTCTCTCTGGTGTCAAACTATACTTCAAAGGTATAGTAATTAAAACATATTGTTCTGGCACAAAAACAGACATGTAGATCAGTGAAACAGAATGGAGAGCCCTAAAATAAACCCATATCTATATAGTGAATTAATCTATAATTAACTATAGATAAGGGGGCAAGAATATAAATTGAGGAAAAGATAATCACTTTAATAGTGTTGGGAAAACTGAACAGATAAACACAAAAGAATGCATCTGGCCTGCTTTTTTCACCATATACAAAAATAAACTCAACATGGATTAAAGACATTTAAATCTTTACATTTGTATAACCTGAATCCATAAAACTCCTAGAAGAAAACACAGGTGGTTAACTATTTGACCTTCATCTTAGCAATATCTTCTTGGGCCTATCTCAGGCAAGGACTCAACAACAACCATAACATAGAACTATACCATACTAAAAAGTTTTGCACACTGAAGGAAATCATTAACAAAATGAAAATTCAGCCTACTGAATGGGAAAAGATTTGCAAATGAAATTTCTGATAATTGGTTAATTTTCAAAATATAAAAAGAACTCCTACAACTCAACATAAAACAAACAAACAGACAAGCAATTCAATTGAAAAATGAGCAGAGGACCTGAGTACTCATTTTCCAACAGATGGCCAACAGACACATGAAAAGATGCTCAAAATCACTAATTATCAGGGAAACACAAATGAAAACCACAATGAGTTTTGACCTCACATCTTTAAGAATGGCTGTTATCAAAAAGACAACAAATTACAAGTGTTGGCAGGTTATGGAGAAAAAGGAACCCTCATATACTGTTGGTGGGAATGTAAATTTGTGCAGCCACTGTGGAAGACAGTGTGGAGGTTCCTCAAAAAATTAAAAATAGAACTATGATATGATCCAGCAAATCCACTCCTTGATATCTATCCAAAGAAAACAAAAACCACTAATTTGAAGAAATACAGTGTTTATAGCAGTGGTTTACAATAGCCAAGACATGGAGGCCACCTCAGTGTACATTGGTAGATGAATGGATAAATAAGATGTTGTTAATATATACAATGGAATATTACACAGTCATGAAAAAGAATGAAATCTTGCCATTTGCAACAACATAGGTGGATCCAGAGTGCATTAAGCTAAGAGAAATAAGATAAATGCAAATCCTGTATGATTTCATTTATATGTGGAATATAAAAAAAATGAACAAACAAAACAGAAACAGACTTATAGAGAAGAAACTGGTGGTTGCCAGAGGAGAGGAGGATAGAGGAATGGATAAAATTGGCTGGGGGATTAAGAGATAGAAACTTCCAATAATACAATAAATAAGTTCTGGGGATGTAATGTACAGTGTAGGGAATATAGTCAACAATAATCTAAAACTTTGTATGGTGACAGATGGTTACTAAACTTATTGTGGAGGTCATTTCATAATGTATATGTGTTGAGCAACTATGTTGTACACCTGAAACAAATATTGTAGTCAACTGTACTTCAACTGAAAAAAAAAAAAGGAAAAGAAAGTTATGGTTCAGATTTCTAATCATGGTTCCTTACCTTATGCTGTCTGACTACTATGGAGCCTAAAACCCTACAATTTTATGTTGGCAGAATCATGGCATTCAATTCTCAGTTCAATTGCTATTGCTTTAAAAATGAGCATGACCAAAGCTGGGAAAATCATTGTTTTTCCCTTGCATTTTTATTAGTTTAACTGAAGATACAAGTTCTTTTTCTTCTCCAACCTCAAGGCATGACCAGTAGTACCCTAGTCCTAGTAGTTCTCCTAGTAATGAAAAATCTCTTTAAAATATCAGCAGTATTCACTAACTAAAGAGAAGATAGTCCTCCATATCTGGAGCACTGGAGACTTCAGTGTTATCCTCAGGCATGTGATCTTTACACAGAAACCTTTAGATTTTGTCTAGGTCATGCTTCTCCAGCTGAGTATGGTTGGGTATACCAAGCTGGAAATAAGCATGATTATCTTTGAGAGCATTGATTTCATTCAAAGATATGAAAAGGGTTAATAATTTAACTTGTAGGTAACAAACCATTTTTACTTTTAAAAGAAACATTGACATATTACGGAGTAGAATACAAAATTTGCAAGCATTTTTAAAGGTTATACTGTCACTTTAAATATTTCAAATTTTAGATGGCACCTTTGCATTATGCCCACAGGCTCCCTGAGGGCTATATTAGATTTTCAAGGCCATGAACTCAATGGAAAACTTAGCAGGATTATCCCAGGTGCTTCTTTTTTTTAAAAATAAATTTATTTATTTATTTATTTATTTATTTATGCCTGTTTTGGATCTTCATTGCTGTGCGCAGGCTTTCCCTAGTTGCGGCGAGCAGGGGCTGCTCTTCGTTGCGGTGTGCGGGCTTCTCATTGCAGTGGCTTGTCTTTGTTGCAGAGCATGGGCTCTAGGGGCGTGGGCTTCAGTAGTTATAGCACGCAGGTTCAGTAGTTGTGGCTCACAGGCTCTAGAGTGCAGGCTTAGTAGTTGTAGCACACGGGCTTAGTTGATCTGTGGCATGTAGGATCTTCGTGGACCAGGGCTCAAACCCACATCCCCTGCATTGGCAGGCAGATTCTTAACCACTGTGCCACCAGGGAAGTCCCCAGGTGCTTCTTGATTAAAAAAAATAATAATCTGGATATTTGCATCTTCCACTCCACTTCCTAGTTTTAAGTAGGTAAAGACCTCTCTGTTTCTTCTCTGACAATGTCAACATTTTCTTTGTTTTCCTCTAGTGGTATGACAAAAGTCTAGTGAGGGAGAAACCTAGAGTCTGAATAGTTACTGTGGGCTACAGGCACAAACAACTTAAGTAATTTTCTGTTTCTAATTGGTAGCCCAGGAATTCAAGTTAGAATAAAAGCCCAGCAGATGTTATAATTCTGCCCAGGGATCTAGTGTAAAAGTGCTTACTAAGGATTTTAATGTTGTTTAAAGTTTCTTGTCTCTTATCCTTTCTTTGAGTACTCTTCCAGCAATCTACTAAGGAACTATATTTAAATATATTTACTGTATTCCTAAAATTTCCCAAAGCTATCTCCTAAAAAGACCTTTGGATTAAAATTGTTATTTTTCTTCAATAGTGGATTATAACCATGTGATTATAAGCAGTTAATTCCTTATTCCTATGAGTCAGAGGAAAAGAATTAAATAGTGTTACATTAAACCCAAAGTTTGAAGTCTGAAAAAGTGAAGTTAAAACATCTCATGTTATTAGGAAGATAAGGTTACATATACAGCATCTGATAAAACTAAAATGAAAAACTCCTTGACATGTACTTTCTTACAGTATTCAGTATTGTGATTTGTGAGGAAAAAGTTGAAATAAAAATTAGGGAAATTGAGTCTGAGGATGTAACCAAACTACTCGTACACTGACCAAATTTTAAAACGTAAATACAGATTTAAACAAAATCAGGCACCAGTAGAGGCGTAGTTCCCTTTATTACTATATAAAGTTGGATTTTAAAAAATGCAAAGTGCATATTGAAACACAGTTTCTTTCTATTGTGGATAATCATTTCACTGGGGTCTTGTCTTCACTTGCCATTGGTATCCAGTATCAAGCAACTCCTAGCAATTTAGGAGAATCGTTTGTACATAGGTTTCAGTGAATAAGCAGTTATCTTTGCAGAAAATGTTTCAGTGTTCATGGGTGGATTAACACACAGGTGAAAAGTTCTTCAAAGTTAATAATCTAATAATATGAGCCATTTTCCTTAAATTATTTTTTCCTGGTTTATTTTTAATCCCTACATTTGCATGCCACATTTTCTTAAATGAAGCATATCTATCAATGTGTTATTTAATTAACAGCCAGTATTTGCCAATTGGCAATATTTGGCCAATTTGCCAATAAAAGCCAATCCCTTTTGACCTGCTTTCTCTGGGCCCGATTGGTTAGATTTGGCTCCCTTAATCAGAAAACTCAGCCATTATTTTCTTCAAATTGTTGGGAAACTTTAAAGTTATTTCTATAGGATGCTCACCAAGAAGTTGTTTTGACCCAGGAGTTCGAATAACTACTCAGTTGATAAGTCATGGATTCATGAGCATGCCGTACCCTTTCTTACCAACTCTTTTAAAATTGCAATATAATTGACATATAACATTGTTAGTTTCAGATGCACTAATGATTCCACATTTGTATATATTGTGACATGATCAATACAATAAGTCAAGCTAAGAACAATTTTAAAAATGTTTTAAGGATTCTTACTGCCTCAGAAAAATGTTGCAACTCTTTAGCAGAATATACTCTTCTTATCAGACCTCCACTTTCGCATGACTTTCTGGACTCATCTCTCACTCTTTTCATCTCATACTCAGTGGCCTAGTCATCCTGAGTGTGCTGTTTCCTCACCCTTTTATGCTATTTCAGGCTTCTACAGTGATGCCCGTCACTTGCGTCTGCCAACAGTTCCTTCCTGTGTATTTTTAACCCCTCTATAAGCATCACTCCCTGTAGAAATCTTTAGTTGACATCTGTGAGCAGAATTATTTTCTTCCCCTTTTGTGCCTTCAAGTGTCTTGCTACTTACTGCTAGTACTATATTCATTACAAATTACAATAATTATGTATATTTGTATACCATTAATTAGACTATTGGACTATGAAGTCAGGGACTTTGTTTTATTCTTCTTGCAACCTCAGTACCTCTGTTTTTGGCATGTAGTATAGGATTAATATTTTTCCAACATTTATTATGAAAACATGCAAATTTGATAGAAAAGATGCAAAATTGATATAATTAGCACATATATCCACAGTCTACATTCAATAATTTTTATATTTGCTCCCTTTGCTTTATCTATATTATCATCTATTAACTTTCTGTATATGTACGTGTATTTATTTTTTGATTGGACGCATTAACAAGTAAGTTGCAGATATTGTGACACTTTACCTATAAATACTTCAACTGGTAATTCCTAAAAATAAAGACTTTTCCCTACAAACCATGATGTCACTATTACACCTAACAAAATAACATAATTTCCTAATATCATGTAACATCCAGCCTATAATTAAAATTTCCCCAATTCTTCCAAAAATGACTTGAGAGGTTTTTTTTTAACCAGCTTATTACTTAATTTTTGATCAGATAGATGAATCCTGAAACCCAATATTGGCACAGCTTGAAAGTTTTTTTAGGATGAGAAATATGTAATGCATATTTGATCTTTGAAATTCTGTTTTTTGAAATGTCAGATTAAAACTGATAGTTATGGTAATTGGCATGAAGCATGTAGGATTTGGATTATAATTGAAAGAGCTTAATTAAAGCAGAGCAGTATAGCTGTATTGGCACTTACTGCAGCAATATGAAAGCCTTTGAAAGCAGCATTAGAATGGCATGAATCAATGCTGTTATTATGTCATCTGCTGCTATTGTGAAGACATGAGGGCAGTGGAAGCTCATCAGTTATAGACGTTATCTAGCTAAGCCATTCTTATTTAATGCTGTACCATAAAATTTCTTGGTTATGTATAAATTGTGGCAGTACATGCAAACTCTCAGGTCATTTTCTACCATTAGCTCACCTTAAATTCCTTATTGCAATCCTACATTCTAGATCATTGCCAACTACTGATGACTGAAAAAATCGTTAAGAGATCCATGCATAAAGTGCTGTGTAGCTTTTAGGGAAGCTTCAGTCTTGCTCCCAGAATTTTCCATTCGAGCCCCTCCATAGCCTGTGCTATCATCAGCAGATGCTCTTGGTGATTTTTCCTTTGTTATTTTTCCTACTGCTCTGATTCAAGGTGGTAATTGCTGTCACATGGTAAACCTGCCAGATGAAAGTACCTCATTAGCAATATTTTCCACAGACACCAAGCTAGAATAAAAGGGAATCAGAACACTATAGTATCAAAGATCAGCAGCAAAACTGAATGATTTAAAAAATAAAACAGCTCAGGATGTGGAAGCATTGACCTTGGGGTGATGACTTTGGAAAAATCACTTCACTTCTGTACCCTTCAGTTTCCTCATCCATAAAATAGAAATAAAACACTTGAATCTCCCAAATGCTTACAAGGAAGAATTCGGATGAGGCCTTATCTATGAGTATTCTGTGAACTAAAACAGCTTCTAATGTATACAGAAATATTATTAATTTATTTCTAGGGACTTAGAGTCTTTTTACATCTGATCTGTTATGGTCATGAGGCGTGAAAAGGAGTCTAGCTTCTTTCCTTTAAAAATATTTACATGAACCAAGCTAAACAGCATCAGCAATTTTATTTTGGAAACTCTTTACAAGAGGTGAATAGGTGATGACATTTCTCCATATATTTTCTTGAATCATGGGCCTTGGGTATTCTAAAGTATCAGGATGGATACTTGTTTTATTTTTTAGCCATCAGGAGTATTGTGCTCCAAGGAAATCCATCTGTTTCAAATCAAAGCACATACTTGGGGGGCTTCCCTGGTGGCGCAGTGGTTGAGAGTCTGCCTGCCGAGTCAGGGGACCCGGGTTCGTGCCCCGGTCCGGGAAGATCCCACATGCCGTGGAGCGGCTGGGCCCGTGAGCCATGGCCGCTGAGCCTGCGCATCCGGAGCCTGTGCTCCGCAACGGGAGAGGCCACAACAGTGAGAGGCCCGCGTACCGCAAAAAAAAAAAAAAAAAAAAAAAAGCACATACTTGAAGCTGTTGGGATAGAGGGACTGCAGCATTGGTTTTATTTTTAGCCTGTGTGTCCAAATCCCTACTGAGAAGACCTCATAGGTAGCATTTCCATAGGATGCTTTCACAGAATGCAGGACTGTTTATTCATTCCTGTAATGGATTGGTTACTTACTGCATTCCACTAAGAACAGCATGAATTCCAGAAATATAACCATTATGCAACATTCTAAACCCCAAACCTGAATAAAACCCAATATTACAGATTCAAAACACAATTAATGGCTTTCTGTAGGAAGAGAATTGAGAGAGGTGCCGTGGAAGAATTGTAAGATAAAGAAGACACAGGCCCTGCCCTCTGGAGTTTTACAGTTTGATGGGAAAGACTAGATAAATAAAAAGGTAAGTGTAAAACATGAAATATTATGAAGAGCTATATAAAGATGGTTTAAATCAAATCTTTTCAAAGAGAAATTCTCAAAATTTTTATTTACTACATGGAAAAATACTCCTTAGCTAGCTCTGATCCTCCCTGTACTGTCTTTCTAGTATCAATTCTTCTGAAGGGACATGCTACACAGAGAAAACCTGTCTCCTTACCACAACTAGATGCTCAAATCACTTGTGCTAGCTTTTGGCATAGGAGATAAAGTAAAGGCACAATGAAGAGTGAATTTAGAGCAGGGCTCACTCCTTGGAATAACAGCAGCTTGGAAGGATGTAGTGATGGGTGTAGGCAGTGATATGTATTGAGTTATCACTTTATGCCAGATACTAAGCTGTCTCGCCTGGGTAGGGGAAGAAGGAAATTCATGTTTACACAATACTATACAATATTTTATTAAAGTTGGCAGTATTACATAGATTTTGGACATGAAGAAAGCAGAGACTTACAGAGAGAAGAGTATCTGCCCAATATCTCATGATTTAAAAATTGCACAAATTACTTTTGAATCAAGTCTCTTGGACTCTATCATTTCTACTCTGTCATTCTTCTTGGCAGACTGAAGACCAGAGTAATACAGTAGAAAGAGCGAAGGACCGGGACCCCCAGGGATTAGTGAAGGCTGCCTGTTAGGAAGTCCAGAGCCAAAAATTTGGAAAACACAGCTAAGCAAACAAAAACAATGGTACCTGGAACTAAAATAGTATACTATAAACTATATTTTTATATTTTTAGTGGACAAATTATTGTAGTAGGCAGAATGGAAATCTAAATGTTTATGTACAATGTCAACATTAATAATAAGCATTCAAAAGCCAAAATATGTAAAGCATTTAAGACTGAGGTTGTTTTTTAAGATCAAGGCCACAACAAATACCTATGCTTGTGTGACGGTTAATTTTATATGTCAGCTTGACTGGGCTAAAGGATGCCCTCCTTTAAAAACAGTAAAACAGTATTTCTCAGTGTCTGAGAGTGTCTCAGGAAGAGATTAGCATTTGAACTGAGTAAGGCAGATCACCCTTACTTTGAGCATGGGCATCATCCAATCCATTGTGGGCCTAATAGAACAAAAAGACAGAGGAAGGGCAAATTCTTTCTTTCTGCTTGAACTGAGTCATCCATCTTCTCCTGCCCTCTGACATTGATGCTCCTGGTTCTTGGCTTTCAGACTCAGACTGGGACTTATACCATCAACAATTCTCACCCCACCCCCACCCTACCACACCACCAAATTCTCAGGCCTTCAGACTCAGACCGAATTATACCACCAGCAAGCACTCCTGGTTCTCCAGCTTGCAAATGGCAGAATCTGGGACTTAGCCTCAATAACTGTGTCAACCAATTCCTATACTAAATCTCTTCTTAAATATATCTCTATATATCTTATTGTTTATGTTTCTCTGGAGAACTGACTGATACAGCCGGGATCCTTTAATTCGCCTTACACTGGACTAGGCGTCAGATATCCTTCATGCGAGTCTGGGAATTGTAATTATCATATACCTTTTCATTATTACCCATCTATTACCCACCCTAGACCAGTGGTTTTCCAAGTTCATGTCATGACCCATTGCTTGACCAAGTGAAGTAGAAAATAGCAAAATAAATTTCTTTAAATTTTCAGTTTTGTGTTTTATTTGCAGGGTATTTTGTTGAATATATATAAAATGTATTACTGACTGAGGGGGATGGGCAAATATTTTTTAAAACTCTGCCTTATATCATCATCAGGATTGTTGCAAGCTCCAAAATTACCTTGTTTTATCTTCCTTTAAAAATTCAAGGATCCCTTTTCAGGCCACATTTTCCTACTATCTCTTACAACGTTGGGAATGCCTGACTTACTAACGTGGCTTTGCCTGCTCTCACAATGCCTGCTTTTGTTTCTAAATTCCCCACTCTCCTGCCTTCTTTCTTAATACTTCTTCCTGCCCCTACCTATGGAGCTTCCTGCAAGCACAGTCTTTGCTTTCAGTTGTCCTCCACTGAAACACTGTTCAAAAGAAACTCATGGGCCTCCCTGGTGGCGCAAGTGGTTGAGAGTCCGCCTGCCGATGCAGGGGATACGGGTTCGTGCCCCGGTCTGGGAGGATCCCATATGCCGCGGAGCGGCTGGGCCCGTGGGCCATGGCCGCTGGGCCTGCGCGTCCGGAGCCTGCGCGTCCGGAGCCTGCGCGTCCGGAGCCTGTGCTCCGCAACGGGGGAGGCCACAACGGTGAGAGGCCCGCATAACGCAAAAAAAAAAAAAAAAAAAAAAGAAACTCATGCTCAATATCTGAACTATTTATTACTTTCCTCTCAACTAAACCCTAGTTCACAGACCTCCAACAGCATCTTCTCCTAGATGTTTCAATGTCACCACAGGTTGAATTTCTCATTCTTCACCTGAAGTATGTTTTCCTTCATTTGCAGGTTCAATTTTGCAGGTTCAATTTTAAAATGATAACTTACAGATGCTATTTTATATATATATATATATATATATATATATATATATATATATATATATATATATATGTATATATGTATAATATTTTTACTGAGATGGGTCATTTGAGTTGCTCTTAGTTTTGCAAATATAAGGCAAATAGACACCTGGTGGAAGGTTATAAGTGAAAATTTTTTTGATACAGGAAGGCTTAGCTCAGTGGTTCTCCAAGAGTAGTGGCCAGACCAGCAGTATTAGTGTTAGTACTGTAACTTCTCAGGCCCCACCCATATTTACTAGATCAGAAACTCAGTTGGTGGGAGCAAGCAGCCTACCTTTTAATAAGTCCTCCAGATATTGCTGTTGAACACATCCTAAGGTTTGAAAACAACTGCTTTATACCCCTTGGTATTCCTAAATGGCTACTACACCGAGTTGCTTACAAAGGCTAGAGCTGACCTTATGGGAGAGAAATTCTGAGATTCACTACTAGCACCTTCTGAGATCCAAATTTAGAGCAGCATGACTGAGGTGGAGATTTCTTGAGGATCCCAAACTAAAATCACCTGGTAGAAGCTTTGGGCTAGTGTTTTACACCCAACACAAGTTAAACATTTTTAACAGCCTTACTGAGATTTGTATATCCTCATTCACAATGATTTAAAACACTTCAAGTGATATAAACTTTATTTAATACTTCATGAATTGGGCAGTCTTCATTCCCAAGGGTCCAGAGAACTGCAAAATGGGACAGTTTTATAGGGTAAAGAATAAGATACAAGGGTAAGAAAAATAGAAAATGGACTAAGAACAAGGAAGCAAGTATAAAGTCCAGGGTTGGCTTGGTGTTTGGGATTGGCTAACTGGATATACTGTGTTTCTGGTCAAATGGAGGATTTATAGCAACATGCAAGTTATCTAAGTTTTGGTGCTGTCGTGGCACCCCAGGCAGGAGTGGCTCCATCTTGGACCTAGAAATTTATTTCAACACTGTGAAACTTACTCTTTTAAAGTGCACAATTCATGGTTTTTAGTATATTCATAAAATTTGGCAACCATCACAACCCTTTAAAAAAGATTCATAGAAGCTGATTTTGGTAAAGTATGTGAGTGATGCTGCAAGTTTGTTCAAGCCAGAATCTCTAACCCATTAGGGAGTTTCAGTCAACAGTGACTGCACATATGCATATAAACCAGGTGCACTGTGAAGACAGAGCAGGAGGCACCTCACAGCTGGGTCTGGCAGGAAAAGAGTCTCCAACAGAGGCAACCCGTGTGTTTCAAAAAATGTTTAGGACCAACCTTCAGCAGAAATTCTTTGTGGGAACAAGGAGAATGGCAGTGGGTTGATTATACCTGTTTGCTAAAGACAGATCGGATTTGTCCTGGCATAATTATTGATAGCATGGCCTTTCATTCCCCAAAGTGTTCTAGTTTAGATGATTAATCATATGATCACTATAATTAGACCCCCTAGTTCTCTCTTTTGGAGATCGTTTCTCTCTGGTACCCTTTCCAGCCTCCTCTGCCGCCCCCAAATTCCAATTTCTGCCTCCAAAGCTCAGTGAGACCATCACTCTCTTTGCACTGCTGTCCATCACAGAGTGTAGAGTACCACTAGTCATGGGGCACTCTGGGGTCTCAGTTCATTTTTTCCCTTTGCTACCTGTTGTCCAACATCTGAAAATCTGAATACAGTATTTTGAGTTTTAGCCTGTTATCAGTTCTACTCTACCATGACATTATGTCTGTGAGGTTTCTCCATGTCATTGCATATGGCAGTAGTTCATTCTTTTTTTTTTTTTTTTTTCTTTTTGTGGTATGCGGGCCTCTCACTGTTGTGGCCTCTCCCACCGCAGAGCACAGGCCCCAGACGCGCAGGCCCAGCGGCCATGGCTCACGGGCCCAGCCGCTGTGCGGCATGTGAGATCTTCCCAGACCGGGGCACAAACCTGTGTCTCCTGCATCGGCAGGTGGACTCTCAACCACTGCGCCACCAGGGAAGCCCAGTAGTTCATTCTTTTTCTTTGTTGTTTAGAATGCACAAATAATAAACAAAAATGCATTTATTCAACTTTTGATGGATGTTTTGGTTGTTCCAGTTTTTGTACATATCTTTTGATGTATATATACTTATTTCCATTGGACATATATCCTTATGAAAGAATTTTTGAGATACATATGTTGATCCTTTTTAGATATTTAAGTACTTTTCTGAAATGGTTTTATCATTTTACCTTCTGCTATCAATGCATGGACATTTCAGTTACTCAAATTTTCATCAACACTTGGCATTGTCAGTCTTTAAACTTGGATGAGAATGTTGAGATTCTATAATTCTTAATGCTGAACACTTTTTTATTTATTTCACACTCAGTATCTTTAAATTAAAATAATATTTAAACCTATGAAATTTACACCCTATATCTTTGAATGAACATAAAATCTAAATCTGTAAAATTTAAGAACTATTTCTACCATCTCTTTTAAGTTTAAATAAAAGTTTAAAAATAAAAATATTTTCTTTATTATATGTATTCTATTAAATGGTGGAATTAAGACTACATCATTTCTAAAATATTTAATAATTTTTAAGTTCTTTAAGTTTAACTTAAATACTTTCACTATACTTTGAATTCATACATGGTATTTTTCAGATTTTCTTAGTCTTTCTGGACATTAAGTTATCACATCTCAAACTACTGTGCCTACTAAATTCTTCAAATAAGGAGCAGAATTTACTGATGTATACTTTTCAATAGTGTTTTTTAAATTTTATTTAATTTTATTTATTTTTTTATACAGCAGGTTCTTATTAGTCATCCATTTTATACACATCAATGTATACATGTCAATCCCAATCTCCCAATATATCACACACCCCCCACCACTTTCCCCCCTTGGTGTCCATAGGTTTGTTCTCTACATCTGTGTCTCTATTTCTGCCCTGCAAACCAGTTCATCTGTACCATTTTTCTAGGTTCCACATGTATGCATTAATATACGATATTTGTTTTGCTCTTTCTGACTTACTTCACTCTGTATGATAGTCTCTAGATCCATCCACGTCCCTGCAAATGACCCAATTTCGTTCCTTTTTATGGCTGAGTAATATTCCATTGTATATATGTACCACAACTTCTTTATCCATTCGTCTGTCGGTGGGCATTTAGGTTGATTCCATGACCTGGCTATTGTAAATAGAGCTGCAATGAACATTGGGGTGCATGTGTCTTTTTGAATTATGGTTTTCTCTGGGTATATGCCCAGTAGTGGGATTGCTGGGTCATATGGTAATTCTATTTTTAGTTTTTTAAGGAACCCCCATACTGTTCTCCATAGTGGCTGTATCAATTTACATTCCCACCAGCAGTGCAAGAAGGTTCCCTTTTCTCCACACCCTCTCCAGCATTTGTTGTTTGTAGATTTTCTGATGATGCCCATTCTAACTGGTGTGAGGTGATACCTCATTGTAGTTTTGATTTGCATTTATCTCATAATTAGTGATGTTGAGCAGCTTTTCATGTGCTTCTTCGCCATCTGTATGTCTTCTTTGGAGAAAGGTCTTCTGCCCATTTTTTGTTTGGGTTGTTCGTTTTTTTAATATTGAGCTGCATGAGCTATTTATATATTTTGGAGATTAATCCTTTGTCTGTTGATTTGTTTGCAAATATTTTCTCTCATTCTGAGGGTTGTCTTTTCATCTTGTTTATAGTTTCCTTTGCTTTGCAAAACCTTTTAAGTTTCATTAGGTCTCATTTGTTTATTTTTGTTTTTATTTCCATTACTCTAGGAGGTGGATAAAAAAAGATCTTCCTGTGATTTATGTCGAAGAGTGTTCTTCCTATGTTTTCCTCTAAGAGTTTTATAGGGTCCAGTCTTACATTTAGGTCTCTAATTCATTTTGAGTTTATTTTTGTGTATGGTGTTAGGGAGTGTTCTAATTTCATTCTTTTACATGTAGCTGTCCAGTTTTCCCAGCACCACTTATTGAAGGGACTGTCTTTTCTCCATTGTATATCCTTGCCTCCTTTGTCATAGATTAGTTGACCATAGGTGTGTGGGTTTATCTCTGGGCTTTCTATCCTATTCCATTGATCTATATTTCTGTTTTTGTGCCAGTACCATATTATCTTGATTACTATAGCTTTGTAGTATAGTCTGAGGTCAGGGAGTCTGATTTCTCCAGGTCCGTTTTCTTCCCTCAAGACTGCTTTGGCTATTTGGGGTCTTTTGTGTCTCCATACAAATTTTAAGATTTTTTGTTCTAGTTCTGTAAAAAATGCTGTTGGTAATTTGATAGGGATTACATTGAATCTGTAGATTGCTTTGGGTAGTATAATCATTTTCCCAATATTGATTCTTCTAATCCAAGAACATGGTATATCTCTCCATCTCTTGGTATGATGTTTTTCTTTGATGTGGACCATTTTAAAGTCTTTACTGAATGTGTTACAATATTACTCTGTTTTATGTTTTGATTTTTTGTCCAAGAGGCATGTGGGATCTTAACTCCCATCCAGGGATCGAATCCACACCCCCTGCATTGGAAGGCAAAGTCTTAACCACTGGACCACCAGGGAAGTCCCTCTTTATCTCTTTTTTTAATCATTAAGGCACATGTTTTATGACATTTATCCTTATTTTTAATGCAATAAATAAAAAGTTTAAATAAAAGGGTTAAGATAATTTTTATAATTGTTTATCATAAAGGAATACAATTTAAGAGATCTTAATTAATAAGAACTCTGTTGGTTGAATGAATAAAATGGAGCCCAGTGCCTCTCTCAGTCCCATCTGTCTGGTTTAATTTTTCTCAAATGATATACATCTATTTTTATTGTACAATATGTAAGTACTGTAAGTATGTATGTAAAATTTGAGAATTTCCCCTTCTGTTATCATCCAATTCCCAATTTCCCTTACAGGGTAATGGTTTAGTTTGTGTATTCTCTCGCTCTCTCTTTTTTCATCTAGCACATGCATAGTACTAGCACAGCAGTATGTATATGTGTGTGTGTTTGGATCTGTTTTATTAATATGTTTTACCCATGATTTTCTTTCATTATCTTTAATTTACAGTATTTCTTAGAAATGTTTACATATTATTCAATATATGAAAATTTTCTTTATATCCCTCACTTGAATACACTAGAATGTTCTAATGTATCAATTAGATAGACTCTCCTCTACTAATGGATATTTAGATTCTCTCCAACTTTTTTCACTTCAACAAACAATGCTGGAGTAAGCATCCTTTTTAAGATTTTTTAAGGTATTAAGATATCATTTTAAGATATTACTGATAGGGCTTCCCTGGTGACGCAGTGGTTAAGAGTCCACCTGCCGATGCAGGGGACACGGGTTCGTGCCCAGGTCTGGGAAGATCCCACATGCTGTGGAGCAGCTGGGCCCGTGAGCCATGGCCGCTGAGCCTGCGTGTCCGGAGCCTGTGCTCCGCAACGGGAGAGGCCACAACAGTGAGAGGCCCGCGTACCGCAAAAAAAAAAAAAAAAAGACATTACTGATAGTGGAATTGTTCTATCAAAGCTTATGCATATTTAAGTTTTAATAGATATTATCTAATTGTTCTCCAAAAAAGAAAATAAAAGCTCCCTTGCCAGCAGTGGCTCTTATGCACTATTCTAATATGCATCCTTGTGCTGTGGAAAACAAAACCAAAAATGTAAGTAGCTCATCTTGATTCAATTTGCATTTTCTTGATTTATTCAACACCATTTTCTTGGCAACTGTGGCTATTGGTATATTTTTGTGACTTACCTATCATAATCATAATGTATTTTTCTATTGGGTTGTTTAAGATATTTTATATGTTATTTTATTTTACAAAAGTTTTAAACTGTAAATAGTCAAATGTCACAACCACTTCCCACTTAGGCTTTCTGAATTACAGTTAGAGACTTCCACAGAAGGGGAGAGCTTAAGTCCTCTAATTATAAAACTTTTAATTTGGATATAACCTTGTACTTATTGTACTTCTCATTTTATCAGTTTTTAACTACTTCACTCTAACAAATAGTTTTAAAAGATAAATGCAAAATTATTATCATTCATATTTTACATTTGAGAAATGTGAGGATCTGTATTATAATACAAAGAAACAACTAACTAGAGTTTCCAGTACATTTTAAGCACTCAGTAAATAGTTATATAATGTGACTATGAAGCAAACTTGTATTTGTTATTCCTTTGAGCAACAAATTTTAGATTCTTTCTTGTCAGGTGAGGATAAACTTGAAAGCTGAGAGAATGAAGTAGAATTCTGGATTGAAACTAGTTGATAAACCCAGTGGGGACAACCTTTGACATATACTGACCATGGTCAAAGATTGCACTTCAGTCAATAAGGGTAGACGTTCATGCCTGTTTCATTTCAAATTCAAGTAACTAAATGAGCAAGGACCATTTGGCCTTTCTTATTGTACCTGTATATGTATCTAGGATTAACAAATTTTTGGTACATTTGCAACTTTAAAAAATTAAATTTCATTAATTTTATTTCTGCAAACTTCTTAGAGATAATGTGAACTGCCTTTTAAGAAAAATTAAGTGGGTTGGCAAGATTTTACAGTTATTCTCATACTTGTGTGTCCTTAGAAGAAGTGGGTGCAGTAGTGGCTTTTTCTGGAGAATAAAATGTAGGTGGAATTTTTCATTTTCAATGGGTCTGTATTACAAAGTAATAGTCTTGAGTATTAGCATTTGAATATATACTTAAAATACTACAATGCTATTCCCTCTCTGGAACATGTCTGACTCATTTTGCCAGATTACTGATTCCAGACTCCAAGATGAAATTAGGTGTTATGATGCACATGAAAGTATTTAGAAAAATATGATATTACACACATTTAAAAAGGCAGTATATATTACTGTTGATCTAACTTTTGAATTTTTAGCCATATATATACATATATATATATATGTATATATATATATATATATATATATATATAGCTTCAAATATATAATTTGGTGCATGGATAAAAAGTCCTAGGAGTGTTAGATTTTTAAAAGAAGTTATATTTTTTATTTCTCTGGCATCTGATTTAAGATAGTTGGTGTTCTCAACACAATTCAGCATCTTTACCTAAAGCCATAAAAGATTGCAATGTTGATAGGTGCCCTATTATACTTGTGTGATAAAGTAATTCAAATAAAGAACGTCCATTGAAATATACCTGAAATTATAATTGTTTCTTCAGTTCTCTTCAAGAGGAACATGCTATTTCAGTACCTTCAATTATATCTTTTGTGATACAACTGAAGAAAGCACCAAAGCTCCAGTAAAAATTCAAAATATGATGACAAAAAATACAAACGTCATTTTCTTGAAGGACTGTTTGCCTTGAGCAAATAAAAATAATGCTTTTCTTAGTCCAGTAAATCCTAGAACAGACACCTGGGGGCAGTGCATCTTCACTATCTACAACTCAAATTCAGGGAATGACTTCTTTCCATTAAAAAAATGTGCTATAATCACAAGCAGACTAGAATAGGAACTCCTGGCTACCCTCTTTCTTTTAGAGAGACCATTGATTCACACACTTTACACTACAGCAGCGGTAGTCCAGTCCTCTTCATTTTGGTAATGGTTCCCTGTGAAATTAAACATATAGTTATTTTTTTACGTGTCTAGACAACTCTTCTTGCTGCTTATATTACCTACATAGTGGTGTGTCATCAGAGTAACAGTTCATTGTTACACTGTATTTCACACACTAAACGTAACATTTGTAACTATTAGTGAACTGAAATCTTTACTGATTAATTGTCATGACCCTAGTATAGCTTACACTCATATTAGAAATATATGCATGTGCATATTTAATAAATCATATAACACCACTGTCGGACAGTTTTCTTTGTTCTTAATATCATGTACACACCTTCACCCAATAATTCTTATCTTGACTTGTGCAATTCAAAATGATTGAGGCCAGATTGCTAAATCCATTAGCAGAAAAACATCTATAATCCTCTTATTCCACTTGACCTGATTCAGCATCATCCCCATGAGGAAAAGAGATTTGGATTTAGCATGAACTATTCTAAGGCTTGGAGAAATGTACCATGATAATCAGAAAAGGGAATTTTATTTGATTTAAAATTTTTTTCCAGCTTTATTGAAGTATAATCGACAAGTAAAATTATAGAACATTTAAAGGGTACAATGTGATGATTTGAAATATGTGTTGTTAAATGATTCCCACAGTCAAAGTATCAGTAGTAAACATATCCATCACCTCCCATAGTTATTTTTGTTTTTTAGGTGAGATTTAATCTCTTAACAAATTTCAATTTTACAATACAGTATTATTAACTATAGTCGCCATGCTGTACAAGAGATCCTTAGAAGTTATTCATCTTATAACTAAAAGTCTGTACCCTTTAATCAACCTCACTCCATTTCCTGTACCCCCCAGCCCCTGGCAACCACCGTTCTAGTTTTTGGCTCAACTCTTCTTTTTTTGTTTGTTTGTTTTTAAGATTCTACATATAAGTGATAACATATAGTATTTGTTTTCTTCTGTCTGGCTTATTTTACTTAGCATAATGTCCTCCAGTTTCACCCATTTGCAAAAATGATAGGATTTCCTTCTTTTTCAAGGATGAATAATGTTCCATTGTGTGTGTGTGTGTGTGTGTGTGTGTGTGTGTGTGTGTGTGTGTCTCACACTGTCCCATTCATCTGTCAGCAGACACTTAGGTTGTTCTATATCTTGGCTATTGTAAATAATGTTGCAACAAGCATGGGGATACAGATATCTCTTCAATATAGTGATTTCATTTTCTTTGAATATATACCCAGAAGTGAGATTGCTGGTAGCTCTATTTTTAAATTTTTTTTTTTTGAGGACCCTCCATACGATTTTCCATAATGGCTATACCAATGTACATTCCTACCAACAGTATACAAGGGTTCTCTTTTTTCTACATCCTTTCCAACATTTATTATATCTGTCTTTTTGATAATAGACATCCTAACAGGTGTGAGGTGATATTTCATTTTGGTTTGGATCTGCATTTCCTAGATGATTAGTGATGCTGTGTACCTTTTCATATACCTATTGGCCATTTGTATATCTTCTTTTGAAAATGTCTGTTCAGGGCCTTGGTCCATTTTTAATTAGGTTATTTGTTTTTGTTTTGCTATTGAGTTTATGACTTTTTAATGTATTTTAGATATTAACCCCTTATCAAATATATAGTTTGCAAATTTTTTCTCCATTTTGTTTATTGTCTTTTTATTTCATTGATTTTTGTTTGTTTGTTTTTTGCTGGGCAGAAACTTTTTAATTTGGTGTAGTCCCAATTACTTATTTTTCTTTTGTTGTCTTTGTTTTAGTGTCAAATCCAAAAAAATCCTTGCCAAGACCAATGTCAAGGAGCTTTTCCCTTATGTTTACTTGTAGGAGTTTTATAGTTTCACTCCTTTCATTTAAGTCTTTAATTCATTTTGAGTTTACTTTTGTGTATGGTGTAAAATAGGTGTCCAGTTTCATTTTTTTGCATGTGGCTATCCAGTTTCCCCAGCTTCATTTATCCATTTATTAAGTTTTCCATTTATTGAAGAGACTATCATTTCTCCATTGCGTAGTCTTGGGACCTTTGTTGAAAATTCGTTGACCAAATATGCATCGGTTTATTTCTGGGTCTCTATTCTGTTTCATTGATCTATGTGTTTTTTTATGCCACAACCATAGTGTTTTGATTACTACAACTTTGTAATATAGTTTGAAATCAGGAAATGTGATATCTCCAGGTTTGTTCTCTTGATCAATAAATGTAATAGACTACATTAACAAAACAAAGGATAAAAATCATATGCTCATCTCAATAGATATAGAAAAAACATTTGACAAAATTCAATATCCTTTCATGAAAAAAAAACTCTCAACAAATTGGGTATAGATGGAATGTACCTCAACATAATAAAGGCTATCTATGGGAGGCCCACAGCTAGGATCACACTCAATGGTGAAAAGCTAAAAGCTTTTCCTCTAAAATCAGAAACAAAACAGGGTGCCTGCTCTCACCATTTCTATTCAACATAGTTCTGGAAGTCCTAGCCAGAGCAATAAGGCAAAAAAAAAAAAAAAAAAAAAAAAAGAAACTAAAAGCATCCAAATCAGAAAGGAAGAAGTAAAATTGTCTCTGTTTCTAGAAGATATGATCTTGTATCTAGAAAACCCCAAGACTACCAAAAAGCTGTTAGAACTGATAAACAAATTCAGTAAAGTTGTAGGATACAAACAGCATGCAGAAATCAGTTGTGTTTCTATACATTAACAATGAACTATCCAAAAAAGAAATTAAGAAAACAATTCCATTTATAAAAGCATCAAAAAGAATGAAATACTTAGGAATGAATTTAACCAAGAAAGTGAAAGATCTGTACAATAGAAACTAACACAACTTTGTAAAACAACTGTACCCCAATTAAAAATATATATATGGTGAACAATTGGCTAACGTGCTTAACATATACTTAATAAATTTTTATTTGTAAGCTAAAAAAAAAGGAAAAATGAAGAAAAAGAAAGTTCTGTACACTGAAAAGTATAAAACACTGAGGAAAGAAATTGAAGAAGGCACAAATAAATGGAAAGATATTCCATGTTCATAGATTGGAATGATTAATGTTGTCAAAATGCCCATAATACACAAAATGATCTACAGATTCAATGAAATTCCTATCATCATTCCAATAGCATTTTGCACAACATAGAAAACAATCCTAAAATTTGTATGGAACCACAAAAGACCCTGAATAGTTTAAGCAATCTTGAGAGAAAAAGGAATTCTAAATAATTCTTTCAAATGTATTTTACCTTTGTATCTTTCAGCTTATTCAAAATATTTTTTGTAAGTAAATAGTGCTTCCAAAAAAATAGTATCAGCGTTATTTTCCATATGGTTATGGCTATTTAACATATTTTCCAGCCTGCATTTCCAAAAATAGGTTCTAGTAGGCCAATGAAACAACATTGTTTTTGATATGTAGAGAAGAGCCAGTACTACATTCAGTATGTCTGATGGGTTTCTGTGCCTCTTGGGTTGCTGAGAACATAATGCATATTTTATCTTAGTGTTAAAATCTAGTCTCCAAAGAGTTAATACTGGTTTTTGTTCATACTTGTGGAAAACTACACTACATTGTTGCTGTCTAGAACTTGACCATGGGGTAGCAAAACCATCCCAGTGTTCATCATGATAGATTTCAGAGAGCAAGTGGAAGACCTCGGTCCTTTTTCTGCTCTCAGAGAATATATTTTTCTAGCATAGAACACACCATAGGTGAAAATTAGGAAGAGAGAATGACAGATTTTCTGCTTGAAAAGATGCTTTTTTTATCAGGTCATGTTTTGATCAGATCATCATCATGTCAAGATTGATCAAAAGATCAATGTGAGGATTATAGTTTTTTTTCTGCACTAAGTACATATGATATCATATGCTGTTGTTTTGGAAATTCTGCCTCTGTCCCAATCTAGAAATATAAGAATGTTTATTTCCTAAAACCATTCAATCTCTAATATGAGGTTTTCCTCACATGTTTCCACATGTATAGAATGCATTGTCTTTAAAACTGTAATGTGGCTGTGTATAGTCTAAATATTTGTTTATATAATTTCTCACCTTGGACAGTTGAAGAATCTCCACATTGACCTAACTTAGAAAGAACAGATGGCCATTTTCTAAATTTTATTTTGTAGTTTTTAAACATTTGGCTGTAGTTAACCAAAGAGGGAACAAGTTTTTGTCTATCTAGGCAGATAAGATGGGCAGTTGTAATTGTCTGATGAGGTAAGCAATGACCACCCAAACCCTCTTATGTTTGCAGACATGCAAGTTTTGTGACCTGATTTGACTGAGATCTAAGTACCTGAGTTGATATGATTCAGTGGATAAATGCTTACATTTGTGCTTCACTCTGCACTTTCAGACAGGCCAAATGAGAGGACCAAAATAGAGTTTAGAGGGCCTCTCCCTTAGGATTTGCCTACCTACCCTCTTAGGTAACATTTTTTTCTGAGCTTTTAAAAAGGAATTGCCTGCTTTTTAAGTACTTTTTTTTTTTTTTTTCCACTTAAAGAGACATGTTAAAAGGCCAGTTGGAAATTCAGGTATGGTCCCTAGGCATGTGATACCTTTGTTGGGCTGGTGGTCTTTAGAGACTAGATTTTCAGTTTTGTGAGGCCAGGAACTCAATCCCATCATTAAACACAGACTTGATCTGACTCAGGGGAACTGACTCATGCTAATGAAACTCATTATAAGCCAGAAAGGCTTATTCATTAATTCATAATTAGAAGTAGATCTGCCAAGAGGAAGGAAATACAGATGGTCAGCACATTGTCTCCCAGAAAAAAAAATTTACATGAAAATGCAAAAAGGTAGTTGGTTTATATAATAGAACCAGTGGAAAGAGAGCTAGATGATATTAGTGAAAGGTTTGATCTGGTTATGCTAGCTTCCTATTCCCTTTTCCTTGTAGGCTTCTGCCTGGAAAAGAGGAACTACAATTCTCTTTTGCATGGGGCAGCATCCCTTCTGGGCTGAAGAAACACTGACCCAAGCTTGCACTTTGGAGCATCTTTAAGTCAGTTAGGTTACACTATAACTGAATGACTAATTTCTTTACTTTAACATGTTATGTTCACAGCTTCTTGTGAATATAACTTGATCCTGTTGACGGAGACTGAGAAGAACTTCATCTCAACCAACAGCAACATATTTACAAATCATCTCTAAGGATGAGTTACTATGAGAGTGTCTAGTTTCTCATTTTATAGTGATTTTTCAATCTCGGACAGTGACCTCTTCAAATTCAGGTCCCCATATCCTGTAAGAAACTGTTATATCTTATACGGGTTTATGTTGATATGAATATTCTGTATCAATAATGACATTTTAAAAATGAGATATCACAATATATTCTCTGGAATACTTTAAGGTATTGCAAAGAAATGCTTCATTAATTTGGGTGTTCTGGCTATCTTCAGACTGTTTGTGATATTCTTTCTATAGCATCCATGCAACATGCTAAGAAGAGAAGAAAAGTGACCAATGTGGACATATTAACTTCCTTTTCATGAACAGTTTGAACACCCAATTCATGTGTGTTCCAAGAGCACTGACTAGTAGTGAGGTAATATTGATTATCTTAGGGCCAGTGTCATGAATATCCGTTATCACTCTAGGCAAGAGAAATCTAGTAGAGTTTAGACAGTATGCTATATTTATTTATTTTATTTTTGTGTATATATATATATATATATATATATATATATATATAAATAAATTATTTATTTTTGGCTGCATTGGGTCTTTGTTGCTGCATGTGGGGTTCCTCTAGTTGTGGTGAGTGGGGGCTACTCTTTGCTGCAGTGCACGTGCTTCTCATTGCGGTGGCTTCTCTTGTTGCAGAGTACAGGCTCTAGGCATGCAGGCTTCAGTAGTTGTGGCATGTGGGCTCAGTAGTTGTGGCTCGCGAGCTCTAGAGCGCAGGCTCAGTAGTTGTGGTGCACAGGCTGAGTTGCTACGTGGCATGTGGGATCTTCCCGGACCAAGGGTCGAACCCATGTCCCCTGCTTTGGCAGGAGGATTCTTAACCACTGAGCCACCAGGGAAGCCCAGTACACTATATTTTAAAATGTACTATAGATATACCAAGTAGGGAGAGAGATAGAAAGGTAATTATATTAGTAGGTATTTTATGGATTAGAATAGATTGGGAAAGTCTAATAAGTCCCAGGATATTTTGTTCTGTCTCAAACAATTTTTAATTAAAAAAAATTTTTTAATTCTAATTTTTGGTATCTGGTAGGGTAAAAGAAAATGAGATGATTGGAATAAACTTGACCTTAATTTTGGCCAGAGTTTCTTTAAACATGATCAAAGTTTAGTTGATATTTTTATTTAATATTTTATGGAATGGTATTTTTGGAATAATTTGATCTTTTTCTTAAAAGTGTCAAAATTCTAGTAGTGGGCTTTATTTAGCTATTTAAGGATAATACATTTTACCACAGAAAATTGTGAATTTAGATTTTTTTTAAGCATGTAACTGGGAATATTGGAAGACATTATTTTCATTTCTTACAAACTCCTCTTATATATTCAGGCTTAAAAGGTGAATCATGCATAATACTTCCTATATCTCTCTCTAAATATGTCTATTCCATGAATTCATTTATTAAGTGAGAGTCATTTGGCAGTTGCAAGCAAGCAAATATATACAAATATGGCACCCACCTACTCAGGTCTGGCGAGAGGGAGTAGTCAAAAACAGGGAAGGACAAGCAAAGACTGTACCCGAGAGAGTTCACATTCTGGCAACCCCCCATCAGAGGTTTGTTCCCATACCTGCTGCACAGCCCCAATCATGGCTCTGAGATAGTGGGTGCCAATGTTGGACCCTTTCCAATGAAGAAGTTCCAGGTGTTTGGAGGAAAAGTCTTTCAGATAACAGAAGTATTGTACTGGTTATGTGTTTTTTGTTCTTTTTTAAAAAATAAATTTATTTATTTATTTTTGGCTGCATTGGGTCTTCGTTGCTGTGTGCAGGCTTTCTCTAGTTGTGGCGAGTGGGCGCTACTGTTCGTTGTGGCATGCGGGCTTCTCGTGGTGGATTCTCCTGTTGCGGAGCATGGGCTCTAGGGCACACGGGCTTCAGTAGTTGTGGCTCATGGGCTCAGGAGTTGCAGCTTGTGGCCCTAGAGTGCAGGCTCAGTAGTTGTAGCACACGGGCTTAGTTGCTTCGTGGCATGTGGGATCTTCCCGGACCAGGGTCCGAACCTGTGTCCCCTGCATTGGCAGGTGGATTCTTAACCATTGCGCCACCAGGGAAGCCCAAGGATATGTGTTTTTAAAAAGGATGTCACACAGCCATTATGGAGAACAGTATGGGGATTCCTTAAAAAACTGAAAATAGAACTACTGTATGACCCAGCAATCCCACTCCTGAGCATATACCCTGAGAAAACCATAATTCAAAAAAATACATGTACCCCAATGTTCATTTTAGCACTATTAACAATAGCTAGGACATGGAAGCAACCTAAATGTCTGACAGATGAATGGACAAAGAAGATGTAGTACATGTATACAATGGAATATTACTCAGCCATAAAAAGGAATGAAATGGAGTCATTTGTAGTGAAGTGGATGGACCTAGAGTCTATCATACAGAGTGAAGTAAGTCAGAAAGAGAAAAACAAATACCGTATATTAACACATATATGGAATCTAGAAAAATGGTACTGATGAACTAGTGGCAGGGCAGGAATAGAGACGCAGATGTGGAGAATGGACTTGTGGACACAGTTGGGGAAGGGGTGGCTGGGATGAATTGAGAGAGTAGAATGGACATATATACACTACCATGTGTAAAATAGATAGCTAGTTGGAAGCAGCTGAATAGCACAGGGAGGTCAGCTCGGTGCTTTGTGACCACCTAGCAGGGTGGGATAGGGAGGGTGGGGGGGGAAGCTCAAGAGGCAGGGGATATAGGTATACATAAGTATGCATATAACTGATTCACTTTGTTGTACAGCAGAAACACATCATTGTCAAATGATTATAATCCAATAAAGATATAAAAAAATAAAAATAAAAAGTATCACAGAGTCTGTAACTTTTTTTTTTGTCTTCTGACTCACTATAGAATCAGCAAAACCTGCATAAGGAGACTCAAGAAATGATTCTGTTCTATTTTCTATTTCTTGTCTCCTTTACTTCCCACTCTCCAAACTCTTAAGAACACTTTTGTGTAAGTTTTGTTTTTATTCAGTTGAAATATTTTTTAAAAAACTGATGCATGAGAAGTACTCTGGTTTTTAAAAATTTAGTTTTGACAACAAACTAACCCTTTTGTAGGAAGTTTGTATAACTTGTCACTATACTTGTTTTGTGTGATCTGAATTTAAATTGAGTTCTAACATATTTTTGAGTTCTATACATATTTTTGTCCAGGTCAAAGAAATAGTTACTTCCAAATAGAATACTGTCTTACTTTATGCTTAGTTCTTGACTATAAAGTTCTACCCAGGTTACATGAATCAGCCAACATGAATGCTAATTAAATATTTAGAAAATCCACTTAAAGAGTGAGAGTACAAAGCTTCAGGTTTGGCCTTAGCCTGAGTAAAGATTGTTTTATAAATTCATACACAACATAGTTACTGTTTTTTTCCAGTTTTAAAATTGCAATTTGAGAATTCTTTTTAACATATTTTTAAAATTAATTAATTTATTTTAATTTATTTTTGGCTGTGTTGGGTCTTTGTTACTGCACGCGGGCTTTCTGTAGTGTGGTGAGGGGGGGCTACTCTTCTTTGCGGTGCTCAGGCTTCTCATTGCGGTGGCTTCTCTTGTTGCGGAGCACGAGCTCTAGGTGCCCGAGCTTCAGTAGTTGTGGCTTGTGGGCTCTAGAGCACAGGCTCAGTAGTTGTGGCACATGGGCTTAGTTGCTTCGCAGCATGTGGGGTCTTCCCGGACCAGGCTTGAACCTGTGTCCCCTGCATTGGGAGGGGGACTCCCAACCACTGTGCCACCAGGGAATTCCTGAGAATTTTTTTAAGCATATGTTTTCTATTGTTTCTAGTTTTGCAGAAGAACAAGAACTTTTATGGATTAAATAATCTTTCAATGCTTTCCCTCAAGCAAAAGAAAAAGTTCTTGGTAACAGAAAGGATTGCATCTAGAAAACGATACCTTGTTACAGTGATGATGTTGCAGTTAACTCAGAGAGAGAGAAATGGAAGAAAAATGATATAGAATGAAAAATGCTGAGGGGTGACACTTGCTGTCAGATGACTGTTGAGGGTATGGACACACTCTATAAAAAGTGAAATCCACTCATTTACGTATTGCAACAGTTTCCTGGAGGATTTCTATTCGGGGAAATGTACTTCAGACCAAACCATATTCCACACTCTGTGGAGTGATTATTACTATATCTGCCTTAACTTAAGCATTGGTTACTTCGTTGCTTTAAAATAACAAAGTTTATTAGGAAATAGTGTTGGTATTGAGAGAATTAATCTTTAAAGATTTTGTGCTGTTTGTGGCTTTATCGGCATATATGTGACTGTCTCATTTAGATTGTTTTATTTTGGAGAGGTGGAAAATTTTTTTAATTTAATTTTATTTTTATTGACATATAGTTGATTTAAAATATTAAGTTAGTTACAGGTGTACAGCAAAGTGATTCAGATATATATATATATATATATATATATATATATATATATATATATATACACACAGACACACACATACACACACATATATATATTCTTTTTCAGATTCTTTTCCATTATAGGCTATTAAATGTTATTGAATATAGTTCCCTTTGCTATACAGTACACCTTTATTGTTTATCTATTTTATATATGGTAGTGTGTATCTGTTAATCTCATACCCCTAATTTATCCCTCTCCCCTTTTTCCTCTTTGGTAACCATAATTCTGTTTTTTATGTCTGTGAGTCTGTTTCTGTTTTGTAAATAAGTTAATTTGTATTATTTTTTAGATTCCATATATAAGTGATATCATATAATATTTGTCTCTCTTTCTGACTTACTTCACTTAGAATGATAGTTCCATCCATGTTGCTTCAAATGGCAGTATTTCATTCTTTTCTATGGCTGAGTAATATTCCTTTGTATAAATATATACACCACATCTTAAACTAGTCATCTGTTGATGGGCACTTTGGTTGTTTCCATGTCTTGGCTATTATAATACTGCTGCTGTGAACACTGGAGTGCATGTATGTTTTCAAATTAGAGTTTTCATCTCTTCTGGATATATGCCCAGGAGTAGGATTGCTGGCTCATCTGATAATCCTATTTTTAGTTTTTAAGGAACCTCCATACTGTTTTCCATAGTGGCTGCAGCAATTTACATTCCCATCAACAGTGTAAGGAGGGTTCCCTTTCCTCCACACCCTCTCCAGGATTTATTATTTGTAGACTTTTTGATGATGGCCATTCTGACTAGTGTGAGGTGATACCTCATTATAGTTTTGATTTGCATTTCTCTAATAAATTAATGATGTTGAGCATCTTTTCATGTGCCTGTTGTCTATCTGTATGTCTTCTTTGGAGAACTGTCTATTTAGGTCTTCTGCCCATTTTTTGATTGGGTTGTTTGTTTTTTGATATTGAGTTTGAATATTTTGGAAATTAAGTCCTTGTTGGTTGCATTATTTGCAAATATTCAATCCTAGTCTGTAGCTTGTCTTTTCATTTGGTTTATGGTTTCCTTTGCTGTGCAAAAGCTTATGTTTGATTAGATCCCAATTTTTATTTTTGCTTTTATTTCTTTTGCTTTGGGAAACTAATCTAAGAAAATATTACTACGATTTATGTCAGAGAATGTTTTGACTATGTTCTCTTCTAGGAGTTTTATGGTGTCATGTCATATCAAAGTCTTTAAGCCATTTTGAGTTTATTTTTTGTGTATAGTGTCTGGGAATGTTCTAATTTCATTGATTTACATGTGGCCATCCAGCTTTCCCAACACCACTTGCTGAAGAGACTGTCTTTCCTCCATTGTATATTCTTGATTTTTTCGTCAAACTTTAATTGACCATAGGTGTGTGGGTTTATTTCTGGGCTTTGTATTCTCTTCCATTGATCTCTATGTCTGTTTTTGTGCCAGTGCCAGCTGTTTTGATTACTGTAGCTTTGTAGTAATGTCTGAAGTCTGGAAGGATTATGCCTCCAGTTTGGTTCTTCTTTTCCTCAGGATTGCTTTGGCAATTTTGGGTCTTTGGGGGTTCTACATAAATTTTAGAATTATTTGTTCTAGTTCTGTGAAAAATGTCATGGGTAATATGATAGGAATCACA
Source organism: Mesoplodon densirostris (assembly GCF_025265405.1). Taxonomy (NCBI): domain Eukaryota; kingdom Metazoa; phylum Chordata; class Mammalia; order Artiodactyla; family Ziphiidae; genus Mesoplodon; species Mesoplodon densirostris. The sequence continues at coordinate 39,171,228 of NC_082663.1, read as the reverse complement.
TTAAGTCTGTAGATTGTTTTGGGTAGTATGGCCATTTCAACAATATTAATTCTTCCAATCCAAGAGCATGGGTTATCTTTCCATTTCCTTGAATCATCTTTTATTTATTTTATTAGTGTTTTATAGTTTTCAGCATGTAAATCTTTCACCTCCTTGGTTAGGTTTATTCCTACATATTTTATTTCTTTGATGTGATTTTAAACAGGATTTTTTTTTAGCTTTCCCTTTCTGATATTTCATTGTTAGTGTAAAGAAATGCAACAGATTTCTGTATATTAATCTTGTATTCTGTTACCTTGCTGATTTCATTTATCAGTTCTAGTAGTTTTTTTGTTTGTTTGTTTTTTGCAGTATGCGGGCCTCTCACTCTTATGGCCTCTCCCGTTGCGGAGCACAGGCTCTGGACGTGCAGGCTCAGCAGCCATGGCTCACGGGTCCAGCCGCTCTGTGGCATGTGGGATCTTCCCAGACCAGGGCACGAACCCGTGTCCCCTGCATCGGCAGGCAGACTCTCAACCACTGTGCCACCAGGTAAGCCCAGTTCTAGTAGTTTTTGTGTGCAGTCTTTAGGGTTTTCTATATAGAGTATCATGTCATCTGCATATGGTGACAGTTTTACCTCTTCTCTTCCAATTTAGATACCTTTTATTTCTTTTTCTTGTCTGATTGCTGTGGCTAGGACTTCCAATACTATTATTGTATTCCCATCAATTTCTCCCTTTATGCTCGTATTTGTTTTATGTATTTAGGTACTCCTATATTGGGTGATATATGTTAACAAGTATAATATCCTCCTCTTGTGTTGATCCTTTTATCATTATATAGTGTCCTTCTTTGTCTTTCTTTATGGCCTTTGTTTTAGAGTCTATTTTGTCTGATATGAGTATTGCTACCCTCCACTTTCTTGTCATTTCCATTTGCATGAAATATCTTTTTCCATTTCCTCACTTTCAATCTGTATGTGTCTTTGGCCCTAAAGTGGATCTCTTGTAGGCAGCACATTGTAGGTTCTTGTTTTATTATCCAATCTGCCATTCTGTGTCTTTTGATCAGAGCATTTAGTCCACTGACCTTTAAAGTAATTATTGGTAAGTGTGTATTTACTGCCATTTTAAACTTTGTTTCCCAATTGATTTTGTATTTATTCTTTGTTCCTTTCTTCTTTTTGATTTTCTTTTTGTGGTTTGATGGTTTTCTTTTGTATTATGCTTGTGTTCCTTTCTTTTGGTTTTTGTTTTTTTGGAATCTATTGTATGTTTTTGATTTGTGATTTTCAAGTATGTTTACCCATAACTATACCTGCTTGCTTTAGACTGGTAATCATATGAGCTTAAACACATTCTAAAAGACCAATGTTTTCCTACTCCCCTCCTCCACATTTATGATTTGGATGTCCTATTTTACATCTTCATGTTTACCATTTTGCTGTTCATGTAGTTACAATCGGTTTCACGGAATTTTTTTATTGTTTTTTTAGTCTGTATACTAGATTATTTAACTGATCTTCAATCATTTTATATATTTGCCTTCCCTATTGTGATTTTCCCTTTCCTAGATCCTTGCTTCTTTTCCATCTAGAAAAGACCCTTCAACACTTGCTTTAGGGTAGGTTTAGTATTGCTGTATTCTTTTAATTTTTGTTTGTCTGAGAAATTCTTTATCTCTCCTTCTATTCTAAATGATAATCTTGCTGGGTAGAGTATCCTAGTTTGCAGAGTTTTACCTTCCAGGGCTTTGAATATAACTTGCCACTCCCTTGTGGCCTGCAAAGTTTCTGTAGAGAAATCAGCAGATAGCCTTATGGGGGGTTCTTTGTAACTGTTTGTTTTTCTCTTGCTGCCTTTAGAATTCTCTCTTTAACTTTTGCCATTTTAATTAAGATATGGTTTGGTGTAGGTCTGTTTGTGGTCCTCTTGTTTGGGACCCCCTATGTTTCCTGTACCTGGATATCTGTTTCCTTCTTTAGGTTTTGGAAGTGATAGCCCATAATTTTATATTTGGATCATCATTGAAAAGAGCTTTTCTGATAGTTTCCACTGTTGGTCTTACTCTAGCAAATCCATTCTCTCATTCTGACAGTGTATCTAAAATTCCACACTGGGAGATTCAATCTTATTCAGAGCAAACCTGCTGAAGTAAGATTTCTGAGATGAACAGGATCAGAAGAATCGTCTTGTCCTAGATGGAGGTTGACATTTATTCTACTCATCTGACAAAGTTGCTCAAACCTAGTAGAAGCTGCTTCTTGAATACACATTATAATGGCAATATTAAACGGCTAGTGAGTTCCAGTTATTCAAATCTTTGTAGTTTTGAGCACTATTCTATGGAATCCTACTGTTTTAAGCCTGGCTGCTTTTTAAAGGGAAAATACTCATTGAGTCTGTATCTAAATTTACGTATTCCCTCATGTTTTTTACTTCAGCCCAATTAATTATCCATCTTTTTTTAAACATGGCTCACCTACTTTCATATAGATACTCTAAACTTTGTTTGATTCTTTACAGACTAACATGTGTTTCCTTGCTGGATTGAATGTTGATTTAGTATTAAAATTTACTTTTACCTGAATCTTTCGTGCAGATTGCTTATCTGTGTTCCTGATGCCAACATACTCTTATTTTCCACTTTCTGATTACCTGGAAATTTTCAAGTCTTCAGGGATTTCAGGTTGATTTTTTTTTTTTTTGAAATGGAGCAGTTTTAGGTTCACAGCAAAATTGAGTAGAAAGTACAGACAATTCCCATATATTCTCAGACCCTACACAGACACAGCCTTCCCTCTATCAATATTCCCCACCAGAGTGGTACATTTGCTATAATTAATGAACCTACACTGACACATCATTATCACCTAAAGTCCTCCTTTCATGTAAGGGTTTACTCTTGATGTTGTACATTCTGTGGGTTTTTTTTTTTTTTTTTAATTTTATTTATTTATTTATTTATGGCTGTGTTGGGTCTTTGTTTCTGTGCGAGGGCTTTCTCTAGTTGCAGCAAGCGAGGGCCACTCTTCATCGCGATGCGCGGGCCTCTCACTGTCGCGGCCTCTCTTGTTGTGGAGCACAGGCTCAGTAGTTGTGGCTCACGGGCCTAGTTGCTCCGTGGCATGTGGGATCTTCCCAGACCAGGGCTTGAACCCATGTCCCCTGCATTGGCAGGTGGATTCTCAACCACTGCGCCACCAGGGAAGCCCCATTCTGTGGGTTTTGATAAATGTATTTACCATTGCAGTATTGTACAGAATAATTTCATCAACCTAAAAATTTTCTGTGCTCTGCTTATTCATCCCTCCTTCTCCACCCACCCCCAACACCTGGAAATCACTAATCTTTTTACTATCTTCATAGTTTTGCCTTTTCTAGAATGTCATACACTTGGGATTCTCCAATATTTAGCTTTCTCAGATTGGCTTCTTTTATTTAGTAATATGCATTTAAGTTTCCTCCATTTCTTTTCATTGCTTGATAGCTCATTTTTTTTTAATGTTGAATAATATTTCATTGTCTGGATATGCCACAGTTTACTTACCCATTCACCTACTGAAAGACTTATTGGTTGCTTCCAAGTTTGTGCAATTATAATTAAAGCTGCTGTAAACATCTTTGTGCAGTTTTTGTGTGGACATAAGTTTTTAACTCATTTGTGTAAATACCAAGGAGTGTGATCGCTGGATCTTAGGATGAAAGATCACTGCTGAGCTGTCCTTCAAAATAGCTGAAGCATTTTGAATTCCCACCAGCAATGAATGAGAGTTCTTTGTGGTTCACAGCTTTGCCAGCATTTGGTGGTGTTAGTGTTTTGGATTTTGGTCATTCTAACAGGTGTTTAGTGGTATCTCATTATTGTTTTAATTTGCAATTCCTTGATGACATATGACTTTGAGCATCTTTCCATATGCTTATTTGACATCTGTATATCTTCTGTGCTCAGTTGTCCAGGTCTTTTGCCCGTTTTTTAATTGGGTTGTTCATTTGCTTATTGCTGAGTTTTAAAAGTTTTCGTATATTTTGGTAACAGTTCTTTATTAGATATGTCTTTTGTAAATACTTGGTCCGGGTCTGTGGCTTGTCTTATTCTCTTAACAAATTGACTTTTTTTAACCTTTGAAATAGCTCCTATGTTATTTCTGTATTCTTGCAACTTGAGCTCTTTCTTGAATTAACTACTGCCTTGCTCTGACATTGTTCACCAGGGTGAAATTTTCCCTTTCAACTAGATTCATATGTCCAGCTTGAATTTCTTTGTCTGCTTCTGTTTTCGGAGGGCCAGAGAGCTCAGTCAAGGTTCTTACCATGCTTACCTCCCAGACAGTTTTCCTAACCTTGTCATGGCAGCACCTCCTGTCCTCATGCATGCAGGTTGGGAACTGATTCATTAATGTAACCAAAAAAAAAAAAAAAAAAAAAAAGCAAGGAAATCCATGACCTCTTTCCAGTACCTATGCACACAATTAGCCTTCTTTAGCTTAATGCCAGTCCTCAGCAATGTATGAACATAACAATAGTTTTCTTCTCTCCTTCATTCAAAAGTTAATAATATTTGATGTATATCAAAGGGTATATGAAAACTGTGAAGCATGAAATTAAAATAAACACCTGGGAATCCACCTTCCAATTTAAGATTAATTACATTGGCAATAACAGTGATACTACCTAAGTGCTCTGCCAGCTTCCCTCAGGTAACCGCAAACCTAAATTTTGTTTTATTATTCCCTTTATTTTAAAAATAATTTATCACAAATGTATAGTCCTAAATGATATATTATTTAGGTATGATTGTTTTGAGTGCTTTAAGGCTTGTAATATACCCTATAGTCTTTAGCAACTTGTTTAGTTTTCTTCAACCTGTTTCCTGAGATTCATCAAAGTCCCGTGTGGGTGCTGAGTAGGGCTCTCAGGTTTCCTTCCCCAAATTACTTCTCTTTCCTATCCAAGTTTTTCTTCCTTCCATATTACATCCCAGAATCATCAGGTTATTTCCCATTCAGATTGTATTTTTTTAAATACAAATTTATTGATATATCTTTGACATATAAAAGTTGTATATTGGGCTTCCCTGGTGGCGCAGTGGTTGAGAGTTTGCCTGCCGATGCAGGGGACACGGGTTTGTGCCCCGGTCCGGGAAGGTCCCACATGCCATGGAGCAGCAGGGCCCATGAGCCATGGCCGCTGAGCCTGCGTGTCCGGAGCCTGTGCTCCGCAATGGGAGTGGCCACAACATTGAGAGGCTTGTGTACCGTAAAAAAAAAAAAAAAAAAAAAGTTGTATAGATTTAAGGTATTCCACTTGATGTTTCAATATATTTATACATTGTGAAAAGATCCACAGTCAAGCTAAATAACTTACCTGTCACTTCTATAAAGTTACCATTGTGTGTGCATGTTGAGAAGACTTAATCTAAGATCTATCTTCTTAGCAGATTTCAAGTACACAATACAGTACTATTAACTGTAGTCACCATGCTGTACATTATATTAATATTTCCAGAACCCATTCATCTCGCATAACTGAAGCTTTGTACCCTTTGACCAACATCTCCTCCTTCCAGCTCTCCACCCCCCTACCCCTGGCAGCCATCATTCTACTCTCTGTTTCTATGAATTCCACTCTTTTAGATTCTACATATAAGTGACATCATGCAATATTTTTGTTTCTGTGTCTGGCTTATTTCACTTGGCATAATGTCCTCCAGATTCATTCATGTTGTTGCAAATGGTAGGATTTCCTTTTTCTAAAGGTTGAATAAAATTTCATTATATATATATATATATATATATATATATATATATAATTGTCTTCATCCATTCATGCATTGGACACTTATGTTGTTTCCATATCTTCATTATTTTGAGTAAGCAGCAATTAAATGGAAGTGCAGCTATCTTTTCAATAGACGGTTTTCATTTCTTTGCATATATACCCAGAAGTAGGATTACTGCATCATATGATAATTCTATTTTTAATTTCTTGAGGAACCACCATACTGTGTCCTATAATGGCTGTGCAAATTTACATTCCTACCAGTAGTGTATAAGTGTTCCCATTTTCCACATCCTTTCAAACACTTGTTATTCTTTGTCTTTTTTATAATAGCCATTCTAATCTGAAACTCCCTTGTTCTGAAGGATATTTACCTGATAATTTCCTCAAAGTATTACCCTTTCCAGGTGGGTTTTAATTTTAATGGATTCAAAACCATGAGCTGAAGAATTAACTCCTATACAGGAAGTATAGGTATCAACAAACATGTAGAGATTGATTTAGGGAAGTGGCAGTCTTTCTAGCAATCTTGAAATTGCAAGAAAGTAGTTTCTTATTCCAGCTACATCTAAGTTAAGCCTTAATAATATGGAACTTATTTTTTTAAATGTCAGCTTTTTACCTGCTAATATACTTTACTCATTGGCTAGCTAGGAACTAAACAGAAATGAAAAGAATTTTTGTAACAGAGTGCATGACACTTAAATGATCTAGTTGCATATACAATGCAGAAATATATACTCTGAATTAAACTCGATTAGGTTTAATTCTATAATATTTCTTATTAGACTGTTTTGGTAGAAATAGGAAACGTATTAGAGTGGGCACATACTATATTAGCGTGTCTAATATATATATTAGATACTTTTCAATTTTTCTAGAGTCATTGTATCTACTAGAAAATATAGTTTCACGCATATTAACTTGTTTGGGTTAGGTAATCTTTGGGATTTCAGCAACAAATGTTATTTGTTTTCAATTCCTTTTGCCTTTATGATTGTTACCTTAAAATATTTCTCTTCTTTTCTCATCAACATACTAACACTCAAAATGAACATATGTCTTTGTAAGTAAACATAAATCCAGTTCTCCAAAAAAGTCTGAGTTAAAGCTAAATATAATCTTGCTTTTCTACCATCAGATGTTTGACATCTGCACTGATTTTACACTAACAAACTGAATATTTCTGGGAAATTCCCACCTAAGAAAGTGCTACATTTGAGGAGATTTAAAATTTCTAGTGTTTAAGAGAAAAAAGCAGCTTAATATGTGACATTTTTCTGTTTAGTGCAGTTTTTCTCTCTCAGTAATAATACTCTCATCCACTTCAATACTTGTATCAGTTGTTATTTCAATTCACTTCTATAATAGGTGGTATCTTTTTAGTAAATTAGTAATACAAAACAAGTAAATAGTGCGCTATTTTTAACTTGCAAATATACTCCCTCTAGGAGGAGATATGGGGATGTATGTATATGTAAAGCTGATTCACTTTGTTATACAGCAGAAACTAACACACCATTGTAAAGCAATTATACTCCAATAAAGATGTTAAAAATAAATAAATAAATCCCCTCAAATATACTCCCTCTGTTTTCCACTGGGAATTACTCTTAGCTATGAGGCATATTATTGAGTTAAAAATAAAGGAGCAACAGATTCTGAAAATTTTTTCAATGCCTCTTGAACAAAATATACTTTTTTCTGCGTTTGTTGGTTTGGTTTGTGTGTATGTGTGTGCACTTACCTATTCTTTCAACTCAACTAGTAAAGTTTACCATCTTTCATGGGTTAGAGTTCAAGTCTTATTTCTTCATTGTTTTCCTGAATACCCTCAGTGCTTCTGAAACTTTAGTGCGAACGTATTTTTAAAACCTAGGATGTATGTGTTTTTGACATTTTAATATTTATGACATCTAAAATATGCTCTACAGTTTACTAGAATGTTTAATTTGGTAGATTTTGTTATCCCCCAAAGTTGGACATTGTACTGTTTTATTTACTGAGAATGCTTAACTTCCTCTTGCATGGCCTTTTTTCTTTTGAAACCTGCCTCATAGAATAACATTTTACTTGCCTCTCCACCCATGTGCAGGATCCATTTTACTTGCCAAATCAGGGTAGGCACTTCACTTAAGTTAGGGCAGTCTGATCCTAAATTTCTTTTTCTAACTTTACCTGGAGCTGAGAAGAGAGAGCTAGAGAGAACAAACCTGTTGGTGCCATTTGAGTTCTGTTTTCTTTTTTTATTGAAATATATTTGGCATATAGCATTGTGTAAATTTAAGGAATACAGCATATTGATTTGATATGTTTTTATATTGTTATATGATTGCCATTGTAGTGATAGTTAAACACACCTCTGTCTTATGTTGTTTAAGGGTAGAAACTTGCAACTAGTAGTAAATAAGTTGCAGAGATCTAATCACAGTATAGTGAAATAATAATATTGTATTATCATCATGCCTGCTAAGAGACTAGATCTTAATTATTCCAACCACACAAAAAAAGAAATGATAACTGAATTCTGTTTTTTATTTTTCCTAAGCCTTAAATAGACACTCTCCGCAATTCCCATGGTTTGATCACGTGACCTTTACTTTCATTACATAATATACCAGAGTATACATATTTATGATAAATTACCCCTTTTACAAAGGAAATATGTAGAGTCCTCACTAATACAAACTAGTGTTGGATGATGTGTGTTATAATCAATGTTGTTGTTAAGTTGAAGAAATCTGCATTTTTTTCCTTTTTTATTCTTTTACTCATAGTCTGAGAAGGTCTTTGCAGCATCATTGTCTGGTCAGCTGACATTTGTTCTATCTCAGAGCAGAAATGTTTTACACTTTATTTGTTAGTATATCAGGTGTGTTAATCTTATCTCTTCATTTGAGTTGTAACTTCAGTTCAGTAATCATCAAAAAATGTTCAGTATCTCCAAAATAATAATTTATTTATTTTTGCATCAGAGTTTAGTAAGTTTCCAGGGGTAAGTTATATGAGTGATGAGAGTGTGGAATGATTGTAATTGATTAAACAACTTTTGAAAGCAAGAGTGGATTTCCTCTATTGAGTTCATTAATTTCCAACCTGATTTTCAATCCAACCACTGTCGATCAAGAACCCAATTACAAATGGCCACAGGCCACATAACTGACAATAAAGTGAACCACCATTACCAAACAGCTCTCTCTAGGTAGATGCTGACTCTCTATAGCAGTTCCCTCAGATCTTGCCTTCGAATTGAATAAAATTGACTAATATTGATATGACACTTGTTATTGCTTAAAGCTATTCTGGCTTTCAAAATCTCCTAGAGGTTGAATTTTTCACTTTAGCATTTTATATTTACCACATCAGAACCAGTATAATTTTAAAGTCTTCTAACATTTAATCTTAGAATGTCCTTTGAAGCAGAAAAATTATTTTCATTTGTCTCCTTATACCTAAGGAGATGAAACTATATTTGAGATGGATGAAATCCTCATTCTTGGAATCCTCAACTAGCTGCTTATAGCTGCCTCAGTGTCACAGAAGAGAGATGTGAGTTAAAGACAAAGCCAGGCAAATTACCAAATTACTAGCTAGATATATGGTGTCAAATCTCTGTGGTAACCTGATTTCTCTTTTCATTCTAAGTCTTAATCCTACCTGAAATATGGAATCAGGAATCAGGGCTCCATGGTTCTTTTCTCTACAACCAGACCCTAATTTCACATTTGATAATAACAGTCAGAACAGCCAAGTAGAAATGAAATCAAATAATAGCATACGAAAAGAAAGGAAAATGATTTGTACCTAAGGTCTAGTGAAGAGCTGGTCTAGTCTGTCACTCATATCTTCTCATGAACACAAAGTGGGACAGTTCAGGGAGCAGGAGAGTCTTCATCAGGCAAAAAGTTAACTCAAAATTATTTGACCTATGGTAAATATTGTTTTACCATGTCACCTGCTTGGGTTGTAGGATTCCAGAAAAGGATGAATTAACAAAAAAAAAAAAAACTAAACCAAACCAAACACACCACTACCACCACCAACAGTAAGAGCAACAGCAAACGGCATTCTTTATGTGGCTTTAACTTTCTTCTTTAAGTAAAACTTCCTTCTCATACTTCTGTGGTCCATAAGATGATTGTTTTGGCTCTGAGCTATACTACATTCCCTCTTCAGGGACAACATGAGTAAGTAGACGTAGCATCAGGGAGTTATAGGGAACAGGACTGTTCCTTTAAAAGTTTTAGCTTTTCTGAGGATCAGTGGCCAAAACAAAACAAGATGTCTAAGCATGAACAAATATTGGCTTTGTATAATGGTACATGAATAATTTGTTTTTCTTCTAATAAATTTTTTTATGATGGCCAGCGTTCCTGATTTTTCACCTACAGGTATTTAGTCAGCACTCCACCCTGATGGTATTAGTCAACAGTATGAAATTTACATTGACTTTAAAAATGTAGTTCTTTGATTTGGCTCTTTCTTTGGAATGCAATTCATTGTAAGCAGATTTGGGAATAAATTTGACAAACATATCACAAAAGGTTGAAAATCAGCTACTATTTTTCTTCCTGCTCATATTTTTTTACATTAACCTGCATTCTATCCCATTAGTGTGACATTTGATTACCTGGAAACCTTAATATTACTTGGAAGACTGGAGATCTTTAAAAATACCATGTAAAGCTGGTCCAAGTATCATCCTCAGGGAATCCTGTTGTTTACACAGGCCTAGGAGGACATTCCATTTGTCTTTTTCCTGCTTCTCTCTAAGCCAGGAAATAATTCCTTTTACATATTCCTGTCACATAATTTCTTTTTGAAAAGTCCTATCATATGTTATATATAAAAAGTAATACATTAAAAATCCTGGTTTATCCATATTTACATTCTCATTTTCTCCTTGGGTGGATACTTCAAGATTAGTTAGCCATGAGATTCCTCACAGTCCTTGGCCCTCACCAAACACAAACAATTTATGTTGGTTTAGTTGGTATTTCACTACAGAGTTGATCAATTTGCCCAAAATGAGAAGAGTTCCTTTTCAGTATCTTCCTCAGATGATTTTGCATGTGTAGAGCTAATACAGGTATTCTGTATTTTTCTAACACCACGGTTGTTTTGAAAAGCCAGATTCACATTTCCTCTCTGAGTTCTTGTCACCCTTGAGTGAATACAATATGAGCTCAATGATACTCTTACTTATCATATGTCAGTTGTCTCCAGTTACACTGAACCTCAAACTTGGTTTGAAGACTGAATGAGCACTATTCTAAGAACTGCTTATTTTTCTATTTCACATGACAATTGCATTGAGGGACAACTATTTTTGTAAAAGAGACTTTTAAGTAGAATTTTTATTTTGCTTAAAATTATTGATCTTTTAAAATATATATATATATATAACCTAATTATTCCAGTGAGAATTGGTGAGTTGAAAGTATATACCTATAGATCATTTAAATTAAATTTACTTTCATTCTTTCAGGAAAAGCATAATAAGTTTCTTCTACCAAAAATATTATTGAAAGAAGATTAACTAATGGGTTGGTATACAAGTATTATTATTGTTTTTTAAGATTCCTGATGCTGTACTTTTTCATCAAATAAATATTTCATTCTGTTTATATAAAAGTGTTTTATTGAATGGCAAGATTATGGCCAGTAGAGTACCCAGTTATCAACATTGTGATAAAGAATCACTTGTCTACAGTTTTTTTAAACCATAGTTATGGTTAAAGTTTTTAGTTAAAATTATTAGAGGCTAGTTTACTTTTATAACACCAGTAGGCCAGCCATTCACACAGATTAGTTTTTTCCTAGTTGAATTTCTGCCTCCCTCTTTATCTATCTTTCTTCCTCTTTGTCTCTGTCTCTTTCTCTCTCTCCCAGTTCACCTGGGTCTGCATTTTTTATAAATGCAAAATTTTCATAAATTTTGCATTTATAAAAAACCACCATAATGATCAAATTATCTCTATCCTTTGACTTTCTGGTCATCCTAACCTTGTCCTATATTAATAGAATGGAAAATAGTTTCCAAAGTGGTCTGAGCTTGTTGCAAAGTAGTTTGAAAATAGAAGATGAATTTATTTTTCAAACATATAAACATCTTTTAGATTCCATTATACAAGCTCAGAACATTTTGTACTCTTCAGTATTTACTTTTCTGTTAATGACATACATGAATCTCTACCTTTTACAATATTCAATCCTGATAAAAATATGTCTATATTCATTATAACAAATGACAAATATAAATTAGAAAATACAGAGAGAATGTAAAGAAAGAGTAGGTCTGGGAGCAGTAGAGATCAGTTAATCCTATTGAGTTCAGTAAGGAAACTTCAGTATATACTACTCAATAGGAGATTCTTTTTGCCTGCCCTCTACAGTATCCCTTAGAAATCACTGCAGGTGCTTGAGAGTATTATCTCAGTCACTGAGTTTCTCTCCTTCCCCTTCCAGCACCTTCACTCTAAAAAGTGAGTTCAGAATGGATTTCTTATGTAGTGGCATATTTTCTACACTATATCACATATTAAGCATTAACATTTTCAACTACTGGAAAAGATAATTTTATAAGTGAGGTACAGTGGTGGCAGCCATCTTAATATTTTCCAGAAGTTTTAGACAATGTTAATAACAAAAAAATAGGATGTAAAGAATTGAAAAAAATCAATATATTTGTACTTTGCATATGAAATGATGACTTACTTACAGAATCTAGAGCAGTAATTTAAAGAACTATCAGAACTATTAAGAATACACAGAAATTGACTGGATATAAGACAAATGTAAAAAAATCTAGTAACACCTTTGAATATAAGGAATAAACTGTTTAAAAATCCAATGAGCCACAATATCCTGTTTATAATAGCAACATAATCAAATATCAAATATATTTATAATTGGAAATTTCAATACCCCTCAATAATTCATAGAACAACTAGGTAGGAAATCAGTATGAATACTGAAGAACTCACACTCTTATCAACCAAAAGGATATTATCAACATTTATAGAACAATCCTCACAACCCCAGCGGAAAATAACCTTTTTGTTTACAATTGCCCACAGAGCATAAACCAAGATAAACCACAGCCTGGGCTGTAAAACAAGTCTCAGCCAGTGTAGAACTGAAATTATACAGAGTAGAGTCTCACCACAATAGAATCAAACTAGAATCAATAACAGAAACAGCAAATCCTTGAAACACTAGAAAACTAAACAGTATACTTCTAAGTAACCCAAGGGTCAAAAAAAGTCTCAAGGGAAACAAATTAAACTGAATAAAAATCAAATACATTATAATAAAATGTGGGAAGCAGCTAAAGCAGTGTTGAGAGGGAAACTTACAACACCAAATGCTTACATTTGAATGAGAAAAAGTCCTAAATCAATAGTCTAAGTTTCCACATCAGGAAATTAGAAAAAGGAAGCAAACTAAAGCAAGCAGAAGGAAGAAAATAATAAATATGGGGCAGGAATCAAAGAAAATGAAATCAGAAAAATGTTTGAGAAAATAGATAAAACAAAATGTTGGTTATTTGCAAAGATCAATAAAAGTGACTGTCCTCTAGTAAGACTGACAAAGCAAAACAGAGAGAAGACACAAATTACTAATATTTGGAATGAAACAGGATATGTCTATAGATCATGGAGACATCAAAAGGGTAATAAAGGGACATTGTGTACAACTCTACACATGTATATTTAACAACGTAGATGAAATGAACCAATTCCTTGAAAAGCACAAACTACCATAACTCATTTAATATGAGATAGCTTATTTAAATAGTACTGTAACTATTGAAGAAATTGAATTTATAATTTAAAACCTCTAAAAAAATAAATCTCCAGGTTTTGATAGCTTCACAGGAGAGTTCTACCAAATATTTAAAATAGAGTTAACATCAATTCTATACAGTCTTTTCCAAAAAAATTAAAGAAGAGGGAACACTTCTCAATTCATTATATGGTGCTAGTGTTACCCTGATAACAAACTAAAGATAGTACACCTCCACAAAAGAAAACTATAGATCAATATCCATATGAATATAGATGTAAAACTTCTTAACACAATATTGGCAAATAGAATTCAGCAACATATAAGAAGAATTAAACACCATGACCAAGTGAGGTTCATTTCAGAGATGCAAATATGATTCAATACTTTAAATCAAGGAATGTACTTCATCATATTAACAGGCTAAAAAAGTGGCATCACATGACCATATCAATTGAGGCACAGAGAGCATTTGATAAAATTTAACACCCTCTCATGATAAAAAGTCTCAAAAAAGTAGAAAAACAGGAGAACTTCCTCAGCTTGATAAAAATATATATAAAAATCTTAAAGCTAACATTATATTTAATTGTAAAAGATGGAGTGCTTTCCCCTAAACGTGGGAACAAGGCAAGAATGTGTGCTGTCGCCACTGCTATTCAACGTATTACTGGGAAGTTCTAGCCAGGACCATAAAGCAAGAAAAGGCAATAAAAGGCACACGGGTCAGAAAAAAAAAGAAATAAAACTCTCCCTATTTGTAGATGACAAATTTCTACATAGAAAATCCAAAGGATTGTATAAAAAACTCATACCTGGTAAGCCAGTTCAAGGCCATAGGATATAAAATATACACACAAAAATCAATTATATTTTTTATTTCTAGCAATGAACATGTGAAACCTGAAATAAAAATTACAGTATCATTTATAATTGCTCAAAAAGAGAAATTTGCAAAAACATGACTTGTGTGCTGAAAACTACCAAATACTGATGAAAAAGAAATCAAAGAAGATCTATATAAATAAATGAAGAGATATACCGTGTTCATAGATTGGAATACTCAACATGGTAAAGATCTCAACATCTCCCCAAATTGGTAAACATCTCCCTAAATTGGTAAAAAATGGTTAACATAATTCCTACCAAAATCTCAGTATTATAAACAAGATTATTTAAAAATTTATATGAAAAGAAAAACTAAAATAATTTTGAAAAAGAAGATTAAAATTGGAGTTATCAAGGCATTGTATAGATACAGTAGTCAAGACTGTGTCATATTAGTGGAGGAACAGATCCATAAATCTATGGAACCAAATAGAAAACCCAGACATAACCCCATAAAATTGTTACCCACAAGTTTTTGACAAAGGCACAAAAACAATTAAATGGAAGAAGGCTAGTATTTTCAACAAATGGAGTTGGAATAATTGCATGTCTATGGGCAAAAAAATAAACTTTGATTTAAACCTCACACCTTTTACCAAAGAATAACTCCTAGATGTAAGTGCAAGAAGTAAAATTATAAAACTTCTAGAAGATAACATATGAGAACATCTTTGGACCCAAGGCATGTGGAAGAGTTTTTAAGCATGGCACCAAAAGCACATTCTATTAAAAAAAATAATAATAAAAAAAATAAAGTGGACTTTAAAAAAACTCAAAAATTTGTGCTCTCTGAGTGACCTGATTAAGAGAATAAAAATAAAAACTACTCATTGGTAAAAACATGTGTATACCATATAGTTGACAAAGGACTCATATCCAGAATATATACATGACTCTCAAAACTCAGGTATAAAAAGACAAAACAATACATTTTAAAAACGGGCAAGAAACATGAAGTTTCATTTCACTGAAGAGAATATACAGATAGCAAATAAAGATATTAAAAGATGTCTGAACTCACTACCCATTAGGAAAAATGAAATTTAGATCACTATGAAATATCACCACACACCCATTAGAAAAATTAAAATAAAAATAGTGACAATACCAACTACTAGTGAGTATGTGGAGGAACTGGATCACTCATACATTGCTAGTGGAGATGTATAATGTTGCAGCCACTTTGGAAAATATTTTGGCAGTTTCTTAAAAAAAAATACATGTACTTACCATACAACCCAGCAATTGCACTATTTGTCGTTTGCCCCAGAAAAAAGCAAACTTATGTCCACACACAGACATGAACACAATTATTCAAAGCAGCTTTATTTGTAATAATAAAAAACTGGAAACAACCAAAAAGTCCCTCAATAGGTGACTTGTTAAACAAACTGTGGTACATTTGCACCATAGATGCTACTCAGTAATAAAATGCAACAAACAACTGAAACCTACAATTTGGAAGAATTTCAAGAGTACTATGTTGTATGAAAAAAGCCAATCTCAAAAGGTCATATATTCTTTAATTTCATTTATATATATATATTTTTGAAATGATAATATTATAGAGATGGAAAACAGATTAGCTGTCACCAGGGGCTAGGGAGGGAGGAATAAAACTGGATGGATGTTATTATAAGAGGGTAGCACAAGAGTAATCTTTTTTTTTTTTTTTCAATTTTATTTTATATTATTTTATTTTATTTTATTTATTTATTTATTTTTTTACAAATTTAATCAGTTATACATATACATATGTTCCCATATCCCCTCCCTTTTGCGTCTCCCTCCCACCCTCCCTATCCCACCCCTCCAGGCGGTCACAAAGAACCGAGCTGATCTCCCTGTGCTATGCGGCTGCTTCCCACTAGCCATCTACCTTACGTTTGGTAGTGTATATATGTCCATGCCACTCTTTCACTTTGTCACAGCTTACCCTTCCCCCTCCCCATATCCTCAAGTCCATGCTCTAGTAGGTCTGTGTCTTTATTCCTGTCTTAACCCTATGTTCTTGATGACATTTTTTTCTTAAATTCCATATATATGTGTCAGCATACAGTATTTGTCTTTCTCTTTCTGACTTACTTCACTCTGTATGACAGACTCTAGGTCCATCCACCTCATTACAAATAGCTGAATTTCATTTCTTTTTATGGCTGAGTAATATTCCATTGTATATATGTGCCACATCTTCTTTATCCATTCATCCGATGATGGACACTTAGGTTGTTTCCATCTCCGGGCTATTGTAAATAGGGCTGCTATGAACATTTTGGTACATGTCTCTTTTTGAATTATGGTTTTCTCAGGGTATATGCCCAGTAGTGGGATTGCTGGGTCATATGGTAGTTCTATTTGTAGTTTTTTAAGGAACCTCCATACCGTTCTCCATAGTGGCTATACCAATTCACATTCCCACCAGCAGTGCAAGAGTGTTCCCTTTTTTCCACACCCTCTCCAGCATTTATTGTTTCTAGATTTTTTGGTGATGGCCATTCTGACTGGTGTGAGATGATATCTCATTGTAGTTTTGATTTGCATTTCTCTAATGAGTAAAGATGTTGAGCATCCTTTCATGTGTTTGTTGGCTGTCTGTATATCTTCTGTGGATAAATGTCTATTTAGGTCTTCTGCCCATTTTTGGATTGGGTTGTTTGTTTTTTTGCTATTGAGCTGCATGAGCTGCTTATAAATTTTGGAGATTAATCCTTTGTCAGTTGCTTCATTTGCAAATATTTTCTCCCATTCTGAGGGTTGTCTTTTCGTCTTGTTTATGGTTTCCTTTGCTGTGCAAAAGCTTTGAAGTTTCATTAGGTCCCATGTGTTTATTTTTGTCTTTATTTCCATTTCTCTAGGAAGTGGGTCAAAAAGGATCTTGCTGTGATTTATGTCATAGAGTGTTCTGCCTATGTTTTCCTCTAGGAGTTTGATAGTGTCTGGCCTTACATTTAGGTCTTTAATCCATTTTGAGCTAATTTTTGTGTATGGTGTTAGGGAGTGATCTAATCTCATACTTTTACATGTCCCTGTCCAGTTTTCCCAGCACCACTTATTGAAGAGACTGTCCTTTCTCCACTGTACATTCCTGCCTCCTTTATCAAAGATAAGGTGACCATATGTGCGTGGGTTTATCTCTGGGCTTTCTATCCTGTTCCATTGATCTATCTTTTTGTTTTTGTGCCAGTACCACACTGTCTTGATTACTGTAGCTTTGTAGTATAGTCTGAAGTCAGGGAGCCTGATTCCTCCAGCTCCGTTTTTCGCTCTCAAGATTGCTTTGGCTATTCGGGGTCTTTTGTGTTTCCATACAAATTGTGAAATTTTTTGTTCTAGTTCTGTGAAAAATGCCATTGGTAGTTTGATAGGGATTGCATTGAATCTGTAGATTGCTTTGGGTAGTAGAGTCATTTTCACAATGTTGATTCTTCCAATCCAAGAACATGGTACATCTCTCCATCTATTTGTATCATCTTTAATTTCTTTCATCAGTGTCTTATAATTTTCTGCATACAGGTCTTTTGTCACCTTAGGTAGGTTTATTCCTAGATATTTTATTCTTTTTGTTGCAATGGTAAATGGGAGTGTTTCCTTGATTTCACTTTCAGATTTTTCATCATTAGTATATAGGAATGCCAGAGATTTCTGTGCATTAATTTTGTATCCTGCAACTTTACCAAATTCATTGATTAGCTCTAGTAGTTTTCTGGTAGCATCTTTAGGATTCTCTATGTATAGTATCATGTCATCTGCAAACAGTGACAGCTTTACTTCTTCTTTTCCCATTTGGATTCCTTTTATTTCCTTTTCTTCTCTGATTGCTGTGGCTAAAACTTCCAAAACTATGTTGAATAAGAGTGGTGAGAGTGGGCAACCTTGTCTTGTTCCTGATCTTAGTGGAAATGGTTTCAGTTTTGCACCATTGAGGACGATGCTGGCTGTGGGTTTGTCATATATGGCCTTTATTATGTTGAGGAAAGTTCCCTCTATGCCTACTTTCTGCAGGGTTTTTATCATAAATGGGTGTTGAATTTTGTCAAAAGCTTTCTCTGCATCTATTGAGATGATCATATGGTTTTTCTCCTTCAGTTTGTTAATATGGTGTATCACATTGATTGATTTGCATATATTGAAGAATCCTTGCATTCCTGGAATAAACCCCACTTGATCATGGTGTATGATCCTTTTAATGTGCTGTTGGATTCTGTTTGCTAGTATTTTGTTGAGGATTTTTGCATCTATGTTCATCACTGATATTGGCCTGTAGTTTTCTTTCTTTGTGACATCCTTGTCTGGTTTTGGTATCAAGGTGATGGTGGCCTCGTAGAATGACTTTGGAAGTGTTCCTCCCTCTGCTATATTTTGGAGGAGTTTTGAGAAGGATACGTGTTAGCTCTTCTCTAAATGCTTGATAGAATTCGCCTGTGAAGCCATCTGGTACTGGGCTTTTGTTTGTTGGAAGATTTTTTTTTTTTTTTTTTTGGCTATACGTGGGCCTCTCACTGTTGTGGACTCTCCCGTTGCGGAGCACAGGCTCCAGACGCGCAGGCTCAACGTCCATGGCTCATGGGGCCAGCCGCTCCGCGGCATGTGGGATCCTCCCAGACCGGGGCACGAACCCGTGTCCCCTGCATCGGCAGGCGAACTCTCAACCACTGCGCCACCAGGGAAGCCCCTGTTGGAAGATTTTTGATCACAGTTTCAATTTCAGTGCTTGTGATTGGTCTGTTCATATTTTCTATTTCTTCCTGATTCAGTCTTGGCAGGTTGTGCATTTCTAAGAATTTGTCCATTTCTTCCAGGTTGTCCATTTTATTGGCATAGAGTTGCTTATAGTAATCTCTCATGATCTTTTGTATTTCTGCAGTGTCAGTTGTTACTTCTCCTTTTTCATTTCTAATTCTATTGATTTGAGTCTTCTCCCTTTTTTTCTTGATGAGTCTGGCTAATGGTTTATCAATTTTGTTTATCTTCTCAAAGAACCAGCTTTTAGTTTTATTGATCTTTGCTATCGTTTCCTTCATTTCCTTTTCATTTATTTCTGATCTGATTTTTATGATTTCTTTCCTTCTGCTAACTTTGGGATGTTTTTGTTCTTCTTTCTCTAATTGCTTTAGGTGCAAGGTTAGGTTGTTTATTCGAGATATTTCCTGTTTCTTAAGGTGGGATTGTATTGCCATAAACTTCCCTCTTAGAACTGCTTTTGCTGCATCCCATAGGTTTTGGGTCGTCGTGTCTCCATTGTCATTTGTTTCTAGGTATTTTTTAATTTCCTCTTTGATTTCTTCAGTGATCACTTCGTTATTAAGTAGTGTATTGTTTAGCCTCCATGTGTTTGTATGTTTTACAGCTCTTTTCCTGTAATTGATGTCTAGTCTCATAGCATTGTGGTCGGAAAAGATACTTGATACAATTTCAATTTTCTTAAATTTACCAAGGCTTGATTTGTGACCCAAGATATGATCTATCCTGGAGAATGTTCCATGAGCACTTGAGAAAAATGTGTATTCTGTTGTTTTTGGATGGAATGTCCTATAAATATCAATTAAGTCCATCTTCTTTAATGTATCATTTAAAGCTTGTGTTTCCTTATTTATTTTCATTTTGGATGACCTGTCCATTGGTGAAAGTGGGGTGTTAAAGTCCCCTACTATGATTGTGTTACTGTCGATTTCTCCTTTTATGGCTGTTAATATTTCCCTTATGTATTGGGGTGCTCCTATGTTTGGTGCATAAATATTTACAATTGTTATATCTTCTTCTTGGATTGATCCCTTGATCATTATGTAGCGTCCTTCTTTGTCTCTTCTAGTAGTCTTTATTTTAAAGTCTATTTTGTCTGATATGAGAATTGCTACTCCAGCTTTCTTTTGGTTTCCATTTGCATGGAATATCTTTTTCCATCCCCTTACTTTCAGTCTGTATGTGTCTCTAGGTCTGAAGTGGGTCTCTTGTAGACAGCATATATATGGGTCTTGTTTTTGTATCCATTCAGCCAGTCTGTGTCTTTTGGTGGGAGCATTTAGTCCATTTACATTTAAGGTAATTATCCATATGTATGTTCCTATTCCCATTTTCTTAATTGTTTTGGGTTCGTTATTGTAGTTGTTTTCCTTCTGTTGTGTTTCTTGCCTAGAGAAGTTCCTTTAGCATTTGTTGTAAAGCTGGTTTGGTGGTGCTGAACTCTCTCAGCTTTTGCTTGTCTGTAAAGGTTTTAATTTCTCCATCAAATCTGAATGAGATCCTTGCTGGGTAGAGTAATCTTGGTTGCAGGTTTTTCTCCTTCATCACTTTAATTATGTCCTGCCACTCCCTTCTGGCTTGTAGAGTTTCTGCTGAGAGATCAGCTGTTATCCTGATGGGGATTCCCTTGTGTGTTATTTGTTGTTTTTGCCTTGCTGCTTTTAATATGATTTCTTTGTGTTTAATTTTTGACAGTTTGATTAATATGTGTTTTGGTGTATTTCTCCTTGGATTTATTCTGTATGGGACTCTCTGTGCCTCCTGGACTTGATTAACTATTTCCTTTCCCATATTAGGGAAGTTTTCAACTATAATCTCTTCAAATATTTTCTCAGTCCCTTTCTTTTTCTCTTCTTCTTCTGGAACCCCTATAATTCGAATGTTGGTGCGTTTAATGTTGTCCCAGAGGTCTCTGAGACTGTCCTCTGTTCTTTTCATTCTTTTTTCTTTATTTTGCTCTGCAGCAGTTATTTCCACTATGTTATCTTCCACCTCACTTATCCGTTCTTCTGCCTCAGTTATTCTGCTATTGATCCCATCTAGAGTATTTTTCATTTCATTTATTGTGTTTTTAATTGATGCTTGATTCATCTTTAGTTCTTCTAGGTCCTTGTTAACTGTTTCTTGCATTTTGTCTATTCTATTTCCAAGATTTTGGATCATCTTTACCATCATTATTCTGAATTCTTTTTCAGGTAGACTGCCTATTACCTCTTCATTTGTTAGGTCTGGTGGGTTTTTATCTTGCTCCTTCTCCTGCTGTGTGTTTTTCTGTCTTCTCATTTTGCTTATGTTACTGTGTTTGGGGTCTCCTTTTTGCAGGCTGCAGGTTCGTAGTTCCCGTTGTTTTTGGTGTCTGTCCCCAGTGGCTAAGGTTGGTTTAGTGGGTTGTGTAGGCTTCTTGGTGGAGGGGACTACTGCCTGTGTTCTGGTGGATGAGGCTGGATCTTGTCTTTCTGGTGGGCAGGTCCACGTCTGGTGGTGTGTTTTGGGGTGTCTGCGGACTTTTTATGATTTTAGGCCACCTCTCTGCTAATGGGTGGCGTTGTGTTCCTGTCTTGCTAGTTGTTTGGCATAGGGTGTCCAGCACTGTAGCTTGCTGGTCGTTGAGTGAAGCTGGGTGCTGCTGTTGGGATGGAGATCTCTGGAAGATTTTCGCCGTTTGATATTATGTGGAGCTGGGAGGTCTCTTGTGGACCAGTGTCCTGAAGTTGGCTCTCCCACCTCAGAGGCACAGCACTGACTCCTGGCTCCTCAATTTGGGATGATTTGTTGTCTATTCATGTATTCCACAGATGCAGGGTACATCAAGTTGATTGTGGAGCTTTAATCCGCTGCTTCTGAGGCTGCTGGGAGAGGTTTCCCTTTCTCTTCTTTGTTGTCACAGCTCCTGGGTCTCAGCTTTGGATTTGGGCCCGCCTCTGCGTGTAGGTCGCCGGAGGGCATCTGTTCTTCGCTCAGACAGGACAGGGTTAAAGGAGCAGCCTCTTCGGGGACTCTGGCTCACTCAGGCCGGGCGGGAGGGAGGGGCACGGAGTGCGGGGCGAGCCTGCAGCGGCAGAGGTCGGCGTGACGTTGCACCAGCCCGAGGCGCGCCGTGCGTTCTCCCAGGGAAGCCGCCCCTGGATCCCGGGACCCCGGCAGTGGCAGGCTGCACAGGCTCCCGGAAGGGCGGTGTGGACAGTGACCTGCGCTCGCACACAGGCTTCTTGTCGGTGGCAGCAGCAGCCCCAGCGTCCCACGCCCGTCTCTGGGCTCCGCGCTTTCAGCCGCGACTCGCGCCCTTCTCTGGAGCTCCTTTACGTGGCGCTCTTAATCCCCTCTCCTCGCGCACCAGGAAACCAAGAGGGAAGAAAAAGTCTCCTGCCTCTTCGGCAGCTCCAGAGTTTTCCCGGACTCCCTCCCGGCTAGCTGTGGCACATTAGCCCCCTTCAGGCTGAGTTCTTGCCGCCAGCCCCAGTCCTCTCCCTGCGCTCTGACCGAAGCCCGAGCCTCAGCTCCAGCGCCGCCCGCCCTGGCGGGGGAGCAGACAAGCCTCTCGGGCTGGTGAGTGCCGCTCGGCACCGCTCCTCTGTGCGGGCATCTCTCTGCTTTGCCCTACCCAGGTATGTGGGGAGTTTCTTGCCTTTTTGGAGGTCTGGGGTCTTCTGCCAGCGTTCAGTAGGTGTTCTGTAGGAGTTGTTCCACGTGTAGCTGTATTTCTGGTGTATCTGTGGGGAGGAAGGTGATCTCCGCGTCTTACTCTTCCGCCATCTTACCCGGAAGTCAAGAGTAATCTTTGTGATGATGGAACAGTTCTATATCTTGATAATGGTAGTGATTACATTATCTGCACGTGACAAAAAAACCTAGAATTATATACACACACTGTCCAATATCAAAATTCTTGCTTTAATATTGTACTATAATTATGTAAGATGTAATCACTGGGAAAACTGGGTGAAAAAGTATCATACAAAGGCATTCTCTGTACTACCTTTTAACTTCCCATGATATTTTTCAAAATAAAAAAATTTCAAATACATAATATATTCACTATCCCACTTACAGTTGTAACTGTATTAGCTAGGGTTCTCCAGAGAAATAAAACCAATAGGATATCAATATCTAAATCTAAATTTATAGCCATATATAATCATCTATATTTATATGCCTCCATATGGAGAGATTTAAAATAAGAAATTGGCTTATGCAATAATGAGAGCAGCTGAGTTCAGAATTTGCAGAGCTGCTTTCCCAGTTCCAGTCTGAAGGCGGGAAGCTACTGTAGAAAGCAGGAAGAAGTGATGTGCCAGTTCAAAGGCCATCAGTGAGGAAAAAAATCTCTCTTATTCAGGGGAGGATCAGCCTATTGTTCTATTCAGGCTTTTAGCTGATTGGATGAGGCCCACCCATATTCTGGAGAGCAATCTGCGGCATTATTCAGTCTACTGCTTTAAATGTTAATCTCATCCATACACACCTTTACAGAAATACCCAGTATAATGTTTGTCAAATATCTGGGCACGTTATGACCCAGTCCAGTTGACACATAAAATTAACCTTCACAGCAACCTAACCAAATACTGAGGAATAAAAAGAATAAGTTGTAAGCATAAAGTAATGCATTTTATTTAATCCCCAATTTACCTCCATCTCCTTTTTTTTTTTTTAACATCTTTGTTGGAGTATAATTTCTTTACATGTTATGTTAGCTTCTGCTGTATAACAAAGTGAATCAGCTATATGTATACATATATCCCCATATCCCATCCCTCTTGAGCCTCCTTCCCACCTTCCCAGATGGGGTGGGGATCCTTCAGATGACCTCAAGGATGAATGCTTTTTATTATAATATCTATTTATCTTAATGTAGGTTAGGAAATATAAGTAGCATGTCAAACCCTTTTATGGTAGTATAAGTAAAACTATAAATTAAAAAAATAAATTAACCAAAAGAATCATATTAAGAAGTAGTAGTGTAGGTCAGATGTAGGTAAGGCAAGCCTAGTGGGGTTTCATTCTAGGCTATTGCTATTCTAGCTACCCAGGTATCTCCAGCACTCATACTCATTATTTTTCAGGGCTTCCAAACACTTGAGTTCAGGCTTTTTCACCTTTGCGTTCAGTGTGTGGATGGAGTGAGTTTTTCTACTTTCTGGGTAACTAAATGGTTGGTATATAGAAGGACCTGCCCTCATTGGCTGCCCTTGGGGTTTAACAGGAGACTGGTTGTGTGGACTCTGGGTCTTTGGGCTGGAGTGTATGTTGGGCAGAGGCATCTAGGATTCGTTCATTTCACAATACCTCTGGGCCAGCCCTGCTGAGAGGAAGTGGGAGACTCAACCCCCATTCAAGGAGGAGCTTCCCTTCCTGGGAGGGGATGCCCTGAAGGATGCCTCTCTCCTTTTGATATAATAATTTAGGCCAAGGATAGTGCCAATATTTTTTTTTAATTCTGCTTTTGGAATTATCGTTTACTGGTAGTAAATATTTTTGGCTATTTTGAGTGTAGCAGAGCTTAATTCACCGAGGATGGATGTTACTCTTTGAAATAAGTAAAATTCATTCCGAGTTAATTTTGGTGAATGCAGTAGTTTAGTAAGCTACATCACGTCATTTGTTTTAAAAGAAAAATATATATTTAAATTAGTCAAACTTGTTTCTTTGTATAGCAAATAAAATTCTCATAAAACAAGACCTACCCCATTAAAGAATATTTTGTATAATAGCAAAATCAACAGAATGAGTGTATGTTTTTCTACATACCAATATTAAAAAACAGGAACTTTTGAGTTTTTAAAATTCCTAGGTATTTGTTAAAAATCAGACTCATTATGTTACAGCCATATATTATATTTCATACTCTTTAAAGTCTTGAAAATGATCTTCAATACTGTTTAGTCCAACTCATCATATTATTGAGAACACTGAGGCTTAGAGAAGTTAAAGTGACTTGTCTAAGCTCATGTAGCTATTTAGTGGCAGAAGCAAGACTAGAATCCAGGTGGCTGGAAATTTTTTCAGTAATAAACTGGTAAATATCACATTAAGAATTACACTCTCACTTTCTTTTTCTGGGTACTGTTAAAAAATGTTTTCACTTTATCTTTTAAATAAAAGTAAGATTCCAGGTTTTATGTAGTAGAATGTTTTAGAGAAGTGAATAGAAAAGAGCTGTTTTTAGCCATGCTGTTCTCATTAAAGGAAAACAACTTTTATCTTAGCTCCTTTCACTTCAGGATTTTAAAATTAGGTATTATTTTATTACGTTTCTCCTCTTTTCAAAAGAAAAGCTAGAAGACAAAATTGAATGATATCCTCTAGTATTGTGGAAGTGGACTTTTACTTCAAATTGAAGTAATTAGTTTTTTTCTATAACTTGTCATTGCTGATCTTTACTTTTCATTACTACTCTTTATTATTATTATTATTTTTAGGGTTGGGGTAGATAAGTTCATACACTAAGGTTAAATTGTAGAAAGAAATTTAAGTAGAAATTCTAGATAATTATATGGGTAATCCCCATCAAAACATGCTACCCTATTACAATCAGCTAATCAAGGCCAACATACATTTCTATTTGGTTCTACCCTGAAATGACCAGAAAACAACACCTCTTTTCCATTTCACTTAGACATCTATTGAATTTCCAATTAATCAGAAACTTTATGGAACAGACTGAAGTTTGTGTAAATGTGATTTTAAAAGTCTTATCCCTTTCCTAACACTAAGGAAAGGAGAAATCTCTCTTACTAAGGAGAGCTCTGAATCTGTTCAATTCCTATGCTATTCTGAGGCAGAAGTAGCATTATAGATGAGAGGTGAATAGAGAAGCACCTAGAGGGCTGAATTTACTTGCTTTGGAAAGGACATTGATCTGCAGGTGGAAGAGAATAGGCTAGATTTGTAGCCCAATTGCATTCCTCTCATATCCTCCTGGATCCCTTTATCATTTTTGTGCTCCTGGACTCCCAATGTGCTTTCAGGCCAGCTCCTAGGGCTCTGTTGGGGGTTGACCTCAGGCTGATGGAAACTATTTTGCTTGTGCACCTGGAGGACAGAAGTGCCTGGGAAGTGACATCCTCCCCACTTAACCTTTAAGCAGTGATGTTGCAGCCTGTAAATACTCCAGCATTCTTGCCCCAGACTGACACTGCCTGCAGAGTTGTCTGTGGGATTGAGCCAAAGTGACTCTCCCTGAAACTTTTACTGAGATTTCTCCCTTCCTTGGAGTCCTTCCCTTCCCAGAATGTTTTCCACACTCCCATGTTGAGGATCTTCTCTAAAAAATCACTTTCATGTGAATCTTTATCTCAGAGTCTCTTTCTGAGGACTCTGACCTAGTGAGGAAGGAGAAATCACAGAGACAAATTTCACAGTGGATTGGACTAGGGGATGGAGGAGTTTGGAATGAGGGAATAGAGACTAGAGAAGGTGAAGGTGGTTCTGGGAGTGAAAGATCTCCATTTGTAGAGGGAAAAATTTGAGGACATTTTTTTGTAGTTTCTGAATGGAATCTGCTGTGTTAGGTTGAGTTTCCTGGAAGCAGACTTTGAGACAGACTATTGCATGTAGTTACTGGGGAGTGCTCTTGGGAGACATACCATATTGCTTTTGCTTTTCCTGAACTGATATTTCTTCTGAGTGTGCAGTATTATAATGAAAGGAACCACTGTGTAGTCTAGCTTTTTGTGGTTTAATAAAAGATCCTCTCTTTGTATATATTGGGACTGATAAAAAGAAGTGAGTTTCAAATAAATATTTTTTCCCAATCAGCAGAAGCTGAAAAAAATATGCCACAAAAAGAGACACTGGAAAAAAAAATCTTTTGTGCACACATACATATTAACAACAGTGTTGAACTATATCTAAATATTGCCTATAAATCTTGAGTAATAGAAAATAATAGATTAATACTGAGGAAGAGATGTGCCTAATCAAGGTATAAACTTAAAAAAATGTGTATGCAACTTATTCAGGCTCATTGTGGTAGTTCAGGCCTGTGGAATATCTGTGCATTTAGAAAAGTGCACAGAAAACTCTTACATTGCAGTGTGATTCCCAGCCACAGTTGTTTGGTCTAAGTTTAACACTTGTCTTAAACTGAGTCAAACACAGTAACCTGTCTTTTAGCCACATTTGATTGGTCCATGATTAAGCCTCCAGTACAAATTTGATTACTGTGACTTTTCTGAAAAATATTTGGACTTGGGATTTGTAGTGTAAGATGTCTTAATGTGTGGCTGATGAAAAAAGTGAACACCTTTGAGCTGTTGTGGCTTTGTTTTCTACCTTGAGGACAGTGGAGAGGAGTACTCATGAGAGAGTGAACAGTGTGAGACACACATGAAGAAGGGATCAGAGGAGACAGAGATAGAACCTTTACAGGACTGTGCTCCCTGATTCCATTTATTCCCAAGGCCAAGATGTCAACCTGCTTTTGAAATGGCTTGGGTGTTGAACTCATTTGTGTATTTCCCCAGCTTATTCTTTTGAGAGTGGAAGTGGCTTTATTTACAACCCTTGTGAATTTGGGAACAATATATATCTGAAATGACCTTAATAAGTGGTAGATTTAAATCAATATAAGAAAAATGGTTTTATGTGCTCACTTCTGCAGCATATATACTAAAATTGGAATGATAAGGAGGATTAGCATGGCCCCTGCCCAAGGATAACATGCAAATTCATGAAGTGTTTCATATTTAAAAAAAAGAAAAGAAAAATGGTTTTAAAAAGGCAGTGAAGAAATTTAACATAGATTTAATAATTATCCAGGGGAGATGATCTCATAACTGCAGTCAAATGCCATTTTTATGAAATTTTAAAAAAGACTACATACAAAGCAATGCAATTGTTATCTACTTACAAATGCAAAAGAAGATAAGCATGAATTATCAGTATGAATCAGGTGATCTAGTGAGTTTTCTGTATATAAAATCAGTATTCAAAAATCAATTGTATTGTAACAAACAGTTAAAAAATGAAATGTAATAAAAATCAGATATCATTTCAAATGTATCAAATAATTTCTCAGTCCCTTTCTTTTTCTCTTCTTCTTCTGGGACCCCTAAAATTCGAATGTTGTTGTACTTAATGTTGTCCCAGAGGTCTCTGAGACTGTCTTCAGTTCTTTTCATTCTTTTTTCTTTATTCTGCACTGAGGTAGTTATTTCCACTATTTTATCTTCCAGGTCACTTATCCGTTCTTCTGCCTCAGTTATTCTGCTATTGATCCCTTCCAGAGTTGTTTTTTTTTTTTTTTTTTTTTTTGCGGTACGCAGGCCTCTCACTGTTGTGGCCACTGCCATTGCGGAGCACAGGCTCCGGACGCACAGGCTCAGTGGCCATAGCTCACAGGCCTAGCCACTCTGCAGCATGTGGGATCTTCCCGGACTGGGGCATGAACCTGTGTGCCCGGCATTGGCAGGCGGACTCTCAACCACTGCACCACCAGGGAAGCCCCCTTCTAGAGTATTTTTAATTTCATTTATTGTGTTGTTCATTGTTGCTTGTTTCCTCTTTCATTCTTCTAGGTCCTTCTTAAATGTTTCTTGCACTTTCTCTATTCTATTTCCAATATTTTGAATATATTTACTATCATTATTCTGAATTCTTCTTCAGGTAGACTGCCTATTTCCTCTTCATTTCTTAGGTCTGGGGGGTTTTTATCTTGCTCCTTCATCTGCTTTGTGTTTTTCTGTCTTCTCATTTTGCTTATCTTACTGTGTTTGGGGTCTCCTTTTTGCAGGCTGCAGGTTCGTAGTTCCTGTTGTTTTTGGTGTCTGTCCCCAGTGGATAAAGTTGGTTCAGTGGGTTGTGTAGGCTTCCTGAGGGAGTGGAGGAGTGCCTGTGTTCTGGTGGATGAGGCTGAATCTTGTCTTTCTACTGGGCAGGTCCACGTCTGGTGGTGTATTGTGGGGTGTCTGTGGCCTTATGGATTTAGGCAGCCTCTCTGCTAATGAGTGGGGTTGTGTTCCTGTCTTGCTAGTTGTTGGGCATAGGGTGTCCAGCACTGTAGCTTGCTGGTCGGACTGAGAAAATATTTGAAGAGATTATAGTTGAAAACTTCCATAATATGGGAAATGAAATAGTTAATCAAGTCCAGGAAGCACAGAAAGTCCCACACAGGATAAATCCAAGGAGAAACACTCGAAAACACATATTAATCAAACTGTCAAAAATTAAATACAAAAAAACATATTAAAAGCAGCAAGAGAAAAGCAACAAATAACACACAAGGGAATCCCCATAAGGTTAACAGCTGATCTTTCAGCAGAAACTCTGAAAGCCAGAAGGGAGTGGCAGGAAATATTGAAAGTGATTAAGGAGAAAAACCTACAACCAAGATTGCTCTACCCAGCAAGGATCTCATTCAGATTTGATGGAGAAATTAAAACCTTTACAGACAAGCAAAAGCTGAGAGAGTTCAGTACCACCAAACCACCTTTACGACAAATTCTAAAGGAACTTCTCTCGGCAAGAAACACAAGAGAAGGAAAAGACCTACAAAAACAAACCCAAAACAATTAAGAAATTGGGAATAGGAACGTACATATCGATAATTATCTAAAATGTAAATCGATTAAATGCTCCCACCAAAAGACTGGCTGAATGGATATAAAAACAAAACCCATATATATGCTGTCTACAAGAGATCCACTTTAGACCTAGGGACATATACAGACTGAAAGTAAGGGGATGGAAAAAGATATTCCATACAAATGGAAATCAAAAGAAAGCTGGAGTAGCAATTCTCATATCAGACAAAATAGATTTTAAAATAAAGACTATTAGAAGGGACAAAGAAGGACACTACATAATGATCAAGGAATCGATCCAGGAAGAAGATATAACAATTGTAAATATTTATGCACCCAACATAGGAGCACCTCAATACATAAGGCAAATACTAACAGCCATAAAAGGGGAAATCGACAGTAACACATTCATAGTAGGGGACTTTAACACCCCACTTTCACCAATGGACAGATCATCCAAAATGAAAGTAAATAAGAAAACACCAGCTTTAAATGATACATTAAACATTATGGACTTTATTGATATTTATAGGACATTCCATCCAAAAACAACAGAATACACATTTTTCTCAAGTGCTCATGGAACATTCTCCAGGATAGATCATATCTTGGGTCACAAATCAAGCCTTGGTAAATTTAAGAGAATTGAAATTGTATCAAATATCTTTTCCTACCACAACACTATGAGACTAAATATCAATTACAGGAAAAGATCTGTAAAAAATACAAACACATGGAGGCTAAACAATACACTACTTAATAACGAAGTGATCACTGAAGAAATCAAAGAGGAAATCAAAAAATACCTAGAGACAAATGACAATGCAGACAAGATGACCCAAAACCTATGGGATGCAGCAAAAGCAGTTCTACGAGGGAAGTATATAGCAATACAATCCTACCTTAAGAAACAGGAAACATCTCAAATAAACAACCAATCTTGCACCTAAAGCAGTTAGAGAAAGAAAAACAAAAAAAACCCCAAAGTTAGCAGAAGGAAAGAAATCCTAAAGATCAGATCAGAAATAAATGAAAAAGAAATGAAGGAAACGATAGCAAAGATCAATAAAACTAAAAGCTTGTTCTTTGAGAAGATAAACAAAATTGATAAACCATTAGCCAGACTCATCAAGAAAAAAAGGGAGAAGACTCAAATCAATAGAATTAGAAATGAAGAAGGAGAAGTAACAACTGACACTGCAGAAATAAAAAAGATCATGAGAGATTACTACAAGCAACTCTGTGCCAATAAAATGGACAACCTGGAAGAAATGGACAAATTCTTAGAAATGCACAACCTTCCAAGACTGAACCAGGAAGAAATAGAAAATATAAACAGACCAATCACAAGCACTGAAATTGAGACTGTGATAAAAAATCTTCCAACAAACAAAAGCCCAGGACCAGATGACTTCACAGGCGAATTTTATCAAACTTTTAGAGAAGTGCTAACACCTATCCTTCTCAAATGCTTCCAAAATATAGCAGAGGGAGGAACATTCCCAAACTCATTCTACGAGGCCATCATCACCCTGATACCAAAACCAGACAAAGATGTCACAAAGAAAGAAAACTACAGGCCAATATCACTGTTGAACATAGATGCAAAATTCTCAACAAAATACTAGCAGACAGAATCCAACAGTACATTAAAAGGATCATACACCATGATCAAGGGGTTTATTCCAGGAATGCAAGGATTCTTCAATATATGCAAATCAATCAACGTGATACACCATATTAACAAATTGAAGGAGAAAAACCATATGATCATCTCAATAGATGCAGAGAAAGCTTTCGACAAAATTCAACACCCATTTATGATAAAAACCCTGCAGAAAGTAGGCATAGAGGGAACTTTCCTCAACATAATAAAGGCCATATATGACAAACCCAGAGCCAACATCATCCTCAATGGTGAAAAACTGGAGGCATTTCCACTAAGATCAGGAAGAAGACAAGGTTGCCCACTCTCACCAGTCTTATTCAACATAGTTTTGGAAGTTTTAGCCACAGCAATCAGAGAAGAAAAAGAAATAAAGGAATCCAAATTGGAAAAGAAGAAGTAAAGCTTTTGCTCTTTGCAGATGACATGATACTATACATAGAGAATCCTAAAGATGCTACCAGAAAACTACTAGAGCTAATCAATGAATTTGGTAAAGTAGCAGGATACAAAATTAATGCATAGGAATCTCTGGCATTCCTATACACTAATGATGAAAATCTGAAAATGAAATTAAGAGAACACTCCCATTTACCATTTCATCAAAAGGAATAAAGTATCTAGGAATAAACCTACCTAAGGAGACAAAAGACCTGTATGCAGAAAATTATAAGACACTGAAGAAAGAAATTAAAGATTATACAAATAGATGGAGAGATATACCATGTTCTTGGATTGGAAGATTCAACATTGTGAAAATGACTCTACTACCCAAAGCAATCTACAGATTCAGTGCAATGCCTATCATACTACCACTGGCATTTTTCACAGAACTAGAACAAAAAATTTCACAATTTCTATGGAAACACAAAAGATCCTAAATAGCCAAAGAAATCTTGAGAATGAAAATCGAAGCTGGAGGAATCAGGCTCCTGACTTCAGACTATACTGCAAAGGTACAGTAATCAAGACAGTATTGTGGTGGCATAAAAACAGAAAGATAGATCAATGGAACAGGATAGAAAGCCCAGAGATAAACCCACGCACATTTGATCACCTTATCATTGATAAAGGAGGCAAGAATAAACAGTGGAGAAAAGACAGCCTCTTCAATAAGTGGTGCTGGGAAAACTGGACAGGTACATGTAAAAGTATGAGATTAGGACACTCCCTAGCACCATACACAAAAGTAGGCTCAAACTGGATTAAAGATCTAAATGTAAGCCCAGAAACTATCAAACTCTTAGAGGAAATCATAGGCAGAACCCTCTATGACATAAATCACAGCAAGGTCGTTTTTGACCCACCTCCTAGAGAAGTGGAAGTAAAAACAAAAATAAACAAATGAGACCTAATGAAACTTCAAAGCTTTTGCACAGCGAAGGAAACCATAAACAAGACCAAAAGACAACCCTCAGAATGGGAGAAAATATTTTCAAATGAAGCAACTGACAAAGGATTAATATCCAAAATTTACAAGCAGCTCATGCAGCTGAATAACAAAAAACGAACAACCCAATCCAAAAATGGGCAGAAGACCTAAGTAGACATTTCTCCAAAGAAGATATACAGATTGCCAACAAACACATGAAAGAATGCTCAACATCATTAATCATTAGAGAAATGCTAATCAAAACTACAATGAGATATCATCTCACACACTTCAGACTGGTCATCATCAAAAAATCTAGAAACAATAAATGCTGGAGAGGGTGTGGAGAAAAGGGAACCCTCTTGCAGTGCTGGTGGGTATGTAAATTGATACAGCCACTATGGAAAACAGTATGGAGATTCCTTAAAAAACTACAAATAGAAATACCATATGACCCAGCAATCTCACTACTGGGCATATACCCTGAGAAAACCATAATTCAAAACGAGTCATGTACCACAGTGTTCATTGCAGCTCTATTTACAGTAGCCAGGAGATGGAAACAACCTAAGTGTCCATCATTGGATGAATGGATAAAGAAGATGTGGCACATATATGCAATGGAATATTACTCAGCCATAAAAAGAAACGAAATTGAGTTATTTGTAGTGAGGTGGATGGACCTAGAGTCTGTCATACCGAGTGAAGTAAGTCATAAAGTGAAAAACAAATACCGTATGCTAAAACATATATATGGAATCTATGGGGAAAAAAAGTCATGAAGAATCCAGGGGTAAGACGGGAGTAAAGACACAGACTTACTAGAGAATGGACTTGAGGATATGGGGAGGGGGAAGAGTAAGCTGTGACAAAGTGAGAGAGTGGCATGGGCATATGTACACTACCAAATGTAAAATAGATAGCTAGTGGGAAGCAGCCGCATGACACAGCGAGATCAGCTCGGTGCTTTGTGATCAAGTAGCGGGGTGGATCGTGAGGTTGGGAGGGAGGGAGATGCAAGAAGGAAGAGATATGGGAACATATGTGTATGTATAACTGATTCACCTTGTTAAAAAACTGAAAATAACACACCATTGTAAAGCAAATATACTCCAATAAAGATGTTTAAAAAATGTATGAAATAATTAGGTGAACACAAGAAAATTATAAAATTTTACCAAACATTAAAGACACCTAAATAGAACTACCATATTCGTGTATTAAAAGTATAAATACCAAAAATATGAAAATTTATTCTATAAAGTTCTAAGATTCAACGCCATTCCAAGGAAAATACAGTTTGTTTTGTTTTGGGCAAGACGGTGATACAGAAAGAGCATAAGGAAGAGTTGCATACAATTATTTCATTAAATTGAAAGTGGGCAAATATTTCGAAATTCATTTTTATCATATAGGAAGTTAAATATGTATATGTAAAAATATTAAAATAGATATTTACCAGTTTCATCTATACCCTAAATATTTATATGTTAAAGTTGAACAAAAATTTGTTTTTGGAAGATAGGGAAACAGTTTATATTTGTAACTTCTTTATATTTGGGCATATACTGGGGAAATAAGTTTTTGTTTTTTTAAGGAGCAGTGTAGTTCAAACTTACTTTTTCTGGCTAGGTATTTTTTGGGTTGAAATTCTCTGATTAATAATTTAGCTAGAATTTTTGTTGTGTTTCCTCCTTCTGAGTTCATTTTCTCTGTCCTTCCCAGACCTCTGTGTTTTCTCTCTGCCAAGCCCTCCTCCCCAGATCCACTCCATGTGAGGATTAGTTAGTGCCTGGCTATTCGGTAGTTGGGAGAGTCTCTCCTATGAGGCTGTCACAGACCTTCTCCTTTTGCCAACTTCTTTTGCGTATCATCCAGTTTCAGCTTCTTTCCTAATATTTCACCACTCCTCTTCCCTTCTCTCCTTAAAGGTCTTTCTCCTCTGTTATTTTATTTTTTCCTTTGGGTTACATAATGAATCTTATTCTCTGTCCTTTGGATCTAAAACTGGATATCAAAATCTTATGTGAGTTATACCAGGCTGGGGAACTTGGCTTCCCTCCCTGCTTTCTGAGTCTGCCTTACTGGAGGAAGAGGTTTTCTCTTAAGCAAATCTGAAATTTATAAACATTCCAACAAAAGACTCATTCAATCTTGAGTCACCTCATTTCTCTCAAAATTTTATTTAGGAATTGTTACTACTTAAGTTTGCTTAAGTAACATGTTTTTATGCTTTTGTAGATTTATTTTATTATTTTTTCTACTTTCTGTAATTCATTCCTAGTGTTAATTCTGGTGCTATCCTCCCATTATATTGTAAACTTCTTAAGAGAAAGGGCAATTTCTTTTCTTAATTTTGTTTATTTACTGAAAGCCAAAATAGAGTATGCAGAGTATTTCAAGCACTAACTAAAGTTAACTGCTTTGAGAAAGTAAATACCATTACTTTCAAATTATTCCTTTCAGTGGAGGAGAAATTTCATCTCAGCAGAGAAGCAATAAGTCCCAAACAATGTAGAGTACATACATATAGATTTTTCTTTGAGCTCTTAGACTAGAATTTCATGATATATTTAATAGTAACAATAATGATAATAATAGATATAATTAGTTACTCTAATTTTCTAGGTATTTAAATACATCATGTTTTTCTCACGATAATTTTTATGAGGAAATATTCATTCGTATAAGAGAAAACTGAAGCACAAAAGAGCTGGTAAGTTGATCAAAGCCATCCAACTAGTAAGGGGTGAAGTTCTGAACTGAATCTTTGCATATTTGATGTCAAAGCCTAATTGTATCTCTTAAGTAAGTTAAAAAGTTTGTGAAAATTTTCTTCAGCATAATTTGGGAAATTGTTCACCTTCTCTATTCTATTTCTCTGCTTAGAAATCTTTCGTGAGGTTTCTGTATAGGTCAGCATTGTATTTACCCTGAGTAAATACCAGTCCAAACCAATTCTTCTTAAACATGTAAAGCTCAAGTGTAGTTTTTAGCATGTAATAGATGCTTACTAAAGGATATCTTATTTTTATTAATCCTAGGGGAATACGATTTTAAATGTTCCTAATTAAGGTATAGATGTTGAGATGTAGGTGATTAATATGATTAAATATAATGAATTTCTAAGTTAAAAATATTGTGATCAATTGTGTTATGACAAATTTTATTTCCAAATTTCTACACATTTTAGGAAAAAAATCTTGCAGATTTTGTTTTTAAATGTACTGTCATGAGCTTTTTTGCAAACTATACAAGTCTGAAGTCCTCTATCAAACCCAGATTTTCCCTTCATCTGTATTTTTTGATATGGTTTCTATCAAGATAATTCTGCTTATTTTTCTTGATTTATTTCTCAAAATATTGCTGTTATTTTTTCTTATCTTAATCTTGTTTTATTAGTCAGTCTTCTTTCTTATGTTGTGTTTGTATTTATTTTCTTTTTTCCTTGACTTCACTATATTTTTTTAAAGAAAACATTTAAACATTAATGAAAATACTTACAAATTATACTATACTAAATCTAGAATTATATTTATCGAAAGGCACCATGAGGGGATGAATGAAAATAAGCAAAAACCTGGGAGAAGATATTTGCAACACACAAAATTGACAAGAATCATTAACAATTTGTCTGAAGCCATTTTAAATTTTAAAAACTGAGCTTGATCATTGTTATATACCTGATAACTACTTGGTAATAAGCTAAAATGTGTTGTAGTAATTGTAGAAGATATATTTTAAAATTAAATGAGATACACATATGTTGAAACATAGAAAGTGGTAACCAATGAATCAAATATCATCAAAGATAGGTTTTTAAATCTAACAAATAAAGATGGGCAAAATTGCCTTGGAATATTTAAGTCATGAGATATGGACAGTAGGATTGCTCATTGCTATTGGTTTAGTCATTGTTTCTTCTGGCATAGCATTAATGTCAAAAAGCCTGATGATAATTTAATCTTCTTTCCATTTTAAGTCACCTTGCAGGACATTTGGTCCTATCCAAAATGTTCATGAGCATATTTGGTCCATGCCAAATGGTTTTGGATAGGACCTAATATCAAGGACCTTTTAACATGGAACAAATATCTCCAGGGATGTTCTGGACAGGACCAAATATGACCAAATATCAAGGACCTCTTGGTGTGGACCAAAGGCCTAATGGACATTTTGGACAGGAACAAATGGTCCTGCAAATATCAAGGACCTTTTGGCATGCACCAAAAATATCTTATGGACCAAACATCTTAAGGATGTTTTGGACAGGCCCAAATGTCTGCTAACCATAAGTCTTTATAAGTCACTACACTATGCCCTGGTGTTGGTTTTTCTGGGGATCATGATCTCAGAAACATAATATGCTCTTCTCATATGTAGTTAATTTTTTTAAATTTTATGATCTGGAGCTACATACTGAAGAGCACAACATTTATCTGAGAAGAGTCTCAATTGTAACCAAAGATGGGTTTATTTTTCAGGGGTCCCTATTATCTGTATGTTAGATATTCTTTGTCTACTTGATGTTTCATTTTTTTCTTGAGTCATTTTCTTTGCTTTTAAAATTGTTCATTTTTTAATCTTTTATTTTTATTAAGGCATAATCTGTTATTTTATATTCTTGTGTTCCTTCTAATTTAGTCTTCTTCTGAAATAATTATTTTTTCTTTTATCCCTTTTACTTTCCTGAGTTCTGTGATCTTATTTTTTGAGCATTTCTGCTGTTGGAATGGGCCAAATCTCTCCCAGTGTCAGCTGTTGTTCTCTCATTATCTGACCTTACATGCTTTCTAGTGAACCTGTTGACTATTTCCAGCCTTTTTCTGTTCTCAGATTTTTAGATGACCTATTTCTTCCCTCTGCTTGATCCCAGACAGATGCTGAAATCATGCAGTTCTTATGACTGTTGGTGTCACTCAAATTTCTCTTTGTATTTTTATATTAATGGATATTCAAAATTTCATTAGAAATGTTATCCATGGGTTTTTGGCTATCTCATTGTTATACCTATTTTTTTGTGTTGGGATTGGGAGATATTCAGGGACTATGACACGATTATCATTATCTCCCCAGAATTTCCTTGATTTACTTTTGAACTACAATTCAATTACTATTTATTTGTATTTTCCCTACTTTATAGACTTTGAGGGATTTATCATATATTTATTGACTTTTTTTTTTCAATGCCCCTGTACTGATTTCTTTAGCACAATTTGAGTGACACTTCTAGACAATATTCTGGTAGAAGAATTGCAACTGTGTTTTAATCAAGTCTTCCTTAAAGAAATTTGCTCTTTTTCCATAGTCAGGGAAATGAATGTCTTTCTAATCCACAGTTCATAAAATATGCTAATAGACTCTAAATATGCCCTTTTGAAGGTAAACCCTAGCCAAATATTGATAAACCCTGTTTTGTTTTTAATTTTATAAGATACAAGTATAGGATTTCAAAAGAGTACAAATATGCTTTTAGAAAATGAGAATCTTAGAATATGGGAAAAATTAGAAATGTATCAATTATAAAAGAAATCTGGGAGAATCAGCATTAAAATAAACATATATTGTAATTTAAGATATATACATTTATTATTTTATTTTATTTTATTGGCTGTGCCACACAGCATGTGGGATCTTAGTTCCCCAACCAGGGATCGAACCCATGCCCCCTGCAGTGGAAGTGTGGAGTCTTAACCACTGGACCGCCAGGGAAATCCCAAAGATATATACCTTTTTTTTATTCTAAGTATCCAATTTCATGGATTCACCAAACCCTTCATAGAGGAAATTATATACTAATATACATACTTTAATATGTCTGTTCACTGTAAGATGATAATTTGTCTCAAAATTTTCCTTTTAGGAAATCTTTAGCAGTAGTAAAGTGCTTAACTACAGAAACTTAATTAAATTCAGATGATTTCCAGAGCATGTTATATAGGAACACTTTTGTGGAAAAGACATATATATAGTTTGGGGGATGGTTTTGATACAATTCTATCACTATTATTCTCTCTATTTCTTATAAACTATAATTATATCATTATTAATTCAAGAATATTTATTTAAGTAGGTCCCACAATATCAAGCACTGTATAATGTTGAGGGGATCAACAATGATAAAAATGTAAAATATCTCCATGCTGAAGGAGTATACATTCAATAAACAAATAATGAAGTAAATATAGTATTCAGCCTGTCATAAGTGCTATAAAGGAAGTGAACAGGATGATGTGAGAAAGAGTACCTGAGTTAGTTGGAGAAAACATCCATGAGGGAGAGACAAATTAACTGAGAGTTTTGAAGATGAAAATTAGCCATTCTTTCAATGAGCTGGGAAGAGGATACAAACTGGACATGATGGCAAGTGCATCTGACCAGAAAAAACTTTATACATTCAAAGAACAGAAGAATGATAAGTATGACTAGAACTTAGGGAAAGAAGCCCAGTCAGTTGTAGTTTGAGAGTCAGGAGCTGGATCATGCACAGTGTTGAAGGCATGGTAAGAAGTTATAATTCTGAGAGCAATAGGAAACCATTAGAGAGGTAGATTGAATAGTGGTTAAGAACATGGCTTAAATCCCAACTTTTCCAAGTATGAATTCTGTAACTTTGGGGTAGTTACTTAATACCCTTGTTTTGGTTTCTTCATCTTTAAAACATGCTTAGTAATACTATTTTCTGCCCTTACGTTTGTTAAGAAGACTGAACAAAATAATCATATACAATACATTGATGTCTGCCTGGCGTGAAATAAGACATCAATCAGTGGTAGCTTTTACCATTGTCAGAGGGCTGCAAGTAAGAAATTGATATTCAAAATAAAGATTCTCTGGTTGCTGTGTTGAGAATAGATGAATGAATAGAGAGCTAGTGTAGGGGCAGAGCAACCTGTTAAGTATGTACTGCAGTATTTCAGGATGGTGGCAGAAAAGATAGAGCAAAATGAATCAATAGGGGCTTCCCTGGTTGAGAGTCCGCCTGCCGATGCAGGGGACACGGGTTCATGCCCCAGTCCGGGAAGATCCCACATGCCACGGAGCAGCTGGGCCCATGAGCCATGGCCACTGAGCCTGCACGTCCGGAGCCTGTGCTTCGCAACGGGAGAGGCCACAACAGTGAGAGGCCCACATACCACAAAAAAAAAATAAAAAAGAAAAAAAAATCAAAAGGCCCGTTTGAAACTTAATAAGTTTTAGAGGCATTGGGGGAATCATTTAATGTAAAGACATCAAATGAGCAGTTAGGCATGTCTGAAATACTGGAAGAGATGTGGACTGAGGATATACATTTGGAAGCCAATTAAAATTATCGAGTTGAGTGTATTTGCCTAGAGGGAGAGTCTAGATAGGGAAAGGGGCTTGGACCTATGGTACAGGATCTAGAATTTTTTTTTTGCTAAATAAATTAGTCAAGACACAAATGTTAATTTATTTAGGAGACAAAAGTTGGGATCTATATAGGACCAAACACTGTGCATCTTTCCAGATTTCATTTAATGTCTCTTTCTTTTTTTCTCATGGTCATCACCCCATCCACATTGGGTCATGCCTCCATTGTTAGACCTGAGGTCATGTCTGCTTCCTAAGAGACCTGTGAAGGGCTAGATAACACAAACCACATGTGGGGAGGTATTGGTTTCCAATGAAGTAAACATTGACCAATGGGAAACAAGAGATAAAAAGGAGATATGTAGGTAAATTTCCTCTTCTTATCTCTCCAATGGACCAGTGCAAGGAGAAATTTCTCCTAAAAACCTCTTTAACAAGTCCCATGTGTCTAGCAAACATACATTCTGAATGACTGGATGTTTGTACTTGTGGCTTGTGATGAATCAATGACCAGAACTGTAAACTTGTATGACAAATTACTTCAAGTTAAATTATTTTAACTTGCTTCCATTTCTTTTCTCATTCTCATTACTTTGGGCTTAAATGTACAAAACAAAATGTTGCTTTTAAACTCTCCTTGCACTTTGAGCTCTATAGGACCTGGATTAAAACAGAACCCCTGAGAAATAAATATGATGCAAACACCTAGCAAAGATGGATATATTAGATGGTTATTATTAATACATTCCTATGACTGTAGTTTGCATGATTAACTTTTCATCTGTTTGGTCATTGTTCTAATCTTGTTTTCCCAGTGATCCTTCACAATTGATTTTGTTGTTGGTTTTCAAGAATATATCATAGGTAGTAGTATGTTCTTTATTTAGAGGCAAAAACGTGAAATTTTCTTTAAGTGATATTAGTAGTCATTGACTTTGAATGCCTGGTTCTAGTAATTCAATGGGAGTTGCAAAATGATAACATTGTATCATTCTTTCTTTGTTTATTTGCAAGAATATTCTATAAAGTGAAAGTTTACTTCATCATCAGTTGTTCACCCAGTGGTTCAGTTCATATATGAAGGGGATAGTGTTTGATTTTTACCTTTATTTACCATTTCTCGAAATAAATAGTTTTCTAACATCCTCCAAAGCTGACCAATTAGTTGTTTTGGTTTTTAAATTATTATGAAATCAAGGATCTAAGCATATTTGATGTATTTTCTTCTGCTGCAGTCATTATCCTTAGTTATTCTCAGTTTATCCTATCTTTGGCCAGTGAGAATCCCTTTAAATTAACTCTTCTGTTCTTTTGACATGCCCCTATGTTAGGTTTTTCTGGTTAGTTCTTTCAGAATTCATAGCATTTAACTTTTGCATGGACATCTTTTACTCACCTCCTCTTGTATTCTGAAATCCCTCCCAGTTTTAGCTAGCATCCTCAGATGGCCTTGTTGAGCTATCAATAAGAATATATTGTGTATTTCAAGTTTTGGGGCTTATAAGACAACTGTTACTTTCTCCTTCATAGCCACTAACACCACACAGGTCTTGTAGCTATCGATGTTAGTTGCCACCCACTTGTATTTTAGAGTTTATGGGACTATCTTGTTACTTAGCTTTGATTTTTAGAGGATGCTTGTGGGAAATTTTTTTCATAGGAAAAGATTTGAATAATTCCAAAACTATGCTGTTACTGCCATCATCTCTCAAGCATATCCTAGTGAGACACTTGTGTACCCATTCTACCAATCCTCCAAGCATGACTGAGTTTTAAGATGCATGTAGTTTTGTTTCCATTTGAGACCTTTGTTATATAACATTTTATATTTTTATAGGGTTTATGTAGTGGCTGGATCTCTTAACCCAGAAAAGCCTGATTCAATATCTTTCTATAACTGAATGGAATTTCTATTAATAAAACTATATCTAATTTCTAAAATTTTGATAGCAGACAACTGCCTTCAAGACTCCCTTCTTTCCCCAAGTTTGTTTCTAAGTCCTTAAGAGATTGTGTAGTCTCAAGGCATTAGATGTTATCTGGTCTTTGGAGACATCATTAATTGATGATGTAATCCACTGAGGCATCTTCATTCCCATAGGGTCTTCTCTCAATAGGGCATGCAAGATGAGAGTGAACTGTTCCTTATTTTCAACTTCAGTGCTCTCTCAGTTTCCTTCTTGACAATTTTAGAGGGACTCCTACTACATATCTTCATGCCATACTGGGCCTTAGGGAACTGGGAACTGAGAGATTGTCTGAGGTCCTAGCTACATTCACACACCTCCCCCATCCATTTCTTTTTGGAGGCTTGCTGACTCCCAAGAGTCTTTCTGTGAATAGAGCAACAACTTCCCATTGCCTCTCAGATTCCCCCAAATTATCAGAGCATTTAAAGGGGAATGAGTGTAGGTAGCTTGAGGGAGTGATGTAAAACAGATGTTCAGGTGTAGCACTCATGTGTTCTTAGAGACCCACATGTTTCTGTAGTCTTGTCTTCACCTGTAAATTCTTCTCTCCAAAACAAACAAACAAAAAGTTTTTTCCATACAATTTAATCATAATTATTATATACGCTTTCAAATATAATTTATGCATTAGTGTCTAGGATTTTTGAAATTCACAAACATTTCCTTTCTTTTCTGTTTTATCATGTTTTTCTGGGGCTTATGGATGCCACAGAGACTAGTTTTTTCCATGCAGAGAAACAAGGGACACAAGGTAAGGAAGAGGAAGGTGAAACTTGGCTAATATTTAAAATATTACCTTTTTACACCTGAAATATTTCAGATATTCTTTCTATTGCCATTCTGTGTTATATATAATTCATACCTCAGCCTTTTAAACTATTAGAGATTGTATTTGACCATGAGTGACTGAAAACTAAAATAACTAGTAGATTAAGTAAATTAATTTTCTCATAGAAGAAGAAAACTGAGATAGGTAGTCCAGGGTTGATAAAGCAGCTAGACTATTCTATCGGGCTCCTTCTATTTTTCTTCTCAGCCATTCTTTATTTTTTTAAAAATATTTATTTATTTATT
The DNA here is from genome assembly GCF_025265405.1 of Mesoplodon densirostris. Lineage (NCBI taxonomy): Eukaryota > Metazoa > Chordata > Mammalia > Artiodactyla > Ziphiidae > Mesoplodon > Mesoplodon densirostris. The sequence continues at coordinate 39,128,113 of NC_082663.1, read as the reverse complement.
TGGCTTCATCGGGTCTTAGTTGCAGCACACAGGATCTTCACTGCGGCATGTGGGATCTTTCATTGTGGTGCGTGGGCTTCTCTCTAGTTGTGGTGTGCAGGCTCTAGAGAATGTGGGCTCTGTAGTTGTGGCTCGCAGGCGGGCTTAATTGCCCCGCGGCACATGGGATCTTAGTTCCCTGACCAGGGATTGAACCCGCGTCCCCTGTATTGGAAGGCGGACTCTTAACCACTGGACCACCAGGGAAGAGGAAAGTGTTCTTTGCAAGTGATTTTTGCCACTCGGCTTTTCTCTTCATGGTGACACGATATCTGCTCCTACTCTTACATCACATCTATAATCCGGGCAAGAAGAAGGAGTGGGAGAAATGGTAAAGACAAAGGGTCAAATCAGCTGGATCTGTTTCTTCTAATTTTTTTTTTTTAATTTTAGGTTGGTTTACTTAAATATGCTATATCCTCTTTGGATATCTACCATCTCACTAATTTCCACCTAGAACAAGGAGCCTTTATGTTATATATTATTTTTTTAACATCTTTATTGGAGTATAATTGCTTTACAATGGTGTGTTAGTTTCTACCTTATAACAAAGTGAATCAGCTATATGTATACGTATATCCCCATATCCTCTCCCTCTTGCGCCTCCCTCCCACCCTCCCTATCCCACCCCTCTAGGTGGTCACAAAGCACTGAGCTGATCTCCCTGTGCTATGTGGCTGTTTCCCACTAGCTATCTATTTTACATTTAGTAGTGTATATATGTCAATGCTACTCTCTCTCTTCATCCCAGCTTACCCTTACCCCTCCCCGTGTCCTCAAGTCCATTCTCTACATACGCATTTTTATTCCTGTCCTACTCCTAGATTCATCAGCACCATTTTTTTTTTTAGGTTCCATATATATGTGTTAGCATATGGTATTTGTTTTTCTGTTTTTTCTAAAGAACCTTCATTGTGAATCAACCTTGTGATTTCACTGACTGTTGTTTGGCCACTTATTTCTCATTGGTGATTCATAGCTGAAAGATTGGTAAGGTTGTGTTTTTTGTTCTTTTTCTCTTTGGCTGGGGATGTCTGACCATTCCAAACAAATATGGGTTTAATTAATAAGGAAGAAGGAAATACTTACTAGTCAGTTTATAGTTCTGTCATCTTATTTATTATATGAGAAAACTATCATAGAAAATCTAAGTAACTTTGGCAGACATTCCCAATTCCAGGAAACAGTAAAGCTGGAAATTAGTTCTACTGGTTGGTTCTCATTTCTATACCAGTATAAGTAGGCAGAGTTTAATTTTGATGATCTTTTTTCCTTCCTTGTTATAGTTTTGCCACCTGTCTGGAACCCAATTTCTTTAAGACTGCTCTTCCTGTTCAAGTTAGAAATAGTTTTATTAAAAAATTATCTTTTTAGTACTTAAAGTTTTAAAGTGATTTTACATATTCCAATTTGTTTCTTCTGTTAGTTTATACATTAGGAAGGTAAAAGGTGGCTCTTCTCATTGTTTAGGTTAAGAAATTGGGATTATGATTTTAAATGACCTGTCCAAGGTCACACATCTGGATAATGTGGATTTAGGACTCAAACCCATACCCTCTGATTCCTGTGTTAATTACTTGTGTGATATACTATGTGGTATTGAGGCAGTCTTTTCTCCTATGGTAGTTGTACTCAAAACTTAGTGAGGAGCTCTTTATATTGTCAAAAATTATGCATACTCCATATGATAGTAGTTGTACTTTTAGTATGAATTGACTGTTAATATTTGAAATTGAATAATTAAAAACTTCCATATGTTCTTCAGTATAAATATTTTAAAATATTCTCAAGGTAGAATATACATGTACTGAATAAAAAATAATATTTAATACTTTTATAATTTTTGTGAATTTTTGTGTGCCAGAGACTTCTCTTTCTCTTTATTATTTATTAAATCTGCAAAAATTCATTTCAAAGGATCAAATGTCTAAATTACATTCCAAATAATATGGGAGTTGGAGTTCAAATCTACATGATTGCAAAGCCTTTTAGCTTCATGTCCTTAACTATGTGTGAAATAACATATTTAGTGAATATACATAAAGTGCTTAGCTCATAAATTTTGGAGCTCTTTGCTATACATTAGCAGCATCTCTAGTAGGGAAAAAAATTGGGTCTAAGGGGTTTGTGGATTAATGTTTTAGTATTATTAATATTTTATTTTCAGGAAGTGATGCTTAACATAATGAAAGATTTACATGCCTTTCCTCAAATGATGCTTAGCATAAAGGTGTGGGCTTTATGTATCAAAAGGAATATTTTTAGGTTAGGCAGATTTTTCCCAAAAAGCTTCTAAGGTCCTATATAAAAGGCAAATGATTCCATTTTTACTAGTTTTGCCTTTAAAAGGAATGTTTTACAAGGATCTATCAGAAACCTAAGAACCCGAGAAAACAATTCCAAGGAAGAACCTGGGTTTAGAAAGGCAAACCAAGGAGCTGAGATGAAGAATATACCTTGACTTGCATTATTAAGTTAGAGTAATGTACTTTCCAAGATCTGGTTGTCTTTAATTTTAGGATTAACCTATGTGGTATGAGTCTTAGATAATGGGCTTGAGTTCCACAAACACATAGGAAAATCAATGTCATTACTTTAAAGTTACACATCATGTCCCCAAGCAGCAACTGGGGGGTTTGCAGTTGTTAATTATGTTACAGTTAGAGGAAAATGTGTCTTTGTGAAGTATATCTTCACTTCCTCAAATGTTTTTCTTTTTTCTGAATCTATGGAGAGACTACTTACAATAGCTATCCTTTGTGAAACAGTGTGTAAATAATTAATTCATAAAAGCTATATCAATATGCCTGTATAAGTTCAGAACCTGAGAATGGAATGAGATCAGGTGAACAATACTGTTGTTATACAAGGAAATAGTGCCCATATCAGTTTACATAAAATTTGAACCTCTGTACACTTAAATTTGAACACAGTTTAACCATGAGGCATGCAAGCTGAAAAGATTATCAAGTGAACAGATCATAAGTAGAAACACAGAGAAATGAGCTCATTAAATTATACATGGATGTATGTCTGCTTAGTCACCAGTATCATATCAATACTAATTCACTTCTTGATTGAAAATGTTACCTGTGTGTAAAGCCAAGACAATGAAACCATTAATGGGACAATTGATGCCAATGATATTGTAGACCTGAACTTTGTATTTATAAAGTTACATCAAAGTCTAAATAATCAAAGAGTTGAACTAAATGTAACCTTAGCAGAAGACTATAAGGAAGTGAAGCTAGTCAAACTTTTTTCCCTTGACCTACTTGTCCAGAAAGATCTCGGGAATATCTTCTCATATGTGTTAATAGGGAATGAAGACTAAATAGCATAGGCCTACATATGCTTGGGTGTTTAAAACACTGGCCACTCTAGTATTTCTTTAGTTTCACAGCACCTGAAATGTGCAGTGCTTTTAAAATGTTACTGTTTCCTGGATATGAGTCATATCTTGTACTCAGGCATTACTTTGTAAAAGCACCTATATCTTACGCAAAACAGTCTGTTAAAAAATATATAACTAGCCAAAGTCGTGTTGAATGAACCATGTGCTTCAAGCAGACCTCTTTGGCATGGGTAATGAACCTTCAGAGCATGAACTATAAGAGAGAAAATTATTTATAGCTTAAGAGTAACCACTGTAGCTTACAATCACACTGTCTTTAAAGTGGACAATAAGTGACTTATGTACACTCGCCCCACCTTCTAACCCCTTTCCATACTTCCTTCTCAAACCACATCAGAAAATGTTTTGCTTTATTAGAAATTGTTCTTAAAGGAAATGGCATGACAGTTGTCTAATTTTCAGACTTAAGCCTGTTTTCTTCCATATTGAACTATCATAAAAAATTACCTTCTTTTGTTAGTTCAGTCTCCTCACTTAATAAAAATAAAATCCCATAACAGTTTGCTGCTCCAGGATTCTCTTTTGGAAATTAACAATCCTATAAGATAACCGTGGAAGTAAAAATATCTTATTCTGTTAATATAACGTGTATGTTTACTATCTAATTCTAAAGGAAATTAGAGTTATAGTCAAATATATTGCATAATAATTATATTGGTAATGCTGCTTACAGAACTGAAGAAGTTCGGGAAAATTTTCAGTGTTTGAGGACAATAAATTATATGTATGTAAAAATAATGATTTTGGAGTAACAAATCTTGATGATCCAAGATTTGACCATTTTTATATCTCAGTGGTTCTCAACTAGGGGTGATTTTGTCCCCCTTCCCCAGGGGACATTTGGGGACATCTGGAGAAATTTCATTTGTGAGATTTGGGGGAGTGCTTCTGGCATTTGGAGAGCAGAGGTCAGGAAGGCAGTTAAACATCCTACAATGCACAGGTCAGCCTTTCCCCTGATTCAAAGAATTATCAAGGTCAAAGTGTTAATAGTGCCAAAGCTGAGAAACCCTACCATCTGATTTGCTTTTTGTATTGCAACAACATGGTCTGTAAGTTATAATATTTAGAATGTTGTACTTTTGAGGTTCTGGAGAGCAATCCTTTCTCTAAATATGACTGCTAACTTCAGAGAAATTGTTCCACAAATTAATCTTCGGTAAGAGTTTTCTTGTACATATGTGGTTAATAATTATATGAAGGAAAGAAAGAAAAATCAGAAAGTTAAAAGTAGATGGAAACATAGGGATCAACTAGAACTAATTTCTCATTTAATATAGAACGTAATAGAGATCCATAGAGTTTACTTGACTTACTTGTGTCACACATTTAGTGTCAGGGCTGGGCGTCATAGTCTGTTGCCCTTCAGAGTAAACTGAGATAAAAATTTTACCCATATTTTATAATATAAATTAATTTAATAATATGTTCTATTGAAATAAATATATACCCAATAATCAGTTGAGAAAGGGAAGTAGAATTGGTTTCAAAATGGTTAAATTATTTCCAACATGTCTGGATGTTGATTTATATAAAAAGATGCCTTTTGAATAAGCCCACAGTTCAGAAATACCCAGTAAATATTCCCTAAAAAGGATCTGAACCTAAAATGTTAAATATCACAAGAGTTGAAATGCTATTTCTATTTTAGAAAAAGCAATTATAGAAACTCATAAACATTCTCACTCTTTTGATATCAACTTATAATTATTTAGGGTTTGATTATCTTCTGTGTGAAATGTAAAAGTCCTTGCTCTCCTGATCTGCTTTTTCTCATTTTGTTACTCATTAGCACCTGTCCTAGAGAGAGAGAGAGCAAGGAAAAGAGGTGAAGCTCCAGGCAGACAATGTTTTTACTTATTAATAATAATCAGAAAGGGAGAAGAGGAAAGGTAGAAATAAGTCTTTATTATCCTCCATGCATTTGGATGTGACTCACTGCAAAAGACAGAGAAAACTGGGAACAATGCTTCACAAATCTTTTATTAAGGATAATGTTCAATTTTTAAATAAATTGGTCCATTATCTCTTTAGCTCATTAGTCATAAATAAAAACATACATTTACTGTGTTTTACAAGTTAAAATTAACTTCTGCTTTTCATCATTTATATTATTGTCACAATATCTCTGAAAGGTAATCAGACAGGTATTAATATCTCTTTTTGTACAGATAAACTGAAGTTCAGAGAGGTTATTTTTTTCAAGGTCACATGCCTGGAAAATCATCAAACGGAGACTGAGGCTAGGGTCTTATGGCTCCTCAACTAAACTGGGACTCTTATTAATGTTCTAATCAATCCATTTATTTAAAAAGGGGTTTTAGGTGAGAAATGAATCAATTTATGTATTTTTTGTAGAGCAAATTTTTATAAAGAATTATTCTTGAAACTATAATAAAGGAATTCATATGTGCCTAACTTAATGAATCCTTAGAGATCAGAAAGATATTTTTGGGAAGTTCAGAATTTTTTGTTTTGGCTTGTTAGTGTACGTTTAATGTTTTATTTTGAAGTAGATTTGTAGTAGAGATTGCATAGGGGACCTTCCATAGATATTTCAACCACTTCCATTCAGACATCTTTCTCCAAATTGTAAGGTCTTAGAGAACAGAATGTGTAAACAACGTTGTATTTGCTGGAGCATTTAGCAGAGTGTGTGGCACACAATAGATTTGCAATATATATGAAGCAAACAGATTAAAGAATGAATGAGTGAATTTATTGGGAATCTTGACAAAGTAAAAATAATTATAGACTTTGGGTAGCATACAGGAGGACTGAAGTTCTGAGTGAGGAAGAATCACTGTCTTGAGCTGTCTTTAGGACCTGGTTGATTATTGTCCTGGGAATGAGTGTAAATGCAAAATTCATTTCAAGTGAATTTAATTTCTGTTTTTAAATGAGGGTCTGCCCCTCCTCTTAATGATAGTACTCAAAGTCAAAATGCAATTGAGATCTAGACAAGTAGATCAATAAACCATTGAAAAAAGAAAGTAACTAGTACAGTTTGGAGCAACCACTTTTTCCTGAACCACCTTTCTCCATAAAAACCTAGGTAAATTCAGAGAAGCAAAATGTGCCCCCCAAACCTGCTTTTTATTAAAAGTTGGACTCAATTCATGAAAATACATTAATGACTTCATGGCATATATTCATGGAGACTAAGAATATTAGTATAGTCACCTTGAGGCTAAGAGGAACTTGAGTTGTTTCTCAAACTTTAAGGGTAGAAGTTGGAAATTGAGTAACCTCAGATAATGACACTTGGATGAAGGGTTTTTTTGTCAGTGTTTCAGGGAACAGAACTGGACAGCAAAGGAAGATTGGTCTTCATCTTGAGGGCAAACCCCAACTGAAATCTAGTTTTAGCAAAATAAAGGAGATGACAGAGCCAGTAGCTCATTTTCTCCAGGTGAGCATTCACCAGTAGGAGAAAATGGGCTTGTTCTTCATAAGAATCTATGAAAAGAAAGTCTGTTTTCTCTACAATAATTTTTCACAAAGAATAATAGTTCCAAGAAAGGCCAACATTCTAACTAGTGCAAATAATAATTCTTACTCACTAAACCATTAAAAATGCAATAACCAACAAACAAGCTGAGAGTTTTGTTTTTTGTTATTATTATAAATACGTTCAGATTTTTAATTAAATGGCTATGCTAGCTGTTCTCTAAGTCACAATGGCACTTTCCTCCCCTTCCTTCTACTTGGAATACATCTCTGTCTTGTAGATTTGTGTGTTCTGTCAGGGTCTTATTCATCTTTGTATTTCTCACCCCAATCCACAAAGCCTGAACAGAGTAGGTATCCAATATATGTATGTTGAATACAGGAGTGACTGAAAGGACCAGAGTGCACAACACAGGGTTAGGGGAATGGTTCAGGAATGTTTAAGATCATGTTTGAATATGATTTTTGCACTTTCAGAGATCAAATAGAATCACAGGTCTGAGCTTGGAGATTGTATGTAATTTGGTCCAGTCTTACCATTGTAGCTGTAAAAAATGAATCTCAGAGTATTCAATCTAATTTAAGAGAGTTAAGTTAGTGGGAAAAATATTCCAGCACTGGTCTCTTTTTTCCCAGTGTATTTCTCCTTTCATTTAATCAAATCTCATTGAAATATTTACTTTATTATTTTAGATATATGTCATATTTGTCTCCATGTTGAGGCAGAGAAAATTGAAGTTCGTGTACATAATGAAATGTAATAAGGTAAAGCAGTTATTCTCAAACTTACGGTGCATTAAAATCACCAGAGAGCTTGTTCAAACACTGCTGGAACACAGCTTAGAGACTCTGATTTATAAGGTTTGGAGAGGAGCCCACATCTGCATTTCTATCATGTTCTCAAATCCTGCAGATGCATCTAGGAACAAGGCTTGGAGGAACCAGCCTAGAGTATTGTTCTGTGTTGGCGAAGAGGGAGGGAGAGATACCACCTTCTAGGAGGAAAAGAAGTTTGTGTGACATTTCTTGTTCCTCTCTTTTTAACCCCTTAAGACCCTCTGGAGGTGGAATGACTTATCTAATGGGTCACTGTGAGAAGGCTGGTTCTGTAGGCCTTTTCCTCTTAACGCTGCTGGGATGCAGGGTATGTGGGCATTCTAGTGCTGTTGTAGGAGCTCTGCCCCTTCTGGGGTAGATCCCCTTCTAGCACTGACAGGACTGAGAACATCATCTTTGTTCACATATTAACAAGTCATATTGATCAAAATAAGTAGAACACATCCTCCTGCTTCACCTCTTAAGAATAAGGATGATGCTTTGATCTCTATATTGACTCTCGGTTTTATTTCTTAATAAAACAGAATTGAGAAGGGAAAAGGAGTTTAATTTATTTGGGGGTCTCCTCAGGTGATCTCTACCCTTTGGTGCAGAGGAATTTGTTATAAATTGCTGAAGTACTTCAGGTTATCACATTCATTTATTCATTTATATAGTCTCTAAAAATTTTTAAGTAACTTGATGAGTATCATAACAGCTATTTCTAGATATTTAAGCATGCAAATTCTTGACTTTCAATTTTATATTTTATTATGTATTTTATATATTATGTATAAATATATAACATTTAATTATATAAATTATAAATATATTATTTATATTTATTTTATATTAATTATATAATTATTAATTTTCTATTCTATTCTATTATCTGAGATCATATTGTCTGAAATACTTGGGCTCTCTTTCCAGAATAAATCAGTGTAATCTGCAGCCCAACTCTTACTTGCTAGGTTAAAAGAAAGTTATGGATACTTCATGTTATTTAGTATAAGTGAAACCTGGAATATGGTACATTTTTTTCTGTATCCTGTAATGCAAAGGATCTGCAAGGATTTATATTAAGAAAGTTTTTTTTGGCCAAGTTTACATTTTATTATTAATATTCAAAAATAAATGAAGCAAAAGCATGAGTGGATTCTTATTATGGTGAAAAGAAAGTACACCAAAAAGAAAGCATTGATCTTTCTGAATCCATTCTCCTTTTCAGAGGTAAAAACTGTTTGGTGTGAATCTTTCCAAATTTTTTATTATGCATTTAAATGTATAATTTTATTTTGTGTTTTTATTTTAAATGATGATATACTGTTTTGTTACTGGATTTTAAAAATTGTTTATTTAAAACATATATATGTAATATAAAATAGTACACTTAAATGGTAAGTTATGAAGCATAATAAAACAAAATTCATATCTGAAGAATTAGAAGATTATTAGTGCCACTGAAGCTACTTGTATATACTACTTTTATCTTCCTGCTAGTTTTGCCCTGGTTTGCTACTATCCTGAACTTTGTGTTCTTTTTTCTCCTGAGTTTAAAATTATTTTACCACATATGTACATATCCCTAAACAAAATGTTGTTTAGTTTAGATGAGATCTGAACTTTGCAAAAGTGGTGTTGTAGCAGAAAAAGACTTCTGCAGAGTCATTCTTTATATTCAACATTGTGTTTCTGTGATTTGCTCATATTGTTGATGTAGCTATGTTTCATTATTTTTACTGATCTATCAATCTGTTGAGAGTTATGCAATATATTTATGAATCCTTCTGTTGAACAATATGTAGGTTGTTAATAGTTTTTATTTACAATGAACTCTGCCAACATGAATATTCATGTATGTCTCTGATTCACATGTGAATGAATGGATTTGAGGATACATAATTAGGAGTGCAATTTCTGAATTGTGGAGCATCTACATCTTCAGATTTACAAAATAATGCCGAGTTGTTTCCCGAAGCAGGTATACCAGTTTACAGTCCTGTGAATGTCGAATAAAAGTTCCCAGTGCTCCATATCCTTGTCAAAACTTGGTCTTGATGTCCATCATCAGAAGAACAGATAAAGAAGATGTGGCACATATATACAATGGAATATTACTCAGCCATGAAAAGAAACGAAATTGAGATATTTGTAGTGAGGTGGATGGACCTAGAGTCTGTCATACAGAGTGAAGTAAGTCAGAAAGAGGAAAACAAATACCGTATGCTAACACATATATATGGAATCTAAGAAAAAAAAAAGGTCATGAAGAACCTAGGGGTACGATGGGAATAAAGACACAGACCTACTAGAGAATGGACTTGAGGATATGGGGAGGGGGATGGGTAAGCTGTGGCAGAGTGAGAGAGTGGCATGGACATATATACACTACCAAACGTAAAATAGAAAGCTAGTGGGAAGCAGCCGCATAGCACAGGGAGATCAGCTCGGTGCTTTGTGACCACCTAGAGGGGTGGGATAGGGAGGGTGGGAGGGAGGGAGACGCACGAGGGAAGAGATATGGGAACATATGTATATGTATAACTGATTCACTTTGTTATAAAGCAGAAACTAACACACCATTGTAAAGCAATTATACTCCAATAAAGATGTTAAAAAATTTTTTTAAACAGAAAAACAAAAAAAACCCCTTGGTCTTCAATAACTGTTCTGTTGCAAATGAAATTTCTAAGCTCATTGTTCTATTACTTTCTCTTTCTGAGACCCCCAACCACCTCTCTTACTTGCTGTGGCTTTCTAGTAAGTCTTGATACATGGTAAAGCAATTTCACCTGCCTTATGTTTCTTTTTCAAGGCATCCTGGCTATACTTGTGTTTTTGCTCTTTTACATACAATTGAGAACCAGCTTGTAAAGTTCCCCAAATATCCATTTTGGATTTTTTTTAGAAATTATTTTGAATCTGAAGATCAATTAAGGGAGAATTAGTATCTTTAAATACTTGAACTTTCCATCTGTTAACATGCTGTGTCTGTCTGTGCAATATAATGTTTTCTCTGATTTCTCTGTTCCACAAACTAGATTTTAAGAAGCAAAGTACCAAAATCTGTATGCAAGCAAAGACCATTCTCTTACTACTACTTTACTTCCCAAAATTCTTTTTACCTTTTGCTATGAATGATGAATCCAGCTGTCATTATTACAAACATGATGGTGAGATAACACCTGAATGGGTATCAGTGCCATATTATCCATGGAACAGAAAACAGCTTGTCCTCGTAAAGAAGTTATTAATCACAGCAGTAGTAGAACAGAGGTGGTCAGCTAGGAAAAGAAAGAACAGATCTGAGGCCTCGGAAGGAATCATGGTGTTCCGCTTGTCCTCAGATAGCCCAGAGAAATAAGATTGAGAGAGCAAAATATCTGAAGTAATGACAAAATCTAATTTAAGACAGGGAGCAACCTAGTTGTGAAAAGATAGCAACTTGCTCTTTATGGAACTGAGTAGAACTACTTATTGTTACTTTGAATATGAAAAGTGAGAATTTGGAGGTCAGAATTATGCAGGTGATTAGACTACATCAGCATCACACTTTAAGATCCTGACACACTGTAAGATCCCTGGCTACCAACCAGGATATGCTTGTCCTAAAAGTACGATATTAGCTTCCAGAGGAACCAGTGGATAATGTGTCAGTGACTATCAAGGTATTTCTCCTTGCTTTTCACTTTCGCAACACTGACTAGGTCTCACCTACTTTATACATTTTACATAACTTTGAGATTTTTATTCACTTAAAAATACAAAAAAAGTAAAATATATTTGCTAACTAACTGCAATTATTTATTTTCAGTTTTAAAGACTCAGAAGCTGAAGCCTTCCTATTTTTCTCTTTATCAAGTCTCAGACAAGGATTATTGAGCATTCTGCTCCCTTTGAGTACCATTCAGAAAGACCATTTCTACATTACCTGCTCTGGCCCCTGAATATTATGATTTCCTTCTCAAACTATAATTTTTATGTGCATAAAATGTGACTGCCAAAGAACAAACAAAATAAAAAACCCCAACAACAATATGGCACTGGCCCTTCATCTTGTATTGATTATATGGCTAGCCTGGATTTTACTGATGACTTTAGTATGACATTTTACCGCCTTATTTCTCTTTGCTTCATTACTTGATGTTTGGCTTGATGGTTTTGTTTAAGGTCAGTCACACCATGTTGAAATTTCTGTTATTAAATTCTGGAAGGCACAAATAGTCCATTATCTTTGATTTGAAATGGGAGTTACAGGGCAGAGAAAATAGTCTACCTTGGCTTCAGGAACATAGTATAAAAAAAGTACTAAAGTATTATTTCAAAAATAGGTGACATATCTACGACAAAAAGAAAACCTTATCTCCAGTGTGTTTTCCAGTGGCATTAATGAATAACAATACCTAGAACTTAGCAATGCTTAGTAACAACAGTAACAATGCTGAAAATAGCATAAGTTTACTTTTGCACACATTATTTCCCCATGATGAAAGTCAGAAAAGATATTCTTCTTTGTAACTATTAAAACAAAAGGGTAAAATGTTAAGCAAGAAAAAGAAAAGCCACCCAATATGCACTAACAGCTGTCTTCTTTCCCTAAACATGTAGCTATAATAAGCACTTGCAATCATACAGCATATGCTATTTGGCTTGCTTATGAGCATCATTTTTAAAAGAATTAACTAACTCAGTTTGGGATTGACATATATACACTACTATGTATAAAATAGATAACTAATGAGAACCCACTGTAAAGCACAGGGAACTCTACTCAATGCTCTGTGGTGACGTAAATGGGAAGGAAATCCAAAAAAGAGGGGATATATGTATATGTATAGCTGATTCACTTTGCTGTACAGCAGAAACTAACACAACATCGTAAAGCAACTATACTCCAATGAAAATTAATTAAAAAAGTAAACTAAAGAATAAGATAGTGATAGTTGTTTTGAGAAAATTGAGGAAGAACTAAGAGTTCTTGATCTATACTTTCTTAATGAACAGATGATTCAACTTAGTTTGAGGAGAAGGGGAATGGACCTAATATTTGTTAAATATTAAATATCTGTCAGGAATTATGCTAGATAGTAGGGAAAGAAATATTGTATTGTGTCAAATGTGATATAAATATGGTCACTGTTAAAGACAGTTTGGAGAAGGGAAGAAGCCTGAGAGATCTGCAGAGTCTGAAAGGAAAGAGGCATAATGAGAGAGACATTGAAAGAGAGATAGACAAGTGACATGTGGAGAGAAGAAAGTCTGGGGAAAAGAATACAAATATGCACAAGGCAAGGGTAAAGGTTCATCATGTTGTCCCTGAGAAATATGGGAACATTTGTTTAGCTGGAGCACGGGGTCATGTAGGAGGGCAGTTGGAGACAGAGTAGAAAGATGTTTAGGGACAGGATCCAGAAAAAAATTGTTATCCAGGCTCTGAAATTTGAATGTAATTCAGTCCGCCAAAAGAGAAGAATGATTGTTTTGTTTGTTCACTTGTTTTTCTATTGAAAGTTTCTGATCCACACAAGGAAAAACTAATCAGTAACATTTGCTACTGGCCCTTTGGTGTTCCTTTCCAGTTTACTGGCTCTCTGGAAATTCCCCCAGGTGGATACATTTCAGACCTGAAGCAACATGCTAAACTCATTCCTGGCTTTTGGGAGACTACCTTTGATTGACTAGATTTGAGACATTGACCCATCTAGCTAACGTTCTTTCTAAGGAATATTCCCTAATTTTTATCCCTTTCTGCCCAGTTACCATACTCCCAAACTATGCATCTGGAGACCATCAATGAAACTTTCTGTAAAGAAAACTAAAGAAAAAGGGAGTGGAGAAAAAATTCTACAGATATCTAGACATGAAGCCTTTTCTATACTTAGAATTATTTCCTCACCTTTGCATTTCCTTAACAGAAATTTTGCAAATTAAAGACATTTGTCTGTCTTAGTTCATTGTTAGATCATATCACACATACTTTACTTCAGTTTCTTTAGGGTAATTCCTATTTTATTAGCTTGCTATTACCCTATTGAGGATTTAAATTAGTAAGGAATTGCTGCAAATGTACTGTTGAAATGTTTCTCATCTTATCTCTTATTCAATGACTATGACCTACCCTAGAATATCCCCATTGTAAGAAATAACAAATATTATCTGTAAATGCGGGAGCTTAATAAGAAGGCCTTATAGGAAATTACTAATTGGCCCAAATTCTAATTTTTCAGTGGATTTTATTAACTACAAATTTGTCAGTCACAAATACTCATTCACATAAATGTGTCCATACACACCTTCCTATGAAGGTATATTTTAGTTATTATTTTGGACCATAAAAACTCTTCTGAGTTATAGCCAAATGAGTACATTGCAAGAAATAAATGAGAAAAGAGAAACAGGGAAGGAGAAAGGCAGGAAGAGAAGACAGGAGGGATTAAGAGAATGTTAACCAGGGAAAATGACAGCAAGATACTTGGCAAACAGAAGAGACAGAGGTGGAGGGGAGTGATAAAGGCAGAGTAAGTGTGGGGATGTGGGTGGAAAGGATGGGCATAGCATTTCTGGATGTAGGTAAATCATAGTTTCTGAAATAATTGCTTTCTTATTACATCCTGCTTTCCTTGTGGGACATGCCAATGTTCATGCTTTGTTGCTTGGCTTCCTGTATTTTTCTAAATTTTATTGCTAGAGCCACTTAATGTTCACCTATAGCATGAACCCCAATTTGTATTCTGAGATTCTTTTTCTGGCTTTATGAAAATTCCTCAGTTGATCAGTTTTTTAAAGTAATGCCTGGAAATTTAATGGCTGTTGTTTCATTTTGTTTTTAACAGAACAGTGTAAAGACATCTTATACATGATTTGCATATTTTATACTAATGGTTTAAAAATAATCTACATTCAAATCTGACTTCCAAATTTTAAAAACTTACAGATTATAAGAAATAAATTATTTTTTATGATGTATGTTTTAATAAAATTTTGTAGTTTCATATGTGGGACTATAGAGTCATAGGCCAGCCACTAGAATCATGGATACATGTAAGTGACATAATTGTTGATAGACACTCCACTCTAATGGTTAACAACTCAAATTCTGGAATCAGATTACTTGTGTGCAAATCTGGCATTTAATGCATTCTAGCAATCAGATCTTCATGAATAATATTAACTCTCTGATCCTCATTTACCTCATGTGTTGAAAAGGAATAATAACAGTACCTACTTCAAAGATTTGAGATATTGAATACCTGAGACCTAAGGTAAAAACTAACCTTATTTTCTTTTGGCACATTTATGTATGTGGTTCTTTCTGTCTGCCCACTGTTCCCTTAGCTCTTTTCATGACTCTATCCATTATTTTATTCAGGTCTCATCACTCATCTCTCATTCTGAAAGAGAATCCACCCTCTTCCCTTGTACTCTCCTCCTTTTTTCTATTTATTTTCCTTCTGCACCTAAATTATAATAACTTATATTTGACTGCCTCTTCCACTGCAGATCATCTGTCTGTTTATCACTATATCCTTGGCACATGGAAGATGTTCCAACAACTATTTATTAAATGAACAAATGAATTGTTAAAATACCTATGAAACACTCAGCAAAGGAAACTACCATTAACTTTAACCATTAAAGTTAAGTGCTAACATGATAAATATGAATTCTTGCATTCTGTTTGTGTTAAAAATATATATTAGGTAAATTTCAGTTTGACTTTGAGATTAAGAAGTACATAATAAGTGCTGGTCAGTATCATTCTTAAATTATACTTTTGATGTTTAATCAGCTTATTTTATTTGAAGACATTAAGAAACAAGGACTAACTGACTTTTCTGAGGTTTTATAATTCTAGTATGTATATTTTTGTTAAAAATGAACAACTGAAACTTATATTTTCATCTGTGAGATATACATAATTATATATGGAAATGATATGAAAAATAGATTTCCAATATTTGAAGACTGTGATTAAAAATATGAATCAGAAAGAGTGAATAGTTTTTCTACAAGTTAAGATTAAATTTTTTTACGTTTATTTATTTTTAACATCTTTATTGGAGTATAATTGCTTTACAATGGTGTGTTAGTTTCTGCTATATAAAAAAGTGAACCAGCTATATGTATACATATATCCCTATTTCTCCTCCCTCTTGCATTTCCCTCCCACCCTCCCTATCCCACCCCTCTAGGTGAACACAAAGCACCAAGCTGATCTCCCTGTGCTATATGGCTGCTTCCTACTAGCTATCTATTTTACATTTCGTAGTGTATATATATCCATGCCACTCTCTCACTTCGTCCCAGCTTACCCTTCCCCCACCCCATGTCCCCAAGTCCATTCTCTATGTCTGCATCTTTATTCCTGTCCTAACTCTAGGTTCTTCAGAACCATTTTTTTTTTTTTTTTCTTTTTGCGGTATGCGGGCCTCTCACTGTTGTGGCCTCTCCCGTTGCGGAGCACAGGCTCCGGATGCGCAGGCCCAGCGGCCATGGCTCACGGGCCCAGCCGCTCCGCGGCATATGGGATCCTCCCAGACCGGGGCACGAACCCGTATCCCCTGCATCGGCAGGCGGACTCTCAACCACTGCGCCACCAGAGGGAAGCCCTTCAGAACCATTTTTTAAACATTTTTACTGGAGTATAATTGCTTTACAATGGTGTGTTAGCTTCTGCTTTATAACAAAATGAATCAGTTATACATATACATATATCCCCATATCTCTTCCCTCTTGCATCTTCCTCCCTCCCACCCTCCCTATCCTACCCTTCTAGCTGGTCACAAAGCACTGAGCTGATCTCCCTGTGCTATGTGACTGCTTCCCACTAGCTATCTATCTTACATTTGGTAGTGTGTATATGTCCATGCCACTCTCTCATTTTGTCCCAGCTTACCCTTCCCCCTCCCCATGTCCTCAAGTCCATTCTCTAGTAGGTCTGTGTCTTTATTCCCGTCTTGCCCCTAGGTTCTTCATGTCCTTTTTTTTTAGATTCCATATATATGTGATAGCATATGTTATTTTTCTCTTTCTGACTTACTTCACTCTGTTTGACAGACTCTAGGTCCATCCACCTCACTACCAATAACTCAATTTCGTTTCTTTTTATGGCTGAGTAATATTCCATTGTATATATGTGCTACATTTTCTTTATCCATTCATCTGTCAATGCACACTTAGATTGTTTCCATGTCCTGGCTATTGTAAATAGAGCTGCAATGAACATTGTGGTACATGACTCTTTTTGAATTATGGTTTTCTCAGAGTATGTGCCCAGTAGTGGGATTGCTGGGTCGTATGGTAGTTCTATTTTTAGTTTTTTAAGGAACCTCCATACTGTTCTCCATAGTGGCTGTATCAATTTACATACCCACCAACAGTGTATGAGGGTTCCCTTTTCTCCACACCCTCTCCAGCTTTTGTTGTTTGTAGATTTTTTGATGATGGCTATTCTGACTGGTGTGAGGTGATACCTCATTGTAGTTTTGATTTGCATTTCTCTAATGATTAATGATGTTGAGCATTCTTTCATGTGTTTGTTGGCAATCTGTATATCTTCTTTGGAGAAATGTCTATTTAGGTCTTCTGCCCATTGTTGGATTGGATTGTTTGTTTTTCTGATATTGAGCTGCATGAGCTGCTTGTATATTTTGGAGATTAATCCTTTGTCGGTTGCTTCGTTTGCAAATATTTTCTCCCATTCTGAGGGTTGTCTTTTTGTCTTGTTTATGGTTTCCTTTGCCCTGCAAAAGCTTTCAAGTTTCATTAGGTCCCATTTGTTTATTTTTGGTTTTATTTCCATTTCTCTAGGAGGTGGGTCAAAAAGAATCTTGCTGTGATTTATGTCATAGAGTGTTCTGCCTCTGTGTTCCTCTAATAGTTTTTAGTGTCTTGTCTTACATTTAGGTCTTTAATCCATTTTGAGTTTATTTTTGTGTATTCTGTTAGGAAGTGTTCTAATTTCATTCTTCTACATGTAGCTGTCCAGTTTTCCCAACATCACTTATTGAAGAGGCTGTCTTTTCTCCATTGTGTATTCTTGCCTCCTTTATCAAAGATAAGATGACAATATGTGCATGGGTTTATCTCTGAGCTTTCTATCCTGTTCCATTTATCTCTATTTCTGTTTTTGTGCCAGTACCATACTCTCTTGATTACTGTAGCTTTCTAGTATAGTCTGAAGTCTGGGAGCCTGATTCCTCCAGCTCCGTTTTTCTTTCTCAAGATTGCTTTGGCTATTTGGGGTCTTTTATGTTTCCATACAAATTGTACAATTTTTTGTTCTAATTCTGAGAAAAATGCCATTGGAAGTTTGATAGGGATTGCATTGAATCTGTAGATTGCTTTGGGCACTATAATCATTTTCACAATGTTGATTCTTCCAATCCAAGAACATGGTACATCTCTCCATCTCTTTATATCATCTTTAATTTCTTTCATCAGTGTCTTACAGTTTTCTGCATACAGGTCTTTTCTCTCTCTAGGTAGGTTTACACCTAGGTATTTTATTCTTTTTGTTGCAGTGGTAAATGGGGGTGTTTTTTAATTTCTCTTTCAGATTTTTCATCATTAGTTATAGGAATGCAAGAGATTTCTGTGCATTAATTTTGTATCCTGCTACTTTACCAAATTCATTGATTAGCTCTAGTAGTTTTCTGGTAGCATCTTTAGGATTCTGCATGTATAGTATCATGTCATCTGCAAACAGTGACAGCTTTACTTCTTCTTTTCTGATTTGGATTCCTTTTATTTCTTTTTCTTCTCTGATTCCTGTGGCTAAAACTTCCAAAACTAATAGAGCTGAGCATGGGCAACCTTGTCTTGTTCCCGATCTTAGTGGAAATGATTTCAGGTTTTCACCATTGAGAACGATGTTGGCTGTGGGTTTGTCATATATGGCCTTTATTATGTTGAGACAGGTTCCCTTTGCCTGCTTTCTGGAGAGTTTTTATCAGAAATGGGTGTTGAATTTTGTCAAAAGCTGTTTCTTCATGTATTTAGATTATGGTTTTTATCCTTCAGTTTGTTAATATGGTGTATCACATTGATTGATTTGCGTATATTGAAGAATCCTTGCATTCCTTGATTAAAAACCCCACTTGATCATGGTGCATGATCCCTTTAATGTGCTGTTGGATTCTGTTTGCTTGTATTATGTTGAGGATTTTTGCAGCTATGTTCATCAGTGATATTGGCCTGTAGTTTTCTTTTTTTGTGACATCTTTGTCTGGTTTTGTTATCAGAGTGATGGTTGCCTTGTAGAATGAGTTTGGGAGTGTTCCTCCCTCTGCTGTATTTTTGAAGAATTTGAGAAGGATACATGTAGCTCCTCTCTAAATGTTTGATAGAAGTCGCCTGTGAAGCCATCTGGTCTTAAGCTTTTGTTTGTTGGAAGAATTTTAATCACAGTCTCAATTTCAGTACCTGTGATTGGTCTGTTCATATATTCTATTTCTTCCTGGTTCTGTCTTGGAAGGTTGTAATTTTCTAAGAATTTGTCCATTTCTTCCAGGTTGTCCATTTTATTGGCATAGAGTTGCTTGTAGTAATCTCTCTTGATCCTTTGTATTTCTGCAGTATCAGTTGTTACTTCTCCATTTTCATTTCTAATTCTATTGATTTGAGTCTTTTCCCTTTTTTTCTTGATAAGTCTGGCTAATGGTTTATCAGTTTTGTTTACCTTCTCAAAGAACCATCTTTTAGTTTTATTGATCTTTGCTATTGTTTCCTTCATTTCTTTTTCATTTATTTCTGATCTGACCTTTATGATTTCTTTCCTTCTGCTAACTTTGGACTTTTTTATTCTTCTTTCTCTAATTGCTTTAGGTGTATGGTTAGGTTGTTTATTTGAAGTGTTTCTTTTTCTTGAGATAGGATAGTATTGCTATAAACTTCCCTCTTAGAACTGTTTTTGCTGCATCGCATAGGTTTTGGGTTGTCATGTTCTCGTTGTTTGTTTCTAGGTATTTTTTGATTTCCTCTTTGATTTCTTCAGTGATCTCTTGGTTGTTTAGTAATGTATTGTTTGGCTTCCATGTGTTTGTACTTTTTACAGTTTTCCTGTAATTGATATCTAGTCTCATAGCATTGTGGTCAGAAAAGATACTTGATACGATTTCATTTTTCTCAGATTTACCAAGGCTTGATTTGTGACCCAAGATATGGTCTGTCCTGGAGAATATTCCATGAGGACTTGAAAAGAAAGTGTATTCTGTTGTTTTTGAATGGAATGTCCTATAAATGTCAATGAAGTCCATCCTGTTTAATATTATCATTTAAAGCTTGTGATTCCTTATTTATTTTCATTTTGGATGATCTATCCATTGGTGAAAGTGGGATGTTAAAGTCCCCTACTATGATTGTCTTACTGTCGATTTCCCCTTTTATGGCTGTTAGCATTTACCTTATGTATTGAGGTGCTCCTATGTTGGGTGCATAAATATTTACAGTTGTTTTCTCTTCTTGGATTTATCCTTTGATCATTATGTAGTGTAACTATTGTCTCTTGTAATAGTCTTTATTTTAAAGTCTATTTCTTCTGATATGAGAATTGCTACTCCAGCTTTCTTTTGATTTCCATTCGCATGGAATATCTTTTTCCATCCCCTCATTTTCAGTCTGTATGTGTCCCTAGGTCTGAAGTGGGTCTCTTGTAGACAGCATATATATGGGTCTTGTTTTTGTATCCATTCATCCAGTCTATGTCTTTTGGTTGGCGCATTTAATCCATTTACATTTAAGGTAGTTATCGATTTGTATGTTCCTGTGACCATTTTCTTAATTGTTTTGGGTTTGTCTTTGTAGGTCTTTTCCTTCTCTTGTGTTTCCTGCCTAGAGAAGTTCCTTTAGCATTTGGTGTAAAGCTGGTTTGGTGGTGCTGAATTCTCTTAGTTTTTGTCTGTCTGTAAAGCTCTTGATTTCTCCATTGAATCTGAATGAGATCCTTGTTGGGTAGAGTAATCTTGGTTGTAGGTGTTTCTCTTTCATCAGTTTAAATATATCCTGCCACTCCCTTCTGGCTTGCAGAGTTTGTACTGGAAGATCAGCTGTTAACCTTATGGGCATTCCCTTCTATGTTATTTGCTGCTGTTCCCTTGCTGCTTTTAATATTCTTTCTTTGTATTTATTTTTTGATAGTTTGATTAATATGTGTCTTGGTATGTTTCTCATTGGATTTATCCCATATGGGACTCTCTGCGCTTCCTGGACTTGACTGACTATTTACTTTCCCATGTTAGTTTTCAAATATAATCTCTTCAAATATTTTTTGAGACCCTTTCTTTTTCTCTTCTTCTTCAGGGACCCCTATAATTCGAATGTTGGTGCATTTAATATTGTCCCAGAAGTCTCTGAGACTCTTCTCAATTCTTTTTATTCTTTTCTCTTTATTGTGCTCTGCGGCAGTTATTTACACTATTTTTTCTTCCTGGTTACTTATCCATTCTTTTGCCTCAGTTATTATGCTATTGATTCCTTCTAGAGAAGTTTTAATTCCATTTATTGTGTTGTTCATCATTGTTTATTTGCTCTTTATTCCTCCAGGTCCTTGTTAAACATTTCTTGTATTTTCTCCCTTCTATTTCTGAGATTTTGGATAATAATTTCTCTGAATTATTTTTCAGGTAGACTATTTCCTTTTCATTTATTTGCTCTGGTGGGTTTTTACCTTGCTACTTCATGTGCTGCATATTTCTCTGTCTTCTCACTTTGTTTAACTTACTGTGTTTGAGGTCTCTTTTTCACAGACTACAGGTTCATAGTTCCCGTTGTTTTTAGTGTCTGCCCCCAGCGGATAAGTTTGGTTCTGTGTGTTGTGTCGGCTTCCTGGTGGAGGGGACTGGTGCCTGTGTTCTGGTGGAAGAGGCTGGATCTTGTCTTTCTGGTGGGCAGGACTGCGTCTCTTGGTGTCTTTTGGGGTGTCTGTGAAGTTATTATGATTTTAGGCATCCTCTCTGCTAATGGGTGGGTTTGTGTTCCTTTCTTGCTAGTTGTTTGACATAGAGTGTCCAGCAATGTAGCTTGCTGGTTGTTGAGTGGAGCTGGGTCTTAGCGTTGAAATGGAGATCTCTGGGAGAGCTTTCACTGTTTGATATTACATGGGGCTGGGAGGTCTCTGGTGGAGCAATGTCCTGAACTCAGCTGTCCCACCTTCAGAGGCTCAGGCCTGACAGCTGGCCGGAGCACCAAAACACTGTCAGCCAATTGGCTCAGAAGAAAAGGGAGAAAAAAAGGAAAGGAAGGAAGGAACGAAGGAAATAAAATTAAATAGTTATTAAAATAAAAAAAAAGTTTAAATCATTAAAAATAAATAAGTAAGAAAAAGAAAAAGAAAGAAGAGAGCAACCAAACCAAAAACCAAATCAACCAATGATAACAAGTTCTAAAAAGTATACTAAAAACAACAGCAACAACAGAATACGGACAGACAGAACCCTAGGACAAATGGTAATAGCGAAGCTATACAGACAAAATCACAGAAAGAAGCATACACATACACACTCATAAAAAGAGAAAAAGCAAGAAAAAAAATATATATATATAAAAATAAGGTAAGAGATCCACCAAATCAATAAACAAATCTATGAATGATAATAAGGTCCAAATACTAAACTAAATTAAACATTAAACCAGAAACAAATTAGATGCAGAAAGAAAACCCCAAGTCTACAGTTGCTCCCAAAGTCCACCACCTCAGTTTTGGGATGATTCTTTGTCTATTCAGGTATTCCACAGGTGCATTCTACATTAAGTTGATTGTGGAGATTTAATCTGTTGCTCCTGAAGCTGCTAGGAGAATTTTCCCTTTCTCTTTTTTGTTTGCAGAGCTCCTGGGGTTCAGCTTTGGATTTGGCCCTGCCTCTGCGTGTAGTCACCTGAGGGTGTCTCTTCTTCTCTCAGACAGGATGCGGTTAAAGGAGCAGCTGATTAAGGGGCCTTGGCCCACTTAGGCCAGGGGGAGGGAGGGGTATGGAATGCAGGGTGAGCCTGCGGGGGCAGAGACTGGTGTGACATTGCGCCAGCCTGAGGCACGCAGTTTGTTCTCCCGGGGGAGTTGTCCCTGCATCACGGGACCTTGTCAGTGGCAGGCTGCACAGGCTCCTGGGAGGGGTGGTGTGGATAGTGACCTGTGCTTGCACACAGGCTTCTTGGTGGCTGCAGCAGCAGCCTTAGCGTCTCTTGCCTGTTTCTGGTGTCTGGTTGATAGCCACGGCTTGCGCCCATCTCTGGAGCTCATTTAGGCGGCGCTCTTAATCCCCTCTCCTTGTGCACCCTGAAACAGTGGTCTCTTGCCTCTTAGGCAGTCCCAGACTTCTCCTGGACTCCCTCCTAGCTATTTGCAGAGCACTTGCCCCCTTTAGGCTGTGTTCACGCTGTCAACCCCAGTCCTCTCCCTGGGATCTGACCTCCAAAGCCCGAGCCTCAGCTCCCAGTCCTCACCTGCCCCGGCGGGTGAGCAGAGAAGCCTCTCGGGCTCGTGAGTGCTGGTCAGCACTGATCTTCTGTGTGGGAATCTCTCCACTTTGCCCTCTGCACCCCTGTTGCTGTGCTCTCCTCTGTGGCTCTGAAGCTTCCCCCCCGCCCACCCCCCATCTCCACCAGTGAAGGGTCTTCCTAGTGTGTGGAAACTTTTCCTCCTTCACACCTCCCTCCCAGAGGTGCAGGTCCCGTCCCTATTCTTTTGTCTCTGTTTTTTCTTTTTTCTTTTGCCCTACCTATGTACATGGGGGAGTTTCTTGCCTTTTAGGAAGTGTGAGGTCTTCTGCCAGCGTTCAGTAGGTGTTCTGTAGGAGTTGTTCCACATTTAGATGTATTTTTGATGTATTTGTGGGGAGGAAGGTGATCTCCACGTCTTACTTCTCTGCCATCTTGAATGTCCCTCCTTTTTAGTTTCAAATAAAGAAGTCTAAATATCTTTCTGCCTATCATAAAGTAAAATTAAGTTCACTGAGTTTTTGGGCCTCCCTGGTGGCGCAGTGGTTAAGAGTCCGCCTGCCGATGCAGGGGATACGGGTTTGTGCCCCGGTCTGGGAGGATCCCACATGCCGCGGAGCGGCTGGGCCCGTGAGCCATGGCCGCTGGGCCTGCGCGTCCGGAGCCTGTGCTCCGCAACGGGAGAGGCCACAACAGTGAGAGGCCCGCATACCGCAAAAAGAAAAAAAAAAAAAAAAAAAAAAGTTCACTGAGTTTTTAAGTTAATGAAGTAATGCACTATTAGTGGAATGAGTTGTTCATCCTAAGTGAATTTTCTGGATGACTAGAGCTTATGCTTACTCTGTTTAGCATTACACACACACACACACACACACACACACACACACACACATGCATGCACACACAATTGGTTCCTTTTCCTTCTTAAACAGAATATATTTAGCAGAATTGGACTCAACACTGATCTGAGTTAAACAAGGGTACCACTGCATGTGTTGAGACTGGCAAAAATCCCCAAAGCAAGTAATGGAAGTAACTAGAGGAAACAGAGCATAGTGTTAGGAAGTTCTTACCTTTTTGGATATAGGTCTCTTCCCTACTCTTAAAAGTTGTTGAGGATGCCAAAGTGCTTTTACTTATGTAGGTTATATCCACTGATATTTATTGTATTAAAAACTGAAATTGAGGTATTAAAAATGTATTTATTAATTCATTTAAACATAAATTCATAGCATATCAACATACATCTATTTTTATGAAAAATAACTACATTTTCCAAAACAAACAAAAAATAGAAGAGTGACACTGTTTTTACTTTTATACAATTAAGAAAAATCTCTGGCTTAAGAACACAGCAGATTCTCATATCTGCTTCTGCATTCAATCTGTTGCACTCGGTTGTTTTGGCTACATAGATAATGAATATTCAGATACACACAGAGGAGTAGCTGGAAAAGGGTATAACAGCCTTTCCAGAAATTTTAGATATTGTATTTGCATACTATTACCAACTCAGTAAGTGGTAGTTTCTTACAGGATAGTTGCAATGTGGAATCTGAAGTCTTATCAGTGAACTTTTCTTACTTCACTACATTAAAATTGATCGATCTATGTCACATTTTGAAAGGATCTCTTACCCATACTAGACTTTGTAATATCATGCATTGGTCATTTAGAAAATATTAGTTTACTGAGTTATGCAGATCTTCCAAATATGGACATAATTTATTAGGCAATAGCAAAAAAATCACATGTATTAATATCACCATTGATCTCCCTAGAAATCAGTTAAGAAGCTCCAAGTTCTTGATGGCAGTTATAAGTTTCCCAAAGCTCTAACCTTTGCTTGAAAGCTCAGATTTTATTACTGGCAAGAAAATCTATCAGTTGTTTTTTTGTGAGGCTCACTTTGTTCCTTTTTGGGGAAAAAAAATCCTATTGAATTTCCAAGTGTGAATAACTAGTTTCTCTGTCATTATTTCTTTCAAATAAAAATGGTATTCCATGAAAAACGTGGCTAATTTAACTCACAATTTAAATATCAATAATTTCAATTTAAATAATTGCATATGTGCAGTTACTTGAGATAACCATCATACTTCACAATGGAACAAAACTGTTCTATGCATGCTTCCTATTTTGTCACACAGAATAGTAAAAGAACATTAAAAATACATGTACTCAAGGGTTAATGTTTATTTATTTATTTTTATTGAGTTATAATTAACATACAAAATTATATTAGTTTCAAGTTTACAGTATAGTGATTCCAAATTTTTTATCCATTACGACATCATCAACACAATAAGACCAATTACCATCTGTCCCCACACAAAGTTGTTACAATATTATTCACTATATTCCCTATGTTGTACATTACATCCCTATGACTTATTTATTTTATAGCTGGAAATTTGTACCTCTTAATCCCCTTCACCTCCCACTCCCCTCCCTTCTGGGAACCACCAGTTTGTTCTCTGTATCTATAAGTCTGTTTCTGTTTTGTTTTGTTTGTCCATTTGTTTTGTTTTTTAGATTACACATGTACATGAAGTCATATGCTATTTGTTTTTCTCTGCCTGGCTTATTTCTCTTAGCATAATACCCTCTGGGTCCGTCTGTATTGCCGCAAATGGCACAATTCATTCTACTTTATGGATGAGTAATATTCCATTGTAGATATATATATATATATATAGATATAGATATAGATATAGATATATAGATATAGATATATATCTCACATCTTCTTTATCTGTTCATCTATTGGTGAGCACTTAGGTTGCTTCAGTATCTTGGCTATTGTAAATAGTGCTGCAGTAAACATAGGAGCACATATGTCTTTTGGAATTAGTGTTTTTGTTTTCTTCAGATAAGTAGAAGTGGAATTGCTGGATCATATGGTAGTACTATTTTTAATTTTTTGAGGAAACTCAGTTTTCCATAGTGGCTGCACCAATTTACATTCCCACCAAATGCACCAGTGTTCCCTTTTCTCCACATTCTCACCAATATTTGTTTCTTATCTTTTTGATGATAGCCCTTCCTGTAAGTGTGGGGTGATACCTCACTGTGATTTTGATTTTCATTTCCCTAATAATTAGTGATATTGAACATCTTTTCATACGAATGTTGGCCATCTGTATATCTTCTTTGGAAAAATGTCTATTCTGGTCCTCTGCCAATGTTTTATTCAGGCTGTTTTCTTTTTCTTTTTTTTTTGGATATTGGCATGTATGAGTGATTTATATATTTTGGATATCAACCCCTTATCTGATATATTATTTGCAAATATCTTCTCACATTCAGTAGGTTGATTTTTCATTTTGTTAGTGGTTTCCTTAGCTGTGCAAAAGCTTTTTAGAGTGATGAGCCCCAATTGTTTAATTTTGCTTTTGTTGCCCTTGCTTCAGAAGACATATCCAAAAAATGTTGTGAAGACTGATGTCAAAGAGGTTATTGCCTATATCTTCTTCTGGGAATTTTATGGTTTCATGTCTTACATTTAAGTCTTTAATTCATTTTGAGTTTGTTTTTATATATGGTATAAGACAGTGGTTTAGTTTCATTCTTTTGTATGTAGCTGACCAATTTCCCAGTATCATTTATTGCAAAGAGTCTTTCCCCCATTGAATGTTCTTGCCTCCTTTGTCATAGATTAATTACCATATGAGCATGAGTTTATTATAGGGCTCTCTATTCTTTTCCATTGATCTATGTGTCCGTTTTTGTGCCAGTACCATACTGTTTTGATTACTATAACTTTGCAGTATAGTTTAAAGTCCAGTGATTAACTCTAGCTTTGTTCTTCCTCCTCAAGGTTTTTTTGGCTATGTGGGGTTTTTTTTGTGGTTTCATAAAAATCTTAAGATTATTTGTTTTAGTTCCATGAAAACTGCCATTGGTATTTTGATAGAAACTGCATTGAATCTGTAGATTGCTTTGAGTAGTATAGACATTTTAACAATATTGATTCTTCCAATCCATAAGCATGGAATATCTTTGCATTTATTTGTGTCATCTTAAATTTCTTTCCTCACTCTCTCATAGTTTTCAGAATACAGGTCTTTCACCTGCATAGTTAAATTTATTCCTAAGTATTTTATTCTTTTTCATGCAGTTGTTAATGGGATAATTCTCTTTCTGATAGTTTGTTGTTACTGTATATAAATGCAGCTAATTTCTGTGTATTAATTTTGTGTCCTACAACTTTACTGAATTCATTTATTAGTTCTAATTTTTTTTGGCAGAGTCTTTGGGGTTTTCTATATGGTGTGTCATGTAATCTGCAAATAGTGACAGTTTTACTTCTACTTTTCTGATTTGGATGCCTTTTATTTCTTTTTCTTGTCTAAATGCTGTGGCTAGGACTTCTAATACTAAATTGAATAAAAGTGGCAAGAGTTGGCATCCGTGTCTTGTTCCTGATCTTAGAGGAAAAGCTTTCAGCTTTTAACCATTGAGTATGATGTTAGCCCAGGGTTGGTCACATATGGCCTTTATTCTAGCGAGCAATGTTTCCGGTATACCCACTTTTTAAAGAGTTTTTATCCTAAATGGGTGTTGGATTCTGTCAAATACTTTTTGCATTATTGAGATGATTGTATGGTTTTTATCCTTCAGTTTGTTAATGTGGTATATCACAATGATTGATTTATAGATGTCAAACCTTGCTTGCATCCTTGGAATGAATCCCACTTTCTCATCATGTATGATCCTATTAATCTATTGTTGAATTCTGTTTGCTGATATTTTATTGATGATTTTTGCATCTGTATTCATCAGGCATGTTGGCCTGTAATTTTTTTTATCTTTGTCTTATCAGGGTAATGTTGATCCTGTGAAATGAGTTTGGAAATGTTCCTTCCTTGTCAATTTTTTAGAATAATTGGAGAAGAATGAGTATTAACTCTTTTTTTAAGTGTTTGACAGAATTGCTGTGAAGCCATCTGGATGTGGACTTTTGTTTCAGGGGAGTTCTTTGATTACTGGTTCAATTTCATTACTAGTAATTGGTCTATTCATATTTTCTATTTCTTCATGATTCAGTCTTGGAAGATTATGTTTCTGGGATTTTGTTCATTTCTTCTAGGTTGTATAATTTGTTGGCATATAATTATTCAAAGTATTCTCTTATAACCCTTTGCATTTCTTTGGTATCAGTTATAATTTCTCCTCTTTCATTTCTGATTTTATTTATTTGTGTGCTCTCTCCCTCTTTTTGATACATCTGGCTGAAGGTTGTCAATTTTGTCTTTTCAAAGAACCGATTCTTAGTTTCATTGATCTTTTCTATGTTTTTTAGTCTGTATTTTGTTTATTTTTGCTCTGACCTTTATTATTTTCTTCCTTCTACTAACTTTGGGCTTTGCTTGTTCTTTTTATAGTTTCTCTAAATGTACATTTAGATTAAGATTTTTCTTATTTCTTGAAATAAACCTGTATCACTTTGAACATCTCTCTCACAACTGCTTTTGCTGTGTTGCATAGATTTTGGAGAGTTATAATTCCATTTTTATTTATCTCATGGTATTTTTGATTTCCTCTTTGATTTCTTCATTGACTGATTGACTGTTTAGTAGCATGTTGTTCAGTCTCCCAATGTTTGTGTTTTTTCCAGTTTTCTTCTTGTAGTTGATTTCATTGTGGCCAGAATAGATGCTCAATATGATTTCAGTCTTCTTAAATTTACTATGACTAATTTGTAGCCTAACATGTGATCTATCATGGAGAATGTTCCATGTGTACTTGAAAAGAATGTGTATTCTGTTGTTTTTGAATGGAATATATATGTGTATCCTATATGACATACATATATGTCATATATATATATATATATCTTAAGTCAATCTGGTCTAATGTGTTATTTAAGGCCAATGCTTCCTTGTTGATTTTTTGTTCCTTGTTGATTTTTTGTCTAGATGATCTATCCATTGATATAAGTGGAGTGTGAAAGTCCACTAATATTATTGTATTGCTATCTCTTTCTCCCATTATTTTTGTTAATACTAGCTTTATATATTAAGGTGCTCCTATGTTGGGTGCATGAACATTTACAATGTTATATCCTCTTGTTGAATTGATCCCTTTATCATTATGTAATGTCCTTCTTTATCTTTTTTTACAGTTTGGTTTTCAAGTCTATTTTGTTTGATATGAGTATTACTACCCCAGATTTCTTTTCATTTCCATTTGCATGGAATATCTGTTTCCATCATTTCACTTGCAGTCTGTGTGTGTCTTTAGATCTGAGGTTAGTCTCTTGTAGGTAGCATATAGATAGGTCTTGATTTTTAAAAATTATTTAGCTATGCTATGTCTTTTGATTGAATCATTAGTCAATTTACATTTAAAGTAATTATTAATAGGTATGTAGTTATTGCCATTTTGTTAATTGCTTTCTAGTTGTTTTTGTAGTTCTTCCCCCTTCCTGTCTTCTCTTGTTTTCTTCTCTCTTGGCTTGATAGATTCCTTTAATGTTATGTTTGGATTCCTTTCTCTTTATTTTTTGTGTATCCATTGTTGGATTTTGGTTTGTGGTTATCATAATGTTTATGTATAATGACAGGTATATATATTCACCTGTTTTAAGCTGTTAGCCACTTATATTTGAAAGCATTCTAAAAGCACCACATTTTTACTCCCACCCTCACGTTTCATGCTTTTGATGCCATATTTTACATATTTTTATTTTGTGTATCCCTTTACTACTTACTGTAGTTATAGTTGATTACACTGCTTTTGTCTTTTAACCTTATACTAGCTTTTTAAGTAGCTGATCCACTGCCTTTACTATATATTTTCTTTTATCAGTGAGATTTTTTCCTTTCAAATATTTTCTTGTTCCTAGTTGTGGCCTTTTCTTTTATGTTTAAACAAGACCCTTTAACATTTCTGTAAGGACAGTAAACATTTTTTTTTTTTTTAATCTGGGAAACACTTTCTCCTTCAACTCTGAACAATAACCTTACTGGATAGAGTATTCTTGGTTGTAAGATTTTTCTTTCTGTTCTTTAATATATCCTGTCACTTTCTTTGACCTCTAAAATTTCTGCCAAAAAATCAGCTGATAATCCTCTGGGCTTTCCTTATGAGATTAGTTTTTTGTGGTTTTTTTGTTTGTTTATTTGTCTTATCTTGCTGCCTTTAAAATTCTCTACCTTTAACTTTTGTCATTTTAATTATAATATCTCTTGGTGTGGATCTCTTTGGATTCATCTTCTTTGGTACTCTCTGTGATTCCTGTACCTAGATGTCTGTTTCCTTCCCCAGGATAGGGAAGTTTTGAGGCATTATTTCTTCAAATAAGTTTTCTGTCCCCTTCTCTCAATCTTTTCCTTCTGGCCCTTATAAAGAAGATATTAGTACACTTGAGGCTGTCTCAGAGGTCTCTTAAACTCTCATCATTTAAAAAAAAGTTTTTTTCTTCTTTTTGCTGCTCTGATGTATTTCCACTAGTCTATCTTTCAGATCACTTATACATTCTTCTGTATCATCTAATATGTTGTTGATTCCCTCTAGTGTATTTTTTATTTCAGTTATTGTATTCTTCAGTTCTGGTTAGTTCTTTCTTATATTTTCTAAGTCTTTGTTGAAGTTCTCATTTTGTCCATTCTCCTGAGTTCAGTGAGCATCATAAAGACTGTTTCTTTGAACTCTTTAATCAGATAAATTACTTATCTGTTTCATTAAGATTTTTTTCTGGGGTTTTATTTTATTCTTTCATTTGGAACTCATTCCTCTCCTCATTTTGTTTGACTTTCAGTTTTTTTTTCTATGAATTAGGCAAAACACCTACCTCTCTTGGTCTTGAAGGATTGGCCCTGTGTGGGAGTGTCCCCTATGTAGACCACTTGCACCTGGCAGCTTTGACAGACTATCTGGAGCTGGAGTGGGTGTGGGCTGAGGGCAGCCCCTGGGGAGTGCTGCACTGAGGTCACCTTGGTGGACTGACTAGGGCTGGAGCAAGTGGGGGCTGGGAAGAATCCCAGGAGGACTCAAACAGTGGTGTTTACCAGCACCTCCAACCCCCAGGGAGGGCTCCAGCAGTTTCCTGTCCGTTTAGAAGAAGTTCTAGGGTTGGTGAATGGCTTTCCTTCCCATATAGTCTAGGTTGCCTTAAACTGCTGTTTTTTTCAGTGTCCTAGGGTGGGCAAGTTTGTGCTCTGGCCTCTCAGCAATATCCCTCCATATTGCAGGTCACTGTGACGAGGTGGGGTTCCTGTAGATACAATGTCTCCACCTTTTCTACCCATTTCTATGTGTTTTTGCTATGTGGATTGGCTGTTCAATCAGCCCTCGGATGTTCTTCAGGAGGAATTGCTCTCTATATAGGTGTAGATTTGTTGAGTCTGTGGGAAGAGGTGAGCTTAGGGTCTTCCAGTGCCAAATCTTGGACCTCAAGGATTGATATTTAATAATATTAATAATATATTCTTCTCCATGAAAGATAGTCATAAGTGAAACTCCATGATTTTTAACGTAAGTATAAGGAAGTGATGAATTCAATGACTACTGAAGAATTTTCTTGGTTCAAGAAGTATATCTCCTGGATTTTCAGTCATATTTCAGAAATTTGAGATTCAATTTCATGTAAGAAATATTATTTTTTATTTATTGTATGTCAGAAACTATATGAGGTGCTGAAAATATATAATAAAGAAAATACAGCTGTTACACCTGCTCTAAACTGTCAAGCTTTGAATTCAGACACATAAATAATTAACTTTAATGTAATGAGATAAGTGATCTAATAGTGGCATTTACAGAGTGATTTGTGCACAGAAGGAAAGGTAATTAATTCTTTGTCTGGAGCTAAGCTTGTGGTGGTCAAGTAAACTGAAAAGGGTGCGTTTGGTTGAAAGGTCAATGTTACTGATTATAGCTGGGATTAATTAAAATATAGAGTAGATTAACCAGTATTATTGTAGGAATGGTTAGTGTCAGTAAACTTATTTATGTTGTATTTTAAAGTGCTGAACTCTACTGAAGTAATGACTTAATATTAGTTATTAAAGGACAATAACAATGACAACAGCTGTTGGCGGTTCAGAGGTATGTGTGGCAAAATAACATAAACTTCATGAAAAAGAAAAGAGAACTCTAAAATTGGACCCAAGCCCAGTCTCAATTGGAGAATGAAGCCAGAACCAGGTCTAACAACACTAGGTAAGTCCACATGCATTGCTTAAAGATGAAGATTTACTGGTCATCTCATGACACTTACAAATAACATAAAACTAAAGTAACAGCCTATCTTCAAAGAATTGTCAGTAACACTGAAATTATCCATCCTGTATCCTTTCATTTATAATTTTTGTCTTCCCAAGTATGTAGGCAATAGATTATAACCATAGGAGTGTGTGTAAATGTATGTTTAGTTAGCTGTGATTAAAATGCTTGCATCAGTACTCCATGCCATTGTATTTTGAGTCAATTCCCTCTTCTTAGTGATAAGGTGATTCCCTCCTATGAAACAATTTCAGCTTAGCCATAATCAATAACAAATAGTGTCTGACGAAAAAAGTAAGGGCATGGGGAACAGCTTGATCTAAACCTCGAATATGTGATAGAGTGGTTCAGTGTGGCTAGAGCAGAGGATCATGCTTCTGAATGAAGATCAGAGATAGTGCTGAAAATTTAGTAAAATTTTTTGTTCCAGTTTTGTGAAAAATGCTATTGGTGATTTGTTAAGGATTTCATTGAATCTGTAGATTGCTTTGGGTAGTCTAGTCATTTAGACAATATTGATTCTTCCAATCCAAGAACACAGTATATCTTTCTATCTATTTGTGTCATCTTTCATTAAGCTCCTAGTATCTTTCCCACTGCTACCAAGATGACCTGATGGCTCATTCCTCCACTGAAATTATTTTAACTATCTGTAGGCTAAAATTTCAACTTCTAAGCATAGTATGTGAGCCATTCACAATTTATTCCAAGCCTCCAAGCTTTTCAGCACTTTAATTTGTATGGAAACACAAAAGACCCCAAATAACTAAAGCAATCTTGAGAAAGGAAAATGGATCTGGAGGAATCAGGCTCCCTGACTTCAGACTTTACTACAAAGCTACAGTCATCAAAACAGTATGGTACTGGCACAAAAACAGAGATATAAATCAATGGAACAGGATAACAAGCCCAGAGATAAACCCATGCGCCTATGGTCACCTAATCTATGACAAAGGAGGCAAGAATATACAATGGAGAAAAGACAGTCTCTCCAATAAGAGGTGCTGGGACAACTGGAGAGCTACATGTAAAAGAATGAAAATAGAACACTCCCTAACACCATACACAAAAATAAACTCAAAATGGATTAAAGACATAAATGTAAGGCCAGATACTATAAAACTCTTAGAGGAAAACATATGCAGAACACTCTATGACATAAATCACAGCAAGATCCTTTTTGACCCACCTCCTAGAGTAATGGAAATAAAAACAAAAATAAACAAATGGGACCTAATGAAACTTAAAAGCTTCTGCACAGCAGAGGAAACCATAAACAAGACAAAAGGACAACCCTCAGAATGGGAAAGAATATTTGCAAAAGAAGTGACCAACAAGGGTTTAATCTCCAAAATATACAAAACGCAAATGCAGGCTGTATGTCAAAAAAAACAGAAAACCCAATCCAAAAATGGGCAGAAGATCTAAATAGACATTTCTCAAAAGAAGACATACAAATGGGCAAAAAACACATGAAAAGATGCTCAACATCACTAATTATCAGAGAAATGCAAAGCAAAACTGCAATGAGATATCACCTCATACCAGTCAGAATGGCCATCATCAGAAAGTCTACAAACAATAAATGCTGGACAGGTGTGGAGAAAACTGAACCCTCCTACACTGTTTGTGGGAATGTACACAAACAATTGGTAAAACCACTATGGAGAACAGTATGAAACTTCCTCAAAAAACTAAAAATAGAACTACCATATGATCCAGCAATCCCACTCCTGGGCATATATCCAGAGAAAACCATAATTCAAAATGATGCATGCACCCCAATGTTCATTGCAGCACTATTTACAATAACCAGGACATGGAAGTAACCTAAATGTCATCGACAGAGGAATGGATAAAGAAGTGGTAAATATATACAATGGAATATTACTCAGCCATAAAAAGGAACAAAATACTGACATTTGCAGCAACATGGATGGACCTAGAGATTGTCATACTGAGTGAAGTAAGTCAGACACAGAAAGACAAATATCATACGATATCACTTATATGTGGAATCTAAAAAAGGGTACAAATGAACTTACTTATAAAACAAAAATAGAGTCACACATGTAAAAAACAAACTTATGGTTACCGGGGGTAAAGGGATGGAAGGGATCAATTGGGAGGCTGGGATTGACATATACACACTACTATATATAAAATAGATAACTAATAAGGACCTACTGTATAGCACAGGGAACTCTACTCAATACTCTGTAATGACCTATATGGGAAAAGAATCTAAAAAAGAGTGGATATATGTATATGTATAACTGATTTACTTTGTACAGCAGAAACTAACACAACATTGTAAATCAACTGTACTCCAATAAAAATTTAAGAAATATATAATTGGGCTGCTATATAACTTTCCTATATTAGATCCTCTGTCCATTAGTTTGTCTGGTAACTTCTTGAATCATATTCATTGTTTTATCAATCAGTTAGTCCTGCTTTGAGGCCATATCTTGCCCTTGACACTCCTGGTGCCTAATGTAGTATGACAGAGGGAAAAGTGAATATAGATTCCAGACAAAGGACCTGAGGTTGAACTTTAGCTTACATACTTTACTTGGTTGTTGGGCTCATGAACAGCATTGTTTAGCTTTTATTACCCTTTGTTTCCACACAATTTGACTTTATAAAGACCTCTTATGTCATTTAGGAAAAAAAAATATGAAGGAAATTCATCCACCCAAATTAGTAAATAAATATTTAATGAACGTAGAATCTGTTTTTTTTTTTTTTCTATCTTTCCCAGTGGAAAGGTTCATCACTCTTATGGCTATTTAACTGAGTAATCCCTAGCATCTGCATCAAGCATTAATTTATATAGCCATGCCATATAAAATAAGCCATGTAAGATACATAACTTTTGTTTAAAAGTGCTAACTATTTATAAAGAGTTTATTGTTCACTTAATGCACAATAAAAATTACTGTGTATTAAATGAACTACCATATAATCAGGAAAGAGTATCACCAATTACCTAAATCAGTAATATTTTGGAGAGGATGCCTGTTTCAAATGAAAACTTGGCTTCACCTACTGTTCTAATCAATCTACTGAGTACAGCATCAATCACCATATGTTTTTCTCCCCTCATTAATTTAACTTGCCTCAACATACAGTTGTATGTGGTTGGGGGTGGAGATAGTGTGGGGTAGTCATACATTCTGCCTAAATTTCCTATTTTAAAAATAGCCAAATGTTAACTAATTTTCATTTCATTTTTAATATTTAATTTCAATATTTTTGTGTATAAAAGTAAAAAGAAAATAGAGAATAAAATTAGTTCACTTTTCTAAAGTAATGTAGAATTTTATGCAAAATCCAACATTTACTCATTTTATTATGAATATGTAAGACTGATTTTCTTTTAAATAACATTTTTCTGATTAAAATCAATACAGATTAATTATTGAAAACTGGGAAATGAGAGAGTACAAGGAAAAAAAAATAAAAATGAGTCCAAAATAAAAATAAAACAACCCCAAGTAAAAAAAGACCCCAAAATAAAAATGATGCTCATATCTAGAGTAATTTATTTAAGACTTTAATTAACACACACATACACATATACAAGTATTAAATGAAGGCTAAATCTTGGTTATTCTTGACTCTGTTGTGTTTCCATAGAAATTGTGAAATTTTTTTGTTCTAGTTTTGTGAAAAATGCCAGTGGTAGTTTGATAGGGGTTGCATTGAATCTGTAGATTGCTTTGTGTGGATGGACCTAGAGTCTGTCATACAGAGTGAAGTAAGTCAGAAAGAGAAATACAAATACCGTATGCTAACACATATATATGGAATATAAGAAAAAAAATGGTCATGAGAAACCTAGGGGCAAGACAGGAGTAAAGACACAGACCTACTAGAGAATGGACTTGAGGACACGGGGAGGGCTAAGGGTAAGCTGGGACAAAGTGAGAGAGTGGTAGTGTATATATGGGCATATATACACTACCAAATGTAAAATAGATAGCTAGTGGGAAGCAGTCGCATAGCACAGGGAGATCAGCTTGGTGCTTTGTGACCAGGTAGAAGGGTGGGATAGGGAGGGTGGGAGGAAGGGAGACACAAGAGGGAAGAGATATGGGGATATATGTATATGTATAACTGATTCACTTTGTTATAAAGCAGAAACTAACACACCATTGTAAAGCAATTATACTCCAATAAAACTGTTAAAAAAATTCTCATGGAAAGGGAAAGCTCACTAATAGTCTAGAGATGGAGAAGCAAGAAAGAGATTCATATTTTGGAAATCTCATAATAAAACACCATTGCTTGTTTTCTGTGATTGAATAATGTAACACGGATGTCTCCAAGTTTTCCAGTTATCTGAGGCCATTCTGTATGTTAACAAAAGAGTAATATGGCTTTATCCCATCCCATGTCCCACAGCATGTAATCCCAAACTTGTCTGCAGTATTTCCACAGATTTATGAAAGGGCTTACATCATCATCATCATCATCATCATTATATATTTTTAATTTATCATAAATGTCTTCATAGCTGATCCCTAAATTAATATTTGTTTTCAGCATCACACTTTTTATTGTGACGTACATCTGCTTCCCTTCTCTTGTTTTGTCAGTTTACTCCAATGTGCTTGTGTGTAGCAGAAATTTACAAAGGTTTACTAAAGGTTTGGAGGAGACAGAGAATAATTGCATCAGACATAAGAAAACAATTTCATATTTGATATAAGATGCCATTCTGCTTAGAATTGCTTTAGTTATTTCCTTACCAATACGGATTCTAATGGCATTTTTCCTCTGATGACACCTTGCAGTGAAGATTTACCTCTCTCCTCACTTTTTCCCTCCTCCTTTCCAGAGCCCTTACAGTATCTTTCATGCGTCCAGTGAACAACTCCTGAACACCTTTGACTTTCTAATTCAAAGTATTATGGATTTATCTTTGTTTTTCTATTTTTAGAAACGGGTGAGGAAAGAGCTTTGCCTTTTATATCCAAAGAGAGTCACCTAAATATTTTACTAGACTTTGCTACACTAAAATTCTCCTGAATTATCTCTCTTCTTTAGATGGTATTTGTGGTTATGATTAATTTCTGTTTTAAAATACTTGTTTCCCTATTTCAGCTATTCATGTTAAGAGGTCACATGAATATTTGACCGTTTTTTGGCTCTGAATTGTTTACCTTTAAACAAAGTTTTTCAAAGTAATTCTATTTGCAAACAATGTATTTCTAAAGATCTGCATACAGGCTGAATTTTGTCTCCTTCCAATTTGTATGTTTAAGTCCTAACCTCCAGTACATCACAATGTGACTATATTTGAAGATAGGGCCTTTAAAGAGGTGATTAAGTTTTTAAACTGAGGTCATTAATATAGGCCCAACTCCAATATGACTGTTGTCCCTACAAGAAGAGAAAATTTGGACACACAGAAAAACACCTGGGATACATGCACAGAGAAAAGACCGTTTGAGGACACAGAGAGAAGGGGTCATCTGTAAGTCCCAGAGGGAGGCCTCAGGAGATCTCTAACCAGAAAACACCTTAATCTTGATCTTCTAGCCTCCAGAACTATAAGAAAATAAATTTCTGTTGGTTAAGCCACTCAATCTTTGGTATTTTGTTATGGCATCCCTAGAAAACTAGTCTAATATGATAGACACTATTTTTGAAACTTTGCCACAACAAGTAAAAAGCAATAATGATCCATTGAGAGAGAGAGAAAAACTAAGTACCAAGTTACACAGAAGTTTCTTTGGAGATATTGAAGATAGTTTTCCAAATGACATTAATATGGGAAATAGATAAAATACTATCTGGATGATTATCCTAATTTATATATTTTAAGGAAAATAAGTACATGATGGTGAAGATAGAGTACAGTTTAAAAGATACTAAAAATACTTTGATAGTCCTACACACATGCATCTAAGCTGGACTAGTATAAGTTTATAGCACTATCCCTTGGCTATTTTGATTATGAAGTATGTGCATTTTTGATGTTTACATTTTAAGCACTTAGTTTTTCTTCATGAATATGACAAGCAAAAAGTTCAAATCTATTTAAATATATTTGGCATTAAATCTTCAAATAAGTATTTTCTAATTTAATTATCAGCAAAGATTATGTTTTCCACATCTGTAAGGGAAAATGAAAATGTATTTAATTCGGTATTATAATTTCTCTGCTTAATAATCAATATTTATTTAAAAATCCAGAAAAAAATGGAATATTTCAAATATTTTCTCAGAGCTTTTGATTTTCCCCCCTTTAGACAGCTAGAGCTCTTGAGAATGGATAGAGTGAGGGAAAAAAATGATACGTGTGTTATAAAGCTTCTTATATTATCCAACAACCTAATTTAAATAAATTTTCTTAGTAATTAGGGATAATTATTAAAACTGAAAATCAAAGATACGTCAACTGATAAAAAAGAAAACCCTTTTACTTAATATTAGCTCCATATAGAAGCATAGGAAAAAGTAGACTTATCCTAATTTTTTTTCAAGTGATCTTTGAAAACAACTACATCATTTTTTCCCTTGACTTCATATATGATTCACTTTTGGAAGAACTGAAATTTCTGACCAAGTCGTTTTTTAATGAGAAGGATAGAAAAATTTCACACCCACACACATTTATAAAGATTTAACAAAATGTAATTTTTGACTTTAAAATTCCGACTGGTATTGGCAGCATTTAGGAAATTAAGAAATTTATAATGAGAAGTCTTCCACTGAAGCAATGACTCATGAAACCTTAGAAATTGCTGCAGAAGGATCAAGTGTGGATTTCATATGACCTCTGAGAGATGGGCTTAGAAATCTTGACTTTCTGTTTTTCTCTCAGATTCAAGCCACATAATTAGACAGTCACAGACTTGAATAACACTTGCTGTAGGATTTGTCCCCATGTTCTCATGCAATTTCCTTATCTAGAATTTTCTTTCCTGCCCATAGATTCCAGGCAAATAACAACATGTTCTTAAGACACTACAAGAATTTTCTGATCCTTAAAACCTGTTGTATATTCCACCCTGCTATTTCCATGACTGCCAGTTTCTTTTCGGATTCACCTGTCTATCCGTCTAATCAGGGTACTGTTTCAGGCCTGGTTCAGGTATCAGTTTTGCTCAAGTGGGAGAACAGTTATCTAATTGACCTCCCAAATGCCCACTATTTTTCATTCAGTTTATGTTCTCTGACCTCTCAATGATTACAGCTTTTGTAGTAGCTTTAAAGAAGACTTGCTTTTTCATTCAGGTTTATATATCTCTCCAAAAAACTCAGAAGGTCAGAGAACACCAAAAGGATACCATCGAATAAATGTCCTCATTCCATTTTGAGGACCGGTTGGGAGATGGAGATGTGTGTGTGTGTGTGTGTGTACACATATTTACATATATACTTCAGTAGAATTCTACAAGTTGTACATTATTTCGTCCCGAGTTAGCATGAAAAAAATGGGTCACAGAGATGTTAAGTAACTTGTTTAAACTTACAAAACTAGTGTTTTACAAAAGAAGATTTAAACCCATAACTCTTTCATCCAAAAACCCATGCTTTTTCCATGCCACCATGCTGTGTCTTGAACCAGTTATTTTTCTCGATTTGACTGGCCAACCAACTTAAACAGTTGAATTTTATATCCCTATTCACATCTTTCCTATTCACTCCACTGCCATGAATTCTTAAAACCTTAATGAATGAGCTCTGATAATTAGCATCTGTCTTGTAAGTGGAATAGAAATATTCATGGCCAGGTTTCTTAACCATGGGGGGAAAAAGCCCTTTTAATATGAAGCTCATGGCCTGATGAGTAATCACAGTACACCTGTCAACATTATGAAAACACTCTTTTGAAGGTTGTGATTTTTTTCAAAAGACTGTCATAAAAAGAATCAGTCTTTTTAAACTTCATGTGGTGATGCCTCATTGCCATGACTCAGCAGGTATTTTTATAACTCCCTAGGCATAAGACAGTTTTGAAATGACTGTATCAGATCTTCAAATTTAGTAGTCTTCTAAAGAAATTATTTTAAAGGGTTTTATTTGTGTTATTTAATAGATTTAAGAGGTCAGGTATGGCCTGAAATAAAATCATATAGTAGATGGTATTTGTCTTTGTTTTGCCAATTTTATGTTTTTCCACGACCTTTTCTCCAGTTGTCCTATGTTTTCATACCTTTCCAAGTTTCTCCTATAGTAAGAAAGTGAGGAATAGATTAATTTGTATTAAGATGTGAATAACTAACAAAATGACTCCCTCAAAATTTTATTTTTTTAAACCCAAATAATGAATTGTCTCTGGTAAAAATATCATCTGCAGTAGTAGAGATATAGTATCAATAGAAAGCTTTACCTGATAACCCAGAGCCTTTTTTCCTCACTCACTGTCATTGCTATTTTAAAGACTTGAAGTCAACATTTTCATATTCATCTTCGATCAAAATAAATACAATTCTTGTCAAAAGTGAAATTATGATTTATTGTAGAGTTGCTGTTTATGAAGTTTTATAAAAATCGTGACTGATTGTTTTGTATCTTTTCACAATGTAGTGTTATATAACTTGTTGAAGGACCCTAAATTAGTTTTATTGCCTTAGTAAAATTTTCCTGGTTTATATTCTACATTTCTATTTTATCATTCTTTATTTGCATGTGCACTTACAGAAAGCCATTGAAAGTCACAACTCTATTGTGAAGTGAGAAGAGGATATCACTAGTGATTAAAAAAATTTTTCAAGGGTTAGATTCCATGCGCTGGTGGACATAATTCTAAAACTCACATCTGGCTCAAACACTATTAAAAGAGAAAAATATCCTATATCCAAGGAGGGCATGGGAATTTCTCTTCCAATTATACCTGTACTTGTCTTAGGACAATAGTGAAGATGACTTTCTGTAGTTACCCCTTTAATCTTTTCTCTGATTCTCATCATTTAGGAACCCTATCCATTTCTTCCCTCTTCTATCAAACACCTTTTATCCTACGTTCTAAAGTCTCCAGCACATTAAGCTTCCCTCTCAAATTCCCAACTGCTTGCCATCTGCTACATTCCCTCCCATGACTTTAAATATTATGTATTTTTAATTATAAAATTAATATACGATTATTATAGATTTCATGTTATTTCTTGAAAAATAGTATTCAATTATTTGGAAGTACCATAATTTATTTTTAAAATTTACATGAAATTTTTAGATTTTTAAAAAAATTATGAACACTCCAGGAAGGAAATCTTTGTCCATAAATTTTGAGCATGCATGTTAATAATTATTTAGGCCAATTTATTATAAATGAAATTACTGGCTCAAAGGATAAGACTATTTATATTTTTAAAGACTCTATATTATATATATATGGTTTTTTAGAAAGGTTTTCACAATTAACTCTCCTATTCCTATAATATACATCATTGTCTTTTCCATCATGTCATATATTTTATTTTATTTTATTTATTTTATTTTATTTTTTTGCAGTACGTGAGCCTCTCCCTGTTGTGGCCTCTCCCGTTGCAGAGCACAGGCTCCGGATGTGCAGGCTCAGCGGCCATAGCTCACAGGCTCAGCCGCTTTGCGGCATGTGGGATCCTCCCGGACCGGGGCACGAACCCTTGTCCCCTGCATCGGCAGGTGGACTCTCAACCACTGCGCCACCAGGGAAGCCCCACATCATATATTTTAAAAGTTTGTTCCAATTTGATACGTAAAATTATTATTAACTTGTGTTGCTTTAGTTATTATGGAAATTGAAACTTTTTTCAAGTAGTTATTGTCTGATTGATTAAGTTTTGGTAATTAAATTTGTTTTATTTTTATATTTGAAATTTATGTTTCTTGAACTTGCAAGATAACTGGATACATTAAGGCTAAACACTTAAGTGTATATACTTATGGTATTTATTGCAAATATTTTCTAGTCTGATTTTTGGCTTTTAATATTGTTTATGGTTTATTTTTTATGCACTTGATTTACAAGGTAAGAATGAATTCTATTGATTTTTCTTTTGTGATATCTTCATTAACAAGAGCAATTTCAAAGAAATGACTTTGTAACCAAACCCTTACCAAGGTTTCATGTTTATATGCTTGGGTTATGCTCCAAATCTCTGATATTAAGAGAGAGGAAAAAGGGGCTTGAAACAGAGAAATTTTTATTTGTAAGATTAAAAAAACAAACACAATGCAGACCACACTAGGCTATAAAGAAGTTTAGTCAACCCAAAGGTGCTATTTATTATCCTTCCTGTCTCATAATGTTTAAGAAAACACTACTTTCTTTAATCAATATGCTATTTCGGTTGTAATAAAAAGAGCCACAGACACAAAGGAAAGCATGGTGTTGATTTCCTGCTAGTTCCTGACTGAATTTTTTTTTCTTTACCTCAGCCTTTTTTTCTGAGAACTTATTCATAATTGCTTTAATTCCAAGGATTCCATCTTATAAAAAGCTGAAGTTCTACAATTGCGGACTTTCATACTATCTTTTCATTTTAACCATGAGTCTTTTCTGTAACCTTTTTAGAGCCCACTTATCATAAAAAATCTTTCACAGTATTTCCTTTAACCCTTGTAGGCAGATCATTTTTAAGACTCTTACTACGTACCATCGTGATCTTCCTTGCTAAAATCCGCTTAACTTTAGTCGTCCCAACTGTTGAAGATTTTCTTTTAAAGCAAGAAATATTGTTCAATTTGGCTGCTTTTAGAGAAATACCTCAAAAATCTAAAAATAGCATTTATTACCAACTTGTATAAATATTAAAAAATTCTAAGTCTTATACTCTATTTGAGTGTTATAATAAATAACAGGGGTGTTATAATAAATTTAAAAAATAGTCACAATGTGATAATGTTAAGATGTTTCCAGGCCAACATTAAAATTAGAAAAAAAATTGTATTTCCCTTAGTAAACCTACATGAAGTGAATAAATTCCTAGAAAGCCTCAAATTACTAAAACTGACTCAAAAAATAGAAAATTGGAGTAAACTTATAACAAAGGAATTGAAATAGAAATTAAAAATCACCACACAAAAATACAGGCCAGATGCTTTTATTGATGAATACTATCAAGCATTTAAAAAACAAATAAAAGCAATACTTTGACAACTCAGAAGTTAGAGGAGAGTGAATACATAACTACTCAATCTGTTAGTAGTTATGGACCAGCATTATCCTGATACCAAAGTTGGACAAACACATCAAGGAAAGAAGATACAAACCAATATCCTTCATTAATACAGATGAAAAAAAAAAACCTTCAACAAAATATGATTGAACTGAATCCAGCAACATATAAAAATAGTTATGTAGCATGATCAAAAGGGGTTTATCCCAGAAATGCAAGGTTGGTTTAACATCCAAAAATAAATTAATGCACTACCCCATATCAATGGAATAAAGGAAAAAATATGATTATCTTACTAGATACAGAAAATAATTTAACAAAACCTAATGTCTATTCTTGATAAAAGTTTTTGAATGAATT
Organism: Mesoplodon densirostris; assembly: GCF_025265405.1. Classification (NCBI taxonomy): domain Eukaryota; kingdom Metazoa; phylum Chordata; class Mammalia; order Artiodactyla; family Ziphiidae; genus Mesoplodon; species Mesoplodon densirostris. The sequence goes on along the minus strand of NC_082663.1, from coordinate 39,084,247 downwards.
GTAAATGCAGTGAAAACTTCTCAGTCCAATAAAGGACATCTATAGAAATCTATAGCTAACAAAAATAATGTTGTAAGATAATGTCTTTCCCTAAGATCAGGAATAAGATTATCATGTTCACTATTGTTATTTCTATTCAACAGTGTATAAGAGGTTCTATCCCATGCAGTCAGGAAGAAAAAGGAAAAGTAAAGAATCTAGATTATACAGGAAGAAATAAAATTGTCTTATGTACAGATGACTTGATCCTATATGTAGAAAACTCTGAGTAATTCAGAATAAAATTACAATGTAACTAATAGACAATTCTGGCAAGGTCACAGAATAAAATATCAATATAAAAATGAATTGTTAGATACACCAGAAATACAGCTACACGTGGAACAACTCCTACAGAACACCTACTGAACGCTGGCAGAAGACCCCAGACCTCCCAAAAGGCAAGAAACTCCCCACATACCTGGGTAGGGCAAAGCGGAGAGATCCCCACACAGAGGATCGGTGCCGAGTGGCACTCACCAGCCCGAGAGGCTTGTCTGCTCGTCCGCCGGGGCGCGCAGCGCTGGAAGCTGAGGCTCGGGCTTCGGTCAGAGCGCAGGCAGAGGACTGGGGCTGGCGGCGAGAACTCAGCCTGAAGGGGGCTAATGTGCCACAGCTAGCCGGGAGGGAGTCCGGGAAAACTCTGGAGCTGCCGAAGAGGCAAGAGACTTTTTCTTCCCTCTTGGTTTCCTGGTGCGCGAGGAGAGGGGATTAAGAGCGCTGCTTAAAGGGGCTCCACAGACGGGCGCGAGTCGCGACTGAAAGCGCGGAGCCCAGTGACGGGCGTGGGACGCTGGGGCTGCTGCTACCGCCACCAAGAAGCCTGTGTGCGAGCGCAGGTCACTGCCCACACCGCCCTTCCGGGAGCCTGTGCAGCCCGCCACTGCCGGGGACCCGGGATCCAGGGGCGGCTTCCCTGGGAGAACACACGGCGCGCCTCGGGCTGGTGCAACGTCACGCCGACCTCTGCCGCTGCAGGCTCGCCCCGCACTCCGTGCCCCTCCCTCCCGCCCGGCCTGAGTGAGCCAGAGTCCCCGAAGAGGCTGCTCCTTTAACCCTGTCCTGTCTGAGCGAAGAACAGACGCCCTCCGGCGACCTACACGCAGAGGCGGGGCCAAATCCAAAGCTGAGACCCAGGAGCTGTGACAACAAAGAAGAGAAAGGGAAACCTCTCCCAGCAGCCTCAGAAGCAGCGGATTAAAGCTCCACAATCAACTTGATGTACCCTGCATCTGTGGAATACATGAATAGACAACAAATCATCCCAAATTGAGGAGCCAGGAGTCAGTGCTGTGCCTCTGAGGTGGGAGAGCCAACTTCAGGACACTGGTCCACAAGAGACCTCCCAGCTCCACATAATACCAAACGGCGAAAATCTTCCAGAGATCTCCATCTCAACACCAGCACCCAGCTTCACTCAACGACCAGCAAGCTACAGTGCTGGACACCCTATGCCAAACAACTAGCAAGACAGGAACACAACGCCACCCATTAGCAGAGAGGTGGCCTAAAATCATAAAAAGTCCGCAGACACCCCAAAACACACCACCAGACGTGGACCTGCCCACCAGAAAGACAAGATCCAGCCTCATCCACCAGAACACAGGCAGTAGTCCCCTCCACCAAGAAGCCTACACAACCCACTAAACCAACCTTAGCCACTGGGGACAGACACCAAAAACAATGGGAACTACGAACCTGCAGCCTGCAAAAAGGAGACCCCAAAGACAGTAACATAAGCAAAATGAGAAGACAGAAAAACACACAGCAGGAGAAGGAGCAAGATAAAAACCCACCAGACCTAACAAATGAAGAGGTAATAGGCAGTCTACCTGAAAAAGAATTCAGAATAATGATGGTAAAGATGATCCAAAATCTTGGAAATAGAATAGACAAAATGCAAGAAACAGTTAACAAGGACCTAGAAGAACTAAAGATGAATCAAGCATCGATTAAAAACACAATAAATGAAATGAAAAATACTCTAGATGGGATCAATAGCAGAATAACTGAGGCAGAAGAACGGATAAGTGAGGTGGAAGATAACATAGTGGAAATAACTGCTGCAGAGCAAAATAAAGAAAAAAGAATGAAAAGAACAGAGGACAGTCTCAGAGACCTCTGGGACAACATTAAACGCACCAACATTCGAATTATAGGGGTTCCAGAAGAAGAAGAGAAAAAGAAAGGGACTGAGAAAATATTTGAAGAGATTATAGTTGAAAACTTCCCTAATATGGGAAAGGAAATAGTTAATCAAGTCCAGGAGGCACAGAGAGTCCCATACAGAATAAATCCAAGGAGAAATACACCAAGACACATATTAATCAAACTGTCAAAAATTAAACACAAAGAAATCATATTAAAAGCAGCAAGGCAAAAACAACAAATAACACACAAGGGAATCCCCATCAGGTTAACAGCTGATCTCTCAGCAGAAACTCTACAAGCCAGAAGGGAGTGGCAGGACATACTTAAAGTGATGAAGGAGAAAAACCTGCAACCAAGATTACTCTACCCAGCAAGGATCTCATTCAGATTTGATGGAGAAATTAAAACGTTTACAGACAAGCAAAAGCTCAGAGAATTCAGCACCACCAAACCAGCTTTACAACAAATGCTAAAGGAACTTCTCTAGGCAAGAAACACAACAGAAGGAAAAGAACTGCAATAACGAACCCAAAACAATTAAGAAAATGGGAATAGGAACATACATATCAATAATTACCTTAAATGTAAATGGACTAAATGCTCCCACCAAAAGACACAGACTGGCTGAATGGATACAAAAACAAGACCCATATATATGCTGTCTACAAGAGACCCACTTCAGACCTAGAGATACATACAGACTGAAAGTAAGGGGATGGAAAAAGATATTCCATGCAAATGGAAACCAAAATAAAGCTGGAGTAGCAATTCTCATATCAGACAAAATAGACTTTAAAATAAAGACTACTAGAAGAGACAAAGAAGGACACTACATAATGATCAAGGGATCAATCCAAGAAGAAGATATAACAATTGTAAATATTTATGCACCAAACATAGGAGCACCCCAATACATAAGGGAAATATTAACAGCCATAAAAGGAGAAATCGACAGTAACACAATCATAGTAGGGGACTTTAACACCCCACTTTCACCAATGGACAGGTCATCCAAAATGAAAATAAATAAGGAAACACAAGCTTTAAATGATACATTAAAGAAGATGGACTTAATTGATATTTATAGGACATTCCATCCAAAAACAACAGAATACACATTTTTCTCAAGTGCTCATGGAACATTCTCCAGGATAGATCATATCTTGGGTCACAAATCAAGCCTTGGTAAATTTAAGAAAATTGAAATTGTATCAAGTATCTTTTCCGACCACAATGCTATGAGACTAGATATCAATTACAGGAAAAGAGATGTAAAACATACAAACACATGGAGGCTAAACAATACATTACTTAATACCAAAGTGATCACTGAAGAAATCAAAGAGGAAATTAAAAAATACCTAGAAACAAATGACAATGGAGACACGACGACCCAAAACCTATGGGATGCAGCAAAAGCAGTTCTAAGAGGGAAGTTTATGGCAATACAATCCCACCTTAAGAAACAGGAAACATCTCGAATAAACAACCTAACCTTGCACCTAAAGCAATTAGAGAAAGAAGAACAAAAACATCCCAAAGTTAGCAGAAGGAAAGAAATCATAAAAATCAGATCAGAAATAAATGAAAAAGAAATGAAGGAAACGATAGCAAAGATCAATAAAACTAAAAGCTGGTTCTTTGAGAAGATAAACAAAATTGATAAACCATTAGCCAGACTCATCAAGAAAAAAAGGGAGAAGACTCAAATCAATAGAATTAGAAATGAAAAAGGAGAAGTAACAACTGACACTGCAGAAATACAAAAGATCATGAGAGATTACTATAAGCAACTCTATGCCAATAAAATGGACAACCTGGAAGAAATGGACAAATTCTTAGAAATGCACAACCTGCCAAGACTGAATCAGGAAGAAATAGAAAATATGAACAGACCAATCACAAGCACTGAAATTGAAACTGTGATCAAAAATCTTCCGACAAACAAAAGCCCAGGACCAGATGGCTTCACAGGGGAATTCTATCAAGCATTTAGAGAAGAGCTAACACCTATCCTTCTGAAACTCTTCCAAAATATAGCAGAGGGAGGAACACTCCCAAACTCATTCTATGAGGCCACCATCACCTTGATACCAAAACCAGACAAGGATGTCACAAAGAAAGAAAACTACAGGCCAATATCACTGATGAACATAGATGCAAAAATCCTCAACAAAATACTAGCAAACAGAATCCAACAGCACATTAAAAGGATCATACACCATGATCAAGTGGGGTTTATTCCAGGAATGCAAGGATTCTTCAATATATGCAAATCAATCAACGTGATACACCATATTAACAAACTGAAGGAGAAAAACCATATGATCATCTCAATAGATGCAGAGAAAGCTTTTGACAAAATTCAACACCCATTTATGATAAAAACCCTGCAGAAAGTAGGCATAGAGGGAACTTTCCTCAACATAATAAAGGCCATATATGACAAACCCACAGCCAGCATCGTCCTCAATGGTGAAAAACTGAAACCATTTCCACTAAGATCAGGAACAAGACAAGGTTGCCCACTCTCACCACTCTTATTCAACCTAGTTTTGGAAGTTTTAGCCACAGCAGTCAGAGAAGAAAAGGAAATAAAAGGAATCCAAATGGGAAAAGAAGAAGTAAAGCTGTCACTGTTTGCAGATGACATGATACTATACATAGAGAATCCTAAAGATGCTACCAGAAAACTACTAGAGCTAATCAATGAATTTGGTAAAGTTGAAGGATACAAAATTAATGCTCAGAAATCTCTGGCATTCCTATATACTAATGATGAAAAATCTGAACGTGAAATCAAGGAAACACTCCCATTTACCATTGCAACAAAAAGAATAAAATATCTAGGAATAAACCTACCTAAGGAGACAAAAGACCTGTATGCAGAAAATTTTAAGACACTGATGAAAGAAATTAAAGATGATACAAATAGATGGAGAGATGTACCATGTTCTTGGATTGGAAGAATCAACATTGTGAAAATGACTCTACTACCCAAAGCAATCTACAGATTCAATGCAATCCCTATCAAACTACCAATGGCATTTTTCACAGAACTAGAACAAAAAATTTCACAATTTGTATGGAAACACAAAAGACCCCGAATAGCCAAAGCAATCTTGAGAACGAAAAATGGAGCTGGAGGAATCAGGCTCCCTGACTTCAGACTATACTACAAAGCTACAGTAATCAAGACAGTATGGTACTGGCACAAAAACAGAAATATAGATCAATGGAACAGGATAGAAAGCCCAGAGATAAACCCACGGACATATGGTCACCTTATCTTTGATAAAGGAGGCAGGAATGTACAGTGGAGAAAGGACAGTCTCTTCAATAAGTGGTGCTGGGAAAACTGGACAGGGACATGTAAAAGTATGAGATTAGATCACTCCCTAACACCATAAACAAAAATAAGCTCAAAATGGATTAAAGACCTAAATGTAAGGCCAGACACTATCAAACTCCTAGAGGAAAACATAGGCAGAACACTCTATGACATAAATCACAGCAAGATCTTTTTTGACCCACCTCCTAGAGAAATGGAAATAAAGACAAAAATAAACACATGGGACCTAATGAAACTTCAAAGCTTTTGCACAGCAAAGGAAACCATAAACAAGACGAAAAGACAACCCTCAGAATGGGAGAAAATATTTGCAAATGAAGCAACTGACAAAGGATTAATCTCCAAAATTTATAAGCAGCTCATGCAGCTCAATAGCAAAAAAACAAACAACCCAATCCAAAAATGGGCAGAAGACCTAAATAGACATTTCTCCACAGAAGATATACAGACTGCCAACAAACACATGAAAGGATGCTCAACATCTTTACTCATTAGAGAAATGCAAATCGAAACTACAATGAGATATCATCTCACACCAGTCAGAATGGCCATCATCAAAAAATCTAGAAACAATAAATGCTGGAGAGGGTGTGGAAAAAAGGGAACACTCTTGCACTGCTGGTGGGAATGTGAATTGGTATAGCCACTATGGAGAACGGTATGGTGGTTCCTTAAAAAACTACAAATAGAACTACCATATGACCCAGCATTCCCACTACTGGGCATATACCCTGAGAAAACCATAATTCAAAAAGAGACATGTACCAAAATGTTCATAGCAGCCCTATTTACAATAGCCCGGAGATGGAAACAACCTAAGTGTCCATCATCGGATGAATGGGTAAAGAAGATGTGGCACATATATACAATGGAATATTACTCAGCCATAAAAAGAAATGAAATTGAGCTATTTGTAATGAGGTGGATGGACCTAGAGTCTGTCATACAGAGTGAAGTAAGTCAGAAAGAGAAAGACAAATACTGTATGCTGACACATATATATGGAATTTAAGAAAAAAAAATGTCATGAAGAATATAGGGGTAAGACAGGAATAAAGACACAGACCTACTAGAGCATGGACTTGAGGATATGGGGAGGGGGAAGGGTAAGCTGTGACAAAGTGAAAGAGCGGCATGGACATATATACACTACCAAACGTAAGGTAGATAGCTAGTGGGAAGCAGCCGCATAGCACAGGGAGATCAGCTCGGTTCTTTGTGACCGCCTGGAGGGGTGGGATAGGGAGGGTGGGAGGGAGACGCAAAAGGGAGGGGATATGGGAACATATGTATATGTATAACTGATTAAATTTGTAAAATAATAAAATTAATAAATTTAAAAATAAATAAATAAATAAATAAAAAGGAAGAAAGAAAAAAAAATGAATTGTTTATGTATGTATAATACATTCAATGAACAATCCATAAATGAAATTAAAGAAATAATTCCATTCAAAATGATTCAATGTGAAAAAAAATAATTGGGAATAAATTTAACAAAAGAAGTGCAAAACTTTGTGTATTGTAAACTCTAAAATATTGCTGAGAGAAATTAATGAAGGTCTTTATAAATGGATAGAAATTCCAGGTTTATTGATTGGAAGACAGTATTATTAACATGGTAATTCTCCTCAAATTTACCTATAGATTCAGTATAATGAAAATTAAAATCCCAGCAGCCTTCTTTTTTTTCCCAGAAAATGACAAGCTATCCTAAAACTTATATAAAACACAAAGGACCTGGAATAGTCAAAGTAATTTTGAAAAAGAATAAGAGTTGGTAATCTAAACTTTCCTATTTCAAAACTTACTATAAAGCTTCAGTAATTAAACTGTGTGGTACCATTTTTTTTATAGACATAGGTCAAAGGAACATCATTGAGAGTTCAGAAATAAACTCTTACATCGGTGGTCAATTGATTTTCAAAAAAAAAAAAAAAGTGGAGCCAAGGCAATTCAATAGGAGAAAGGATAGTCTTTTCAACAAATGATGCTAGGATAACAAAATTTTGGCATGCAGAAAGATTAATTTAGACTCTTACCTCACACCAAACACAACTCAAAATGAACTATAATCCTAACAGGCCAAATTATAAAACTTTGAGAATAAAATATAGGAGAAAATCTTCATTACTTTGGGTAAGGCAATTTTTAGAAATGACACCAAAAACACAATCCATAAAAGAAAAAGAAGTGATAAATTACGCTTCACAATCATTTTAAAAATTGTACTTTGAAAGGAACCATTAAGAAAATGAAAAACAAACCTTAGATAGGAGAGGTATTTGAAAAATATGTATCAACATATATTAATGTATCATAAACTTAAGTTTTACACCAGAATATATGAAGACTCATATAACTCAATATTAAGAAGGCAAACAACCTAATTACTTTAATTTACTTTCTCCAAGAAAGATATATGAAAAGATAATGTGTGTTAAATGTCATGCAACATTATTAGTCATTAAGGAAATGAAAATTAAAACTATAATATCACTCTATACCCCCTAGAATGATTATAATAAGAAAGTCATGTAGTAATAAGTGTCAGGATGCAGAGAAACCAGAATCTTCGTACCCTATTGGTGGGAATATAAAATATTAGAGCCATTTTGCAAATTATTTTAAGAGGCTATACATAAACATACCATATAATATAGCAAAGCCAAGCCTAGGTGTCTTTCAAAGGAAAATAAAATTTTATGACCACACAAAGACTTGTATATGAATGCTTGTAACAGCCTTATTCATTATAGCCAAAGTGGAAACAATCCAAATATCTTTCAGCTGCTGAGTTAAATAAAATATGGTATATTCATACTTTGGAATACTTTTCTGTGATGTAAAAGAATGCTGATATGGGGATTCCCTGGTGGTGCAGTGGTTAAGAATCCACCTGCCAATGCAGGGGGCACGGGTTCGAGTCCTGGTCTGGGAAGATGCCACATTGCCACGGAGCAACTAAGCCTGTGTGCCACAACTAACTGAGCCTGCACTCTAGAGCCTGTGAGCCACAACTACTGAACCCATGAGCCTAGAGCCCGTTCTCAGCAACAAGAGAAGCTACCACAATGAGAAGCCCGCACTGCAACCAAGAGTAGCCCCTGCTCACCGCAACTAGAGAAAGCCCGCAAGCAGCAACTAAGACCTAACACAGCCAAAAATAAAATAAATTAATAATAATAAAAAAGAATGCTGATACATGCTATAACATGGATGAACATCAAAAATATTTTGATGTTCATCCATCAAAGAAGTCAGACCCAATAGGCTGCATACATTCTATTCATATGATGTCTTCATTAAAAGCAAATTTGTAGAGACAGAAACCAAATTGTTGGGGATTATTTTCACCATTCCCACTGGGGGTCAGAATGTGGATTGACTGAACTTTTTAGAATGATGGAAATATACTACAACTGGTTGGTAGTGATGATTGTACAACTTTAAATTTACCAAAAATCACTGAATTGTACACCACAATGTGTAAATTCTATGATATGTAAATTATATACCTCAGTAAATTGTAAAAACATGTCTACTACATATCTGTGTTGATATATCTTTTGTGCATGTGACTATAACCTGAATAATAGCTTTGATTTTTTTCTACTGTCATTAAGATTCTCAAATGCAGAGACACTTCCCTTTAGTTGAGCTCTAATTTCCTTTAAACATTATCTACTCACAATAGGCACCTCA